>NW_028261388.1:59536762-59836762 GCF_051295495.1 Thamnophis sirtalis
AGCATCTTAAATATTACCTCATGTAATAATTAAGTCGGCTATATTTCTAGTGTTAGGCACTGTTTAAACATAAATTAATAATTTCTTTATGAAAGTGTACTTTCAGGTTATTTTTTTAGCACTATTTGCATCTACAAAAACTTATAATCGATTAGAACATTTTACACTCTTAAGTGCTGCAAGCTTGCTTGTAATGTTCTTTTTAATATACTCAAGCTCAAAATGAGCACAATTGATTGGACATTTAAATTAATGTTTAATATTTGTTTCCAAGTAGCACATATAGAAGTATAGTCTAAATATAGTGGGCATGAATTCTGAATACTTTGTATGAAACAAGTAAATTTACTACTATGATTTCTATTACTTGTGATTTACATTTTATTCTACCTTTGTGTTTGAAAGAATATGTATCTTTTAAAATATTTTTCTGCTCTTTTGTAGTTGTGTGATGAACTGTGCCCCACAGAACCCAAAAAACCAAAACAGTCTGGAGAAATGTGTGCATTCAATAAAGTTTTAGCTCATATTATAGCAATGTGTGATACAAATATGCCCTTTATAGGACTCCGCATGGAGGTAAGTAACAAATTGTATTTGCTGAATTGAAACAGTTAAAAAAAGGGATTGTCTTTAAAGTACCCAACTTAAAAAACAGGAAGAAATAAGACTGGCTTGTAATTTATTTTAAACCATAATATGATTTAACTGTTTTTGATGTAGTATAATATGAAATCGAAACTTGACAGTAAATCAGGCCATAGCAGCTTGATAAAACCAAAAAAAAAATATCTTTATCCAATATTACATGTGAAGAAGGTTGCAGCAGCAGCAGTTGTGACATGAGATGAGAGAACCCTTGACCTGCACTTCTTAAATATGCTGTCTATTGCTTTAAGCAAAGATTTAGGTTTTGATCAGAATTTGAAGTATTTAATCATAGACTAACAGTGTGTGTGTGTGAGAGAGAGAGAGAGACAGAAAGAGTAGATAATTGATTACAATATGATTGAAAAGGAGTCTAACTTCTGCCCAACCTTTATCAGAAGTTGCCATTGGAAACAGTTATGCTTTTTTTCCTGTGTAATAAAGTAATTTGCTGTATCTATAGATGTTATATTTTTGTTCTCATTTATTGCTGTATCTGTGTGTGTGTGTGTGTGCATACAGGAAAACCTTTTCCTGAGTCATAGGATTGAGAATTTGGGCCTTTGAATGGAGGAGTCACCAGTATTCCAAGCTATTGCTCAATTACTTCTCTCATAGGGGACCATTGAGAGAATGGGGAAGCGGGGGAGGGATTTCTTCTCAGCCTGTAGCCTGACCTAGTCTATTTTTTAACCGTCTTGGTGGTTTGTCCCTCCACACTGAATATGCCCATCACAATTCAATAACCACCGTCCCTTTTCAGTGTGCCTTTGTTTAGGTGGCCATCTGACTACATTAGCCTTCTTTGATGTAATATTGTCTTATATTGTAAATATTTTAGATGTTAAATGTTAGGTAACTATTTTATCCTACAGAGAATTAAATACAAAATTCAACATTGTTGTCCCATATATGCCTTGTTTCTGATTTTATGTGTTTTTAGTATGAGATTGATTAATGCAATGTAACAACTTGAAGCAATTGCTTCACTCATTTTATATGTAAAGAGATGACCTCTCCCTGGTTGGATTTTATTTCTTGCAGTAGTTACTACAAGCTGAAAGATTCATATATGTGACAAATGATACTATGCAGCTTGAATTTTAATTTTCTATGATAATACAAACTTAAATTTATTAAGTTTTTTTTTTTAAATTTCAGTTATCCAGTATGGAGATCCCACATCAAGGTGTCCAAGTTGAAGGAGATGGTTTCAGTCATGCTATTCGTTTATTAAAGTAAAAAAAATTAATGTAAAATTCCACTTATGCTTAGAATATTCTATATGGATCAAAAGGAAATTATATAATATTTCAAAGAATCATTTTTTTCATTATTTCCACATTAGTATTTATATTGTGAATTTGTTTTTATGATAATTGTACAGCAACTCCCCCTCCCATTTTAAGTATAAGAATATTGTTCTTTATTCCTGAGGAAAACAGAACATGCGTACAAGCGCTGGCATTTAGGTGTATATCTTCATGGAAAACATAGTTCTTAAGGAGTACGTATTATTCAAAGGTATTATTAAGCCTAATGACTTTCAGATTTTAACTGGCCATTTTGACCGACTTTCATTCTTATAAAAACACTTTACAGGAAAGCTAGTCTGAAGGTTTTCAAAGTCTTCCCAGAATCTGACTTTATTTTTAGTAGGTTGCAAATTTTATTGTATATTAAAAAAAAACAATCAGTTTGCATTAAATCTTCTAATTCTGGCCATACCTTATATATTAGTACTATTTAGTAAAGTCACAAATGCATTATTTAGATTGAAAAAACTAATTTGCATACTTGCATTTCTTAAATTGAATGCTTTCTTTCAGAGTTTGAAAGAATTAAATAAATCTCAGTGTATTGTTGTACCTTGAACTTCTTTCACAGAATCCCTCCATGTAAGGGTATTTGTGAGGAGACCCAGAAGACTCTGGATCGTTCTCTTCTTGATTGTACTTTCCGATTGCAAGGTAGAAATAATCGTACATGGGTGGCTGAACTGGTGTTTGCAAACTGCCCGCTTATCAGCACTTCTTCCAGGGAACAAGGTTAATTTCTCACTTGTTCTGCATATTTCCATTCCTCTTATACTTTTTGAGTATCAAATTGGCCTCTCCCTTTCATTTTGCAGGACCAACTCGTCATGTTTATCTGACATATGAAAATCAGTTGTCTGAACCAGTTGGTGGCCGAAAAGTAGTTGAGATGTTTCTAAATGACTGGAATAGCATTGCCCAATTATATGAATGTATGTTGGAGTTTGCTCGATCTTTGCCAGGTATATAATGTCTTGTATACATTATATAATTGTTTCATTCTTGTATTGATATAGAAAAGAAGCAGGCCGCTTTCTGTTGACCTATTGGCATATTTAGAATGAGAATGTCCTGTGGGCAGTCACACAGACTGGCCTTGAAGCAACTAATATATTCACAAAATGACTGCCAAAGGAGATGTAGTCAGTCACCAATCCTTGATTTTTCAAAGACAGCCTAGTACATTTTTAGCCCAGTGAAAATTTCTTTAACAGTCGTAAGTTACCTTGGTTGTTTTTATGAGAAGCAGATATGGACAAACTTCCAAACAAAGCACCACACTAAGGTGATTAATTGCTTTTATTTTCTGAGAATGCCTTTGAGGTCCTTGAGAGGTGTCCTTGAAAATAAAAAATTTTTTAGAAGCTGTTAGTTGTAGCAGGTGTTATCTCCTATTCATTCCTTTTCTGAATTTGGAAGCTAAGTGTGATGAAGCCTGGTTAATTCTGGAAAGGGACATGTCTGAGGTACAGGCTAGACCATGGGTATCAAACTCATGGCACCACATTACCATCAAATGATGTTTGGTGATGTTTTTTCCATTCATGGAGCTGGGGTGGGTGTGGCCTGCGCATGACATATCCACCAGTTTGACACCCCTAGGCTAGACTAAGAAAATGAAAATCTAAACAACTACTGTCCTGCTGACAAGAAAACTAAATTAATGTGCCTTTGAGTAATTGGGAATCTTACTGACCAGGTTGGGAATTATAACTTCTAGGAACTACTGCTTTGTTTTAAATTAAAAGAAACTAAATATCATTTAAAGGGCATCTACATTTTATTATTTTTCAGGAGTCATTCCATTCAGGCTTTCAGATAGGATGTTAACTGTTTTGATCACTACTGTTGAAAACCTGGGTCATTGTTTTACATGCTTAAAGTTTGAGATGGGATTATGCATTTCAGAAGCCAGATGTACAGCCTGGAAGTACATTTGACCTTCAGGTCTCAGTGAAATTAAATGTGGCAGTTCTGGTAAAGAACAATTTTGCATTATTATCCCAGCAGCAATACATTCTGACTTGATCAAATCAGATCAGATCAAGATTTGGTAATGGTTACCCACAGATTTGAGTACTGATTACGTACACTGTGGTCACTGTAGTGCACTCCACATGAGAAGTGCCTGGAGTTGTAATTGATGCAAAATGCAGCAGCCAAAACTGAGCTGAAAGATCTGCTCAAATTTTAAAATTGCTTACCAAGCACTATTTAATAAGTTGGTATTGACTTAAAGCCATAAATGGCATAGAACCTAACTATTTAAGAGCCCTCTTCTTCCTTTATGAAACTATTCAATTCTTAACAAATACAAAGATATTCCTGCTGTCAGAAGCCCTTCTTCTGGCATGTTCAAGAAGACTGTTTTTTCCTTTCCTACCAATCTGTGGCACATTTAGGGCATGCATTCAGCTCTCACTCTTTCACTGTTTAGAAATTTGTATACATGTATCTTTTTCACCAGGATTTTAATTACTGTTAAATAGTTTAGGAGCCTATTTAATTATTACTTTTAACCTGTATTTTTATTTTATTTTATTTGGTTTTTAAAAAAAGTTATTTTCCTTAAGTGATTATCAGATTAGAAAGACAGGATATGTCAACTAAAGTGAAGTGAGGAAAAAAGTTGCTGGATGCCAAAGAAAGTGTTCTTAGAAACATTACTTTCCAGGAGTTTAATACTTTTTCTCTTTTTAAATATATATATATATTGTCTCCCTTCCCCTTTATATTGTTAAGAAATACCAAGCCATCTAAATGTTTTCTCAGAAGTTCGGATCTATAATTATAGGAAACTAATTCTTTGTTACGGGACTACCAAGGGAAGTTCTGTAAGTATCTTTGATCTTTCTCTTAAAGCTATGTTAATATTGTATAGTTACTGTCTTTAAATATACTGTCTTATTTTAAACACAGTTATTAGGCTGCTACCATCCTTGCTAAGGGGTGTTCAGTATTATGGTCTTGTCTGTACTGGAATGGTAATTGTCTCTCCCCTGCCCTCCTTTAGCTTATCATTAGATATTTTCCCAAATTAACATTTGATGATAGCTAGCTATGTATGTTCGATTAGAATCTTGATTCTTCTGTACTGTATTTCCCTTAATAATAGTCTTAAGGTAAGGGGATTGTAAAGAAAAGATGTGAATTATGAATATATGAATAGTCAGAAAAGAAAGGACAAAAGTGGATAATAGTTTGTGTGTTTATGAATTAGGAATTCAGTCTCTACTCTCATTTTACATATTCTTTTCTATTAAGTTTATGCCACAAGTTATATTTTAATCAAATCAGAAAACTGCTGTGCAACAGACCAGATATAGCTTGCCATGCAAAGCATGGAAGGAAAGGAGTTTAGAGTTCATTCCTATAGTTCCATAATGACACTCCATAACTTCTGTGCTACCTAAGAACCTCTGATGCATTAGGGGTTGTACTGAATTCATATTTTACTGACAGAGAAATAAAGGTTATCTTTGTCGGTAAAATATAAATTCAACAAAAAATAGTTTGTCACAAAAGCGACTGCCTATGAAGGCTCCTGGATTGGGGCTAAAAGGCAAAAGCGGAAGCAGTAATCTCCATCCCATAGTTGGGTAGACCAAGTTGGCCTGACAGACTGGTCTCACCGGAAAAAACACATCAGTAGTTGTATTTTTCTGGCGTTTTCCAAAAATATGAATTGTTTAAAACCTTTTTTGTGTTAAAATAGTTAAATTTTCACTGAAGTATAGGAACTAGGCATTGACACATTTTGGGTACCCAGTGAATTCTTATTAATCAGGCAGCAAATATTATAACAAATTAGAGGTAGACTTACAGAAAAATAGAAATACAGATATTTTCTTGGCTTGGTTATATTCAGCTTTAAATAAACATAGAAATATTCATTTATTCTCAAACTTAAGCTAAAGAAGGGCATGGTGTCTATACGATACTCTTTATCTCCTATGTCTATGATGGTGAACCTATGGCACATGTGCCAGACATGGTACCAAAACCCCCTCTGTGAGGCCCGCTCCCTTCATGTTTCACTCAATCAATTCCAACTTCTTGCAAAAGAAAAAAATATCACAAAGTTGAAATTAATTGAGTGAACTTTTTCACTCGTGCGCTTCACAATGGAGGAGATTGGATCCCGTCTTACTGCTGAAGCCCATTATGAAGCAGAGCCACAATGCAACCCTATGTCGATTCAGCTCAGCAAAAAAAAAAAAAAAACAACAGTTTCTTTTCCTGCAGAGCTGCCGGTGTTGGGATACCCCTCCTTCCCCGCCGGCTGTTGTGGTCCGCTGGCAGCTTACGGAGCTGGCAGCAGAGTTGGACAGTGAGGAGGTTGGGGAGGAATATGGGCCAGTCCTGGAGTCTGGGGAAGGCTCTCACGAGGGCTCTTCGTCAGAGGCAGAGAGGAGGTCAGGGCCCTCTGGGAGTTATGTGCTGCCTCCAGAGTCTGACATCAGCGAGCCTGTTTCCAGTGCAAAGCTGCCAAAAGGCAAGAACAGTTAAGACAAAAGGGGCAACTCAAGAGTAAGGCTTGGAGTTGATTGGCCCCTCCCATAAGACATAAAAGAGGAACAAATGACATGAGCCTTTGCAGGAAGTAAATTTGTTCATTCTAATTGGTTTAATCTTTGAAGCTCTGTTTGACTCTGAGCTCCATTTGGCCTTGGTCTCTGGCAGCATTTCAAGAGAGATAAAGGTGGGCGCTTATCAGCATTTGCCTGAAAGACTGTTTGTGAATCATTATGGGCTGTGAATGAACATAATTCACAGCCATTTAAATAAAAAGAGGGGTTTGGGGACTAAGTGTGTGGTTTTTACTTTCTCCAAAGTTGGTGGAGACAGCGGTCATGCACGGGTTAACTCAGTCAGTAACCAATAGAACTGAGTCTACTAAAGTGATGTCATCGCCTCTGAGGAGCATGCTCCTGCTTTTTAAACTCAGTTCGATTGGAACTGGCTGTGCTAATCGCTCTCTCCTCAACTATTTCTTAAAAATTGGATAGTTTAATTGAATTTAATTGGATTTCTCAAAATTGCAAAGGAAATTAGTCTTTCTAATTGATTCTTGGGTCTGGGCTCCAGTAAGGTCTCTCAATAGACTTTGGGGCTGGAGAGTGCTTATCGCGCCTAATTGCAGGCTTGCCTGTGAAAGCCTCCGGGCTTCTGCGGCTTCATATTTCAGCAGAAGCAGCTGAAATAGTTAGGGAGGCTCCAATCTCCTCAGTGGGGAAATCCCAGTCCCCTGCTTTGCCGCCTGCACCGCTAATTGCCGCCGCCACCTCCAGGAGCCTCTGAACGCTGCGGGGAGCCTCATTACTGCCGCAGAGAGCCGCCCGCCACTGGACGACAATGCGACTGCCTTCCCTATCATCGCTCTGGCATTCTACACGTCTGCAGTTTCTTCCCTGGCTCCTCGGCCTCTCTGCGGGGCCTAAAACCCCCCACGCTCACGACGAGGCCTCAACTACCTCGTAGCACCGGCCCATAGGCTCTGTAGCCTCAGTGGCCGTTAATTTTGGCGCGAAGATCATCTGGTGGCCATTTTGAAAGGAATTGTGAGTACTGGCTATGGCCTCCTCTCCTCCTCTGGAGCCTCAACTACCTCCAGCTTCCTTGGCCCCTACCCCCATCGAACCCTCTGCTCCTCAGGGCCGCAGGCGCAGGCCTGCTCAGGGTGCCAACATAGAGCCCCCTCCCAGGGACCCCAGGCCTAATCAGGGGTGTGTGGAGGATCTATCTCTTCAGGAGGATGACAGGGCCCCTCAGGCCCTGACTAAGAAGGCCAGGTCTAAGACCAAAACGCTGAACCTCGCATATTCCAGGACCAAGGGCCTGTTCATTCCAGTGCCCCCCTTCCTGATTTTTCTTTGGATTCGAAGGATGACCTCTCCCCTGCTGCATCCATCTTGCAGCCCGAGGAGGCTAGGGGCACAGACGCTTTAGCCAACAGTGGGGACGATTCATATTGTGGCAGGAGCATCACTCCTGATGAGGATCCCCTCTACCAGGAAAATATTTCTCCCACTCCCCGCCGGCGCCGTTCTTACTCGCCGGGCCGAGGTGGCGCAGTGATTAAATGCAGCACTGCAGGCTACTTCAGCTGACTGCAGTTCAGCAGTTCGGCTGTTCAAATCTCACCAGCTCAGGGTTGACTCAGCCTTCCATCCTTCCGAGGTGAGTAAAATGAGGACCCGGATTGTTGGGGGCAATATGCTGACTATGTAAATCGCTTAGAGAGGGCTGAAAGCCCTATGAAGCGGTATATAAGTCTAACTGCTATTGCTATTGCTATTGATATGATCTCTGAGGCCATAGAATGTGGTATTACAGCCGGCCTTAAATACAGGTCTTCTAATTGTTCTGCTTCTCGCAGGTCTGCTTCTTCCTCTAGTTCCAGGCACAGGGATGGTGATCTCTCGGCTTCGTCTTCACATGAGCTACCTGGCACTTCCAATCAACCATCGGTCTTCGGAGAAGAGGAACACCCTGCAAGAGATCAGATCTCTCAAAGGATGAGGGCCTACCTCCTGACCCTCCTCCATTTGTTAGTTTGTTTAAACATGCAGTTTTTCGTTCTCTCCTTTTTAAGGCCAAAAAGATCGCAGGCATTCCCTCTCCAAAGGCACCTCAGAGTTCAGAAGCTGACAAGGCTGACACCACTGACCCACTCTTCATCCAGCCTACGGTGGAAGAGGAGATGATCCCATCACCACGGTTCTTCATAGACATTGTCCAGAATCAATGGGCTTCTCCAGGTACCGGAACCCTCCCCAATACCTCGGACAAGTGCCTGTATAATGTCACTCCAAGGCTTTGGAGGTAACTTCTATTGATTTGCCTATAATTGCCCTTTCCTCTCCCAACGCAGCTTCAGCAGCTCCGGAGGAAGCTGTGTGACCTGAGGACAAGAGAATAGAACAAACTCTGGTCAAGGGTCTCCAGGCCTGAGCTTGGACCGTTAGAGCGGGTACCTCAGCTTCCTTCTTTAGTCGCTTCGCTCTTCTGTGGCTGAGACAACTTCAGGCTCGCCTTCCGGCCAGGGATTCTAGGGCTCACAGGGACATTAACAAAATTAAGGCAGCCCTGGAATACAAAGCAGATGCTTCCTTGGACGTGGCCCGCTTTGCTTCCAAGTCCATTGCATCTTCCATCTCCACCCGCCGGCTTCTCTGGTTAAAACAGTAGCAGGCTGAACCGCGGGCCAAGTGGAGACTTGCCTCCTCCCCCTATTCTCCATCCCTTCTCTTTGGCCCTCCATTAGAATCCCTTCTGGTAGAGTCCAAGGATAAGAGGAAGGTTCTGCAACCAGCCACCAAAAAGCAGGAAGGTTGGAACCAATCTTTTTACCGCAGGCAGCCCTTTCGGAACCAGGACGGGAGTGCTTCCAACTCCCGTTCCCAAAGGCAGGCCCCTCCCAAACAGGCCCCCTCCTTCTCCAACAGATTAGGCAGGAACAAACAGAGATTCCAGCCCAGAAAGTCTTTCAGAGACAATTCCAATCATTCCTTTAAGAGGCAGAAGGGACTGCCTGTAGAATGTCCCAATAGGGGGTCATCTAGTGGCCTTTGCGGATCGTTGGGACGACATCATCAACGACGCGTGGGTCAGGTCCACAATCTGATTCGGCCTTCTCCTGGATTTGCGCTCCAGCCCTCCAAACCACTTTGTCTCGTGTCCGATCTCCAGGGACCCTTAAAAAAGGCTCCTGGTAGAGCAAGCCGTTCAACATCTACTCCAGATTCGGGCCATTCAACCTGTGCCTCCAGGTCAGGAAGGAGAAGGGTTTTATTCTCGTCTGTTTATCGTGCCAAAGTCTTCAGGATCTGGAGGGCAATCCTCAATCTAAAATTTTTAAATCAATTCATCAGATACAGGAGATTCAAGATGCACTCTCACCTATCAATTCTGGAGAGTGTTCGCAGATACGTTCTCCTCACATCAGTGGACCTTACGGAGGCTTACTTCCACGTGCCAATTCACAGGCAGAAAGGCGGTTTCTCCACTTTGTGTATGCGGGCCTCCACTTCCAATATCAGGCCCTCCCCTTCGGGCTATCCTCAGCCCCGAAGGTCTTTATAAAACTTTTGTCGGTTGTAGCAGCCCATCTGCGGGCCAGGCCCATTCGGATCTTCTGCTACCTGGACGACATCTTTTTGTTGTACAGGTCACGTATCCAGGCCCTCAGGGACCTCCAGGACACCCTTCAGGTATTAGAGGAAGTGGAGTTCTCCATCAGTCCGGAGAAGAGTCATTTCGTCCCCACTCCTCACCTGGTGCACCTAGGACCCCTCATAGATTCCTCCCAGGGCAAGATTTTCCTGTCTCAGGAATGCCAGAGCAGTCTCAGGGAGTTAGCCAAGGAGGTACAAAGGAGACAGCGGGTCCCTCTTCTTCAGCTGTCTCAACTGCTGGGGAAGATGATATCCTGCTTCTCCATCATCCCCTGGGCACAGCTTCACAGCCGCTGTCTCCAGTGGTTTCTTCTGCCATTCCAGAAGACCAGCAGTAGCTGTTCCCTAGTGAAGGTCAGCCTGACCCCAGAGGTCCTGCTATCCCTGGACTGGTGGATTTCCCCGGCCATAGCTCAGGGCTCTCTTTTCAGGGATCCCCCATGTCTCGTAGTGACTATGGACGCAAGCCTGACCGGTTGGGGGCCTCACCTAGAGGATCAGGCGGCTCAGGGACTTTGGTCCGACTCCAACCTTTCCCACAGTATGAATTGGCTAGAGCTGAGGGCCATCCATCTAGCCCTCCTTCATTTCCAGACCTCTCTTCAGAACTCACATGTGCTGGTCCGAATGGACAACACCATGGCCAAGGCGCATGTCAACCACCAGGGGGGACAAGAGCCGTTTCTCTCATGGAGTCTGCTTTTCGTCTAGGAACTTGGGCAGAAGCCAACCTTCTCTCCCTACACACCTAACACATCTCTGGTTCAGACAACACCACAGCAGACTGGTTGAGCCACACAACCATCGATCCTGCGGAGTGGAGCTTGAATCACCGGATATTTTGTCAACGGTCGTCCAGGTACAGGACTCCAATCCTGGATCTCTTCGCAACATCATCCAACAACCAGCTGCCCAGGTACCTGGCTCGATACACGACTCCAGGCGCAGAAGGGACGGATGCTCTCAGGTGTAGGTGGCCTCGCGGTTGCCTTCCCTCCCTTTCCCCTAATACAGAGGGTGATTCGGAAAGTGATAGAGGAAGAGGCCGAACTCATCTTAATCGCCCCCCCATTGGCCACGCCAGCCATGGTACGCGGACCTGATCAATCTATCAGTGGAATCTCAGTGGCTTCTGCCAAGGATCCTGTCCCTCCTTCATCAGGGCTCCATTCACCACCCTGACCTATGCTGGCTATGCCTAACCACTTGGAGGCTGAGTGGGCGGTTCTGAGGTTAGATAACCTTTCCGAGATTGTGATCCATACCGTTCAGGCCTCCCGCCGCCCAGCTACCAACAGGATATACGAATCTACATGGCAGACATTCATAGCGTGGTGCCTGGAGCGAGGGGAGGATCCTTGGAAGGCTGCAGTACCCCAGCTTCTAGAGTTTTTACAGCAGAGTCTTGATAAAGGACTATCTCCGAATATCTTGCAGCGGCAGGTATCGGCTCTCTCCTCAGTTCTCTCTCTTTGCCGGGATGAACCTCTCTCATTGCACCCTCATGTCCACAGATTCCTAAAGGGGCATCCAATCTCTGCCCTTCTGTCACACACCGGTTCTCCTCCTGGGATCTGACCAAGGTCCTCGACTTCCTTACGGAGCCGCCGTTTGAACCCCTCAGGTCAGCGACTTTGCATCACCTCACTCTCAAGATTGCCTTTCTGGTGGTAATAACAGTGGCATGGAGGGTGTCAGAACTGGCGGCTCTTTCCATCCGGGCCAACTTGTGTGTCTTCCACCCAGACCGTGTGGTCCTTCGCATCGACCCCACTTTTGTTCCGAAGGTGAATTCTGCATTCCATCGTTCTCTGGACCTTACCCTTCCAAATTTCTGCCCGGCTCCATTTCACAATCTGGAGCACAAGCTAGACGTCAGGCGTGCTCTTAAAACCTAGATCGCCAAGACAACTGTCTTCAGACGCAGCAAAGCCCTCTTCTCCTCTTTCCACCATACCAACAAAGGACTGAAAGCTTCTCCATCCATGATTGGACGATGGATCAGGTCTGCCGTTGCTCAAACTTACATCACGCATCATCTCCCTCCTTGTGTGATTCTTGTGTATTTTAATTACGTGTATTGTGTTTTATGTCCCCTTTTCCCCTTTTGAGTTGTTCGTCGCCCTGAGTCCCTCCCAGAGAAGGGCGGCATACAAATAAACTAATCTGAATCTGAATCTGAATCTGAATCTTCACCCAACATTACGACTCATTCTATGCGCAGCGCGGCCACATCAACGGCGTGTGCGTGGCAGGCCTCGATGGAGGAGATCTGTAAGGCAGCCACCTGGGTTACCCCTAATTCCTTTATAAGACATTACAAGGTAGATCGGTATGCATTGGCGGATGCAGCTTTTGGACGGCAAGTGCTCCAGCACGTCCTTCCGTCCTCCAGCTCCTAGGCCAGTCTCATGCCCTCCCAGGAACACACCAGCTTTGGTACGTCCCATGCATGACCGCTGTCTCCACCAACTTTGGAGAATGGGGCATTGGTTCTTACCTGATACGTCCCTTCTCTGGGCAGGTGGAGACAGCGGTCATCCCCACCCTTGGGATTCCGGCCTACCTCGCAAGGGTATTCTAGGAGCATGTTGAGTAGAATTTGGAGAGAAAGCGATTGTTCACGCACAGCAATCTACTAATCTCCGTCAAGAAAAGCAGGAGCATGCTCCTCAGAGGCGATGATATCACTTTGGTAGACTCAGTTCTATTGGTTACTGACTGAGTTAACCCGTGCATGACCGCTGTCTCCACCTGTCCAGAGAAGGGGCATATCAGGTAAGAACCAACGCCCCAGTCTCAGGAAGCCTAGGTCAGAATACCGGCCAGCTGGGCTTCTTCGGGCACTTAGCTGGGACACCTATTAGCTCCACCCCACCCTCCGCCTCAGCGAGTGGCATGCAAAAGTTTGTCTGGGTTTCTTGAGAGACAGACTTTTCAGGGTGCCGATCTAGCACTCGGGCTGGCTACAACACAAACATTCATTGATTGATGTAGAGTTGTCCATGCACACTCAGTCACATGACCCTCCCGAGCCACTCCCATCTAGTCATTAGAAAGAAGAGCCTGTTAAATTATTTGAATCCCACCCAGTAAGTTAGTAAAACCTTATTGTTCAGGTTAAATTGCCACGTTGGCACTTTGCGATAAATAAGTAGGTTTGGGGTTGCAGTTTGGGTACCCAGTCCCAAAAAGCTTCACCATTGCTGTCCTATTTCCTCCCTATCTCTCTGTAAAGAGAAAAACATTAGAACTATAGTGTCCAAATTTTTTACCAATTTTTTTTCCTTCAGCTTGAATGGAAGAAGATGTGTTTTTCTTTCCGCAACTTTGTTTTTCCTGGAATGTGCAGCACGTAAGGGCTAGGATCACCAGCCACCTGAGTAGAAACATACAGTATTGACTGATTCAAACTGTTTTGTGTAGTCCAGTCTTGTCCATTTTGACTGATAGTAGTTCTCTAGGATCCTCAAGTAAGCAGTTTATTAAGCAACAGAGATTGAGCTCAGGATCATCTGTGTACAAAATCTGTGCTGCACTGAACTGTGATTTAACTGATTACATGCAGTTAAATATTTACTAGATAGAAAATAATTTGCTTGGAATATTGAAAATAGATATGTTTCTGTATCTTCTGTCTCTATACAGACATACACACACACACACACACATTTAAAAACAATGTTTCTTGCTATCATTGCATAATTTTCTGAAACATTTTGTATTTATAGATCAGCATTCAATGGAACTCTGTTCACCAAAAATTCCACATATCTCTTGGAACCGTTGGACCAAACTCAGGTTGCAGTAATTGTCATAATACTATTCTGCATCAGCTCCAAGAGATGTTTAATAAATCACCAAATGTTGTCCAACTATTACAGGTAACTTCTTTTGTCAAAAGAGAGTTTTTCTTTTGAAATAGGGAAAGCGTTGAAAGGACGGAATGGGACTGTTTGTCTCGGACCCTTTGCAGCCCCTTGTTTGCCCCCAGGATTCTGCCATCAGCCATTAACCCCTCTTCACTCCCAGACCCTTCATCACGGCCCATTAAGCAAAATACTGCTCACTCCAGACTTTTGGGATCAGGAGACAGTTCCCCACCAGCCAACAGGAGGAAGGGAAGGGAGAAATAGAGAGAGAGGAAGGGAGAGTGTTCTGTGTCAAGTTTCCTCTCTGGGTTTTGTTTCTCCCCCCCCCCCCCCTTTGCTGGAAAGCCCTTTGGATTCCCTCCTCCCCTTTGCTGGAAACCCTGAAAACCCTTGCTGGAAGTAGGAATCTACTGTTGCAAATTAACTACTTAGAAGAACTCTCTTCCAACCACAATACCAGCTACACATGTTATGTAGATGATAACATATTCCCAAAGATTTGAGGGATAATTACTGTAGCACTGGGGCTTCTTTCCATAGAAGGGAAAGGGGAAGGGAGGGAAGGGGGAAGAGCAGCTCAGAGAAAAGACAGAAAGCTTGTTGGCTCAACTTTGATTCAATCAATTATTATTATCTTCCCCAAAAGCTCTGCACATCCACACCCGAATCCAGTTGTGTTTAACTTTCCTGTAGCCCTTGGGTTTTCCTATCACATCTGGGGGGGGAATCCAAAGTGTTTACCAGCAAAGGGGGAGGGGGATCCAAAGGGCTTTTCAGCAGGGGTGGTGTTGGTAAATGCAACCTCCACACCCCAACCCAGTTGTGTTTAACTTTCCTGTTGCTGTTGTGTTGTCCTGTCACATTTGGGGGGCGGGGGGGAATGCAAAAGGTTTTCTAGTTCGGACCAAGGCGACTGGGTGAAGAAACAAACCCCAGAGAGGAAACTCAACATGGAATACTTTCTCTCTCTCTTTCTCCCTTCCCTTCCTCCAATTGGCTGGCGGTGAACTATCTGCTGAGCCCAAAAGCCGGGGGTGAGCAGTATTTTGCCTAATGGGCCGTGATGAAGAGTCTGAGACTGAAGAGGGGCCCATTGGCCAGGCCAAATAGCTAGGGTCGTTTCAGCGGAGGAGAAATGGTAGGGGTTAATGGCTGGAGGAGGAACCCTGGGAGAGAACAAAGGGTGGCGAAGGGTACAAGGTGAACAGTCCTAGACCCTTGAAAGGTTGATGCTTTTGCATATGCGATCATAATACTTTATATGGAATACAGTAGGAAGACTTTTACCAGCAATTATACTTCTGTTTAGTTCTGCATTCTTACTACTATAATATAGGTAGTCCTCAACTTAGGACCACAGTTGAGCCCAAAATTTATGTTGCTAACAGAGAAATTTATTAGGTGAGTTTTGCCTCATTTTAAACTTTTTTTGCCACAGTTATTAAGTGAATCCCTACAGTTCTTAAATTAGTAACACGGTTGTTAAGTGAACATTGTTTCCCCATTGACTTCACTCATCAGAAGTTCGCTAAAGGGGAACACATGACTCCAGGACACTGCAACTGTCATAAATGTGAGTCAGTTGTCAATCATCCAAATGTAAACCATGTGATCATGAAGTTGCTACAACAATCATAAGATGGAGCTTGCTCAGAGGCTGAAATACACCAAGTAAATGAGAGGAAGAGTGCGAAGTAGAGGAGAGAGGTAAGGGAACAAGAGAGGGATAGGAGAGAGGAGGGGAAGAGGAGGAGAGAAAGGAGTGGAAAGGGGAGGGAGGAGAAGAAGAGAGGAAGGAGAAGGAAAGAAGAGAAGGACAACGGGGAAGAAAGGAGGTAGGGAGGAGGAGGAGAGAGGGAGAAGAAAGTGATGTATAGGGTACAAATATGGTGTATGGAGAGCAGAAAAGCCAATAATTGTTTTTGGGAATTGATGGTAAGACAAATTGATGTAAATATTTAACAATATAATATGATGTTGGTTATGTAATAGTATGCATGTGTTTATTTGTTATGAAAATGAAAAAATTAAAAAACTTTGTAAATCTACAATCATAAGAGTGAAAAATGGTCATGTCACTATTTTCAGTGCTGTTGTAACTTCAAACGGTCACTAAATGAACAGTCCTCGACTTACAGCAGTTCATTTAGTGACCATTACAATGGCATTAAAATAGTTACTTCTGTAATGCTATGTCTTCATTTGGCTGTTACGAATAGAAGCATAAAAGCAACTGATCATATTTATTTCTGGAGAATCAATACATGTGCCTACCTATCATACAATTATAACTAAACAACTGTTGCTTTTATTTGCAGGTTTTGTATGATACTCAGGCTCCATTAAATGCTATCAATAAGCTTCCCACTGTGCCAATGCTGGGATTGACACAGCGTACTAACACTGCTTACCAGTGCTTCTCAATTCTGCCTCAGTCACCCACCCACATCAGGCTGGCTTTTAGGAATATGTATTGCATAGATATTTATTGCCAGAGCCGTGGAGTGGTGGCAATTCGTGATGGAGCATATAGTCTTTTTGACAATAGTAAAATTGTGGAAGGCTTTTATCCTGCACCAGGATTGAAGGTGACTGTTCTTTATGTATTTATTCTGTAGTACAATTAGAATATTGACTGGGATCATTAATGTTTCAGATATCTTCTGTAAGAGGTAAAATTATTTGGAAGGTGCTTTCAAATACATGTTTAAAGTTGAAGCTTCTAACATGTTGAGTGGTAAGGAAATAAAGATAATATTCATTATCTTGTCTTTGGCGTTTCAGAATTGTGTTCTGGCTTTCTAGAACCTTTGCCTGAGTAGATTATAGTTCAGTTAGTTTCTGGCTTCATTCACAATTTAAACATTCTGGTAACAGGATTAGACAATTTTGTCTAAGTTTTGAAGAAATGTTTCCAGGGTTGTCTAATTGAATAAATGAGTCTGTGATTAGAACTTTTATTAATCACTTTATTAAAACTTTGTTTTTAAAAACTTTAAAGTTTTTAGAGTTCTGATAATGCAGCTAATATCACAATATTTTCAGTAACCTGGGCCAAGTCATAGTTTTGAAATGGTACAATGGTTTATTGCAATGGATCTTCATAAATGAAAAAGATAATTGATGCTCATGGTGGTAAAAATCAACAATCACATTGATATGTCATTTCTGATCATTTGTAACATACAATTCATGCTATTACATATTAACCTTTGGAGATTTAGCAAGACACTTCTGTAAATATCTAAAAAATTTAAAATTTAAAACTAGCATGTTGCTTTTGAGATTAGTGTATCTTGAAAGATGTAATGACAATATATATTGTTTTATTATGTTATTGTAAACCTCTCAGAGTCACTCATGAGTTGGGCAGTGTAAACATTTAATAAATAATTAAATACATGTTGTCACAGGGTTCTTTTGTTTGTACCCCATTTAGTGGGCTCCAACATCCCAGAAGGCCCACTCCAGTGTCCCTGGCTTTTAGGCAACACCAGCAGATCCTTGGCTAGTAATACCAATTTGTTTTCACACCCTTCTCAGGTGCCCACTGCTCTTTACTATCAGGAGTAAACTACAGTTCTAATCTGAAATTTCCTACATAGAAAAGTGAAACCCATAACCCTTCTCACTCCCAGAACTCTTCAACACCAACTGCTCCACCACAACAACTACAAACACCATCACACCACCATCACACCCAGCTGCTTTTCTTCTGGTCTTTTATAGTTACTCTCTGCTAAGTAGCTGGGGTGGCTGAGGAGAGGTCTTAAAGAGGCAGGCCCCATCAGCCCAGGGGCTAACTAATCATAGGCAGCCTGTCCTCCTACATACATCAACCCTTTTTATATATGCAAAAAAAATCAGGTATGTGTTTGTGTACCTCATCTTCTGTAAACATGTGAGGGGCTGCTGGTTGGTAATCACTATGGTTTGGTAATCACCCAAAACAAGACATACTCACACAGAGCATTGATCACCCATTTCAATCCATACACCTCTTTCTTTGTGGTACTTTAGTTCTGTTCTCATGGAATGAGTGTCTTTGATAAATAAATTACAGAGTGTCCATCCCTTTGTGATTTTGCATCAGTGCTGCACCTAAACCGACATTGTACATGTCTATTTGTACAATAAGTGGTTGGGTAAAATCCAGTCCTCTCAGCACCGGTTTTCCACACAGAGCATTCTTTATCCTTTCAAATGCCTCCTAGCATTCTTCTATCCACCTTATCTTGGAGGGCTCTGTTTTCCTGATTAGGTTCGTTAAGCTGACAATTGTATTGAAATGCGGGGATAAAGAGTTGATAATATCCTGCCAACCCCAGGAAAGAGTGTACTTCTTTCTTTGTTTTGGGGGATTCTATTTGTCTGAGAGTCTCCACCTTCCATGTTTGTAACTTTAGCCTGCCCTCTTATACATGTCTTTTCATAAATTTGAAAACGTTGAATTCACAGACCTTCCTGAACATGTTCGTTGACAGCAATCAAGATGCACGAAGACGATCAGTCAATGAAGATGATAATCCACCATCTCCTATTGGAGGGGACATGATGGATACATTGATATCACAACTTCAGCCACAGCAGCAGGTAGCATATATGCATGCACAAATTTAGTATTTCAGACTAAATATTGTCATTTGGGACAAATGCCTATTCTTACTCCAATCTGGTAAGATAATACAAATGGAGAAACAATAAGGTGAAAGCCCTAGCTTGGTAACTGAAGATAATACTTTTCAAATAAAAAGGTCAGAAGTTTAATTCCATTCTCAAGAAGAGGATATATTAGATTTCGGTCTAAAATCTTGGAGGGATGACATTCAGTTTAAATAACAGAGTTAGTGATGGATCATTGCTCCAATGGTATGTGGAATGACCTTAGGAGACAGGAGGAAAAGCTACTTGTTATGCTGCTTAGGTTGTTACAAATTCTGTCTCAGCTGTTATGTTATTTGTATCATGGTATTCTGCAAATTGGTAATTTGTACAGCTACTTACTGCTAGTGTTGCAACAACACTGCTGCTGGCTGGTTTTTCCCAATCCAGAAAGATAGCATGGTTGATAGTATTGAAAGTTGCCAGGAGGTAAAAAATAACAGTGGTGTCAGACTCTCTATCAATCCCCAAATGTCATCCATCGGACCAACCAATATCATGGTCCCTCCTTAACCTACTTTGAAATAAGTCAAGATAATTATAATTACAATCTATTTCCTTGCAACTATCAGCAGTTGAAAAATTCCAATTCTCCTGTGTGCTGCTTGGAGAACCCAAATATGGGTTAACTTTTGTCTGCTTGCCCAGAGACTGAGTTAGAAATTTCTTGACCACTCCTCTCTACTCAACAGAGCTTAGTTTTTTCAACTCAGTCTGCCTAGAGAGATATAATCAATTTTTTTCCAGCTCACTCTAAACAAAAGTTAAATTACCAGCTTGGATTCTCCTACATCGTGCAGATTTTTCCAGGCCAGTTCAGCAGGAATTATTGGTTTGATTCCTTGATGTTGGCTGCAGGTGAGTGTACTGGTTTGCTCGGTCTGCCAGCTAGAACCACTGCCACCACCATTTACTGGTTTTCTTTCAACTTTAGAGCGGGATCTTCGCAGCCTGGTAATAGTGCCTGATCACTTGGGCTAGTCCTTTTTTTAACCGCAGAATGTCTCTTTGGGCTCTGGGAGACTGGTGCACCGATCTCAGGGCCCTTTTTAATTGAAGGAGCCATGGTTTGTTTTTCAGCATTTGGAGATGCGGTTCGCCATTCTCGTGCCACTTTCAGTTTGTTACAAACCTGTGTCGGTTTCCTTTGGCGTTGGAGTGCTGGTCCACCGCTCTTGTGCCATTTTCAAGATTTAAATTTTGTGGTCTTTTCTCTTGGCGCCAAAAGAGCCGGTACGCCACTCTTGTGGCATTTTGGCTGATAGTGTTGTAGCCGGGGATCAGCAGCGTCGGAGGAGGTAGCGTGGCTGAGGCCCGGTATCCTTTTCCTGTCGGACTTTTGGACAATGACGGTTGTACTTCACTACTAGTTGGAGCTTCGGGAAGCCACCTCATCCAAACATGTTAGTTAAAGACTGGCCTAAAATTGTAATAGAAAATATGGATGATCATGGGGAACAAGGGAAATAAATGCCATCTAGAGAACAGTTAGACAAGAGGATGGAACTCGCATTGCTTAATGGTCAGCGAAAACAACCCACCTGAACTGATCAGATAGTTAACATTTTCAGTCAGAGGTTTGGAAGATTCTGTTAATGTTACAGTAAAGCAGATTTAGTTCATCTAATCATGTTTCCTTTCGGGATTACTGACAATAATTACCTTTCCTTGAGAAAGAATCATCACTTTCTGAATCAGGGAGATAAAGGCTGTTCTCCAAGATGGAGGAACCCTTCATTCCAATTGAATTCTGTTAAATAGTTCTTTAAGAAGTTCTACCATTTCTAATTGTAAATTTTTATAATAAACCGCTGTCAGTCCATCTGTACCAGGTGCCTTCCCAACTTTTAACTGTTTAATTACCTGGAGGATTTCCTCTGAAGTTATTGGTTGGTTCAATCTCTCCCTTTGCTCATCTTTAACTATAGGTATTTTCTCTTTCTCCAAGTACCTATCTATGTCTAAACCTTGTATTTTATCACTAGTGTATAATTTTGTATAAAATTCTAAAAAAGCCTTTTTGATCATATCCTTATGGAATCCTAAATTCTTTACCTTTATAATATATTTTTTCTATAGTACGAAATTTTTGTTTTTTCCTCGTCATATATGCTAACCATCTGCCTGGTTTATTTGCATTGCAAAAAGTATTATGTTTAGCATATAACAAATTAGTAGCCACCTGATGTGACATCAACATATTAAATTGCGCTCTTAGTAAAGTGATTGCCTCTTTTGTCTTCTTATCACCTGGGTTAGATATTAGCTCCTGCTCTTTCTTCTTTATCTCTTCCTCTAATTCCTTTCGTTTTTCCCCCTGTCTATATCTATATATATTATTTAAATTTATTAAAACTCCTCTCATATACGCTTTACTTGAATCCCAAACCATTTCCATAGATGTTCCCTTATTCATATTAAAAGCAAAATATTCTTTCAACAGTTTTTTACATTCATTGACATTTTTCTCATATCTAAATAAATTTTCATTTAACCTCCAAGACCTTCTAGATTCCTTCCCATATTCCAGTTCCATCCAAACCGGGTTATGATCTGTTAATGCACTCGAGGATATCTTTGTCTTCTTTACCTTAGAAAGAAAATAATTTGTAATTAATATAAAGTCAATCCTAGAGAAGAATTGATGCCTATCAGAAAAAAATGTAAAGTCCTGTTCTTTAGCATTCCTTTCCCGCCAGATGTCTCTTAGCTCAATATCGTCCATCATATCAAAGAAAGACTTAGGTAATCTTGCATGTGCTTAAATATTTTATGATAGACCCTTCTTGTCTTTCTTGGTGTCCAATACTCCATTCCAATCATCCAGTAATATACACGATCTGTAATCCCATTGTATTAACTTGGTATGGAGCAACTTAAAATTTTTTTCTTGGTGTTGATTGGGGGTGTATACTCCCTTTATGAGTATCTTTTTTCCTTCTAATAGTAGTTCAATTGCAATATATCTTCCTTGAGAGTCTGCTTCAATTAATTCAGCCTTTATGTCCCTTCTTAAATATATAACTATGCCATTTTTTTCCCCTCCGGGGCAGAAGCTACAAAATGTTGTCCCAATCTTGCATTCATCAAGGATTTCTGTTCATTTATTCTAATATGTGTTTCTTGTAGGCAAATTACATCGTTTTTAAAGTGTTTCAAATAGTGATATATTTTTTCCCTTTTTTGTGGTGAGTTTAAACCATTGACATTCCAGGTTAAAATTTTAATTGTCATATTCAGCTCCCTGAAGCTTTTTAAGAGCCGCCTGAAAATCCTGTAATTTAATTTTCAGTCTAGTTCCTCCCACTGCTTCTGAATTGATGTTTATATTTTCTTGAGATTGTTTGGGCTTGTTGCATCTTTAATTCTTGTTCCTTGCGTTTGGTAGCCACTCGGGTTTGTCTTTGCTCCTTAATTCCTTCTGTCTCCATAAGAAGATTCAGAGCTTGGGCCACGTCCAATGATCCTTGGGTATCTTGCTGTCTGGCCTCTCCTACTTGTTCCCTTTCTCTGAATCCTGGAGATGGCGGGTAACCAGCCTTTAATACGTTGCTGTAAAAATCTCTGGCCTTCCAAACTGAGTTAAGATGGTGTCTTTGTCCCAAGTAATTCACCACTTATCTGGCTGGGACTTCCCATCTATATTGTATCTGGCGTTTTTTAAGTTCATCCACTAGAAATGCATAGTCTTTCCTAAACTTCAACATTTTTGGTGGAATTTCCTTCAAAACTATCACCTCTTGACCTGCAATCTGCAATTTAGTTTTATAGGACTCTTATAATATCAGGTTCCTTGTATTCCTAGTAGCAAAGTAGACTACAATATCTCTTGGTAATTGTTTCTGTCTGGCAATCCATGAATTAACACTGTATATTTTGTCCATTTGCCAGTCATACCCAGCTCTCAGTTGACCAATAAATTGGTCAAAGGCTTCTGCAAGAATCTCCTTCAGATTTTCTTGGTTATTCTCTTTGAGGCCTCTTATTCTCAAAGCAAATTCCATCGCTTTGTATTGTATCATTGTAATTTCTGCTTCTGATTTATCAGCCTTGTTTTGAACTTCTTCAACTTTGCTTTCTAAATTGACATTGGACTGGTTAATTTCTTCCACTCTATCAGGCAATGAGGATACATAGCCAGCCAAACCTTTAAAGGCTTCCACTATATCCTGTCTTATTTGCTGGTTACGAATCTGAATTAGCTCCTTGATGCCAGATATTTCCTCCGAAATCTCCTTAAAGGCAGATGTAATTTTTTCATTTATTTTGAGTTCTATAGCTGCAGCCTATTCCTTTAAAGTGTCTTTTAAGGCTCCTTGCAGCACATCAAGAGTTAAAGCCTTAGCAGCAGAGGGAGGTAAAAGTGACTGTAATTTATTAGTCGGGGCTGGAGAACTGCCAGCGTTCTTTGAAGTGGTTGTTGTTGTTCTAACTTGTTTTGAAGCCATTTCAACTATTCAATTAAACTTATCTTCCGCCAAATTGTTAAGTCCAAACAAACCACTTAGTCCGATTATTAAATCTTGTAGCTTATTAGTAAGTCAATGCTGTTTTGAGTGGTCTTAAACTCTTAGTTCTTTTAACTATGTTAGAAAGCACTTAAGATGTAATTACTTGTTAAATTTCGTTTCAGCCACACCTTAATATTCGGGCACCATTTTCACGTCTATCTCATTAATTTTAACAGAAGGAATTCTTGTAAATCGGAGTTAAAGTTTAAAAATACTTGCGATTGTGGAATTCTCCAGTATTTGCATTGCCTGCTTCTTATTCAAATGTAGATCAAAACATTAATTGCAGGTGTGGACGTGGCTCCTTGTTCTGCAAAAAACAGATGCATCCCGAGAGCGGAGTGTGTCGAGCTACAGGGGGGCTCACACCTTTCAAGCCCCAGAAATTGCTCCTGGGGGTTTAAGGGAACTCTACCCACGCTCTCCCCCCCCTCTTTTCCCGAGGGGAGAGTTTTCAGGCTGTCAGACAGTTGATGTACGCTGTTCTGGCAGCTAAACGCAATCTCGGGGCTGGAACATCCTAGACCTAGAGAGATGTCCGTCAGAGCTTACGTTGCCACCAGAAGCCCATGGTCAGAGAAAACAACCCACTTGAACTGATCAGATAGTTAACATTTTCAGTCAGAGGTTTGGAAGATTCTGTTAATGTTACAGTAAAGCAGATTTAGTTCATCTAATCATGTTCCTTTTGGGATTACTGACAATAATTACCTATCCTTGAGAAAGAATCAGCACTGAGATATGAATTGTTTCAAATATTAGATGTTGACAAAATAAACATTAAATCTGTATTTTATTATATATCTAATAATATGTTTACATCAGCAGTCTTCAAAACAGACAGGAGCATCAGCAGCTTATCCTTTGACATCCCCTCCCACATCCTATCACAACACTGTTACTCCTTCACCTTCAATGATGCTCACCCAGTCACCAGGTAAAATGGCTTTTTGGATTGGCTGGATTTGTGTAATCACAGCTTTGTTAATTAAGCTACAGGATCAGTGAACAAAGATATTGTAGTTACTAAAAATGTTTTAGCTGTTCGTTAAACCCAATGTAGATTATTAGACAGTTATTATCGTCCTATCACAGCTTTTGGCAATAGTATTGAATGACTTTTCCCCTTCTTACAGTCAGCTAATGAAAAATGCCATATTCTCTGCTTATATAAATTATTATCTCTTCACATATTTGTATACTCAAAGTTTAAAAGGAGTATTTATAAAAAATAATTGCTTATTATTTGTATATTATATTTAGGAACTTTACATGCTTCAAATTCTCCGAGTGGAGCATTAAGAGCACCATCACCAGCATCATTTGGCCCAACTCCTTCTCCTTCATCACTTGGAATCACAATGGGACAAAATGCAAACTTTGCCAGCCCCCACGGTAAGCCCATTATCTCTTTGAATAGATATTGATCAAAAGTTGATACTTCAGATGTCACCAAATGAACTACATTATTCTTTGTTGTCTGGAATTCAGATCTTGAAAATACACCAATGTATTCTCCATCACACTTCCCCAGGTTGTCTTGAGTAAAAAAATTGTTTTACCCAACTGTAAACATAAGCAAGGTATAAATTCTAGAAGTAGACTTTTCAAAGAGTTAGTTTCTAAATCTCTTGATTCAATATGAGTTCCCATCAAACTATAGAACACTTATATAGTGTCCGTATTTTTTGGAGTATAAGCCCCCACCCCCCAAGTATAAGATGCACCAAGATTTTGAAGAGGCAAATTAAAAAAAAAAGTTTTTGCACTCTGCCGACCTCTCAAAAATGGCCCGTTTCTCACGAAAACGGGCTTTTTTTTCAAAAAAAGGTCATGAATAGCCTTTAGGAGGCATGTAGAGTGCTCCGGGGGGAGGCAAAAACGAGCAAAAAATGGCCCATTTTTCACAAAACGGGCCATTTTTTGTCAAAAAAAAAAGAGGCATGCATAGCCTTTAGGAGGCTTATAGAGTGCTCCTGGGGGTTAGGGGGGACAAAATTGAGCAAAAAAACTGCTGCTTTTCGCTCATTTCTGCCCTCCCCAGACCCCAGGAGCACTGTGGAAGCCTCCTAAAGGCTATGCAGGGCCGTTTTGGTGAAGGGGTGGGGTTTCGGGAGGCAAAAATGCTGAATTCAGTGTATAAGACGCACCCAAATTTTCAGCCTCTTTTTTGAGGGAAAAAGATGCGTCTTATACTCCAAAAAATACAGTACTTGTATTTCTCAAGATTATATTGCTTGGAACATGTTGCATGTCAATACTTTTCAAAGGGGAATTGTCCCTTCCTCAGAATATAACAGCAATTTGCTGGCGTAGACAGGCTCCAGTAATGAAAGAACATCTATGGTTCTTACAGTAATAAAGATAAAGGTTTCCCTTGTCCAGTCATGTCATATTCTAGGGGGTGGTTTTTCTCCATTGTAGTGGAGATAGCATCAAGGAATGGGTTGACCTCATCTGCTTAGTTGATTGGAATGAGTCTGTCAGATCTTTGATGACACACCCCTGTTGATAGGGCTGTTAGGTAAGCTCCCTGTTAGGAGAATGAGTGCATTCAGAGAAGCGGTGTGAGAGTTGTGTTGGAGAACACACAAACCAGTATACAGAGACACTGCAGTTTAAATAGGCTTTTACTTTCGTGGAAATAGAGGTATCAGAGTCCATCAAACAGTCCAGTACACAAAGTTTGCTAGCAGTTGCAAAACTTAAAATAGCTCACGCTGATCACTATATGGGACTTCTAACAGCCAGCTTCCAAACACTCAGATCAGATCAGCATCTAACAGTGATTCTGGCTCCATCTTTTTTTCCCAGCTTTTCCATAGGTATCCATATTTTTTTTCCATAAATTTTTTTTTATTTTCCATTTTCATAGCATATAATCACATGTATACTATTACATAGTCAACATCATGTTGTATTATTAAGTAATTACATCAGTTCATCTTGCCATCAACTACCAAAAAAAACCAAAAACCAGTTATTGGCTCTTCTGCTCTCCATACACCATATTTATAACTTATCTGACACTTTCTTCCCCCTCTCTCCTCCTCCTCTCTACCTCCTTTCTTCCCTCCATCATCCTTTTCTACTCTACTTCCCCTTCCTTTCTCCTTCTCCTCTCTTCCCTTACCACTCCTCCTTATACACCTCATCTACCCCCCTCACCCTCTCTCCTGTCCCTCTCTTCCTATCTTTCTTCTCTCCTCTGCTTCCCACTCTTCCTCTAATTCACTTGGTGTATTTCAGCTTCTGAGCAAACTCCCTTTTGTGTTGATGGTATTTATAATTCCATTTCAATATACATAAAAAAGAAAAAATAGCAGTATACATATACAATCATATTACCTTAAAATCCAACACCCCTCCTCCAACCTAGTATACTCCCCTCCTTCCCACCTTCCCCCCCAATCCCCCCAACCTTCCCCCCCCCTGACTTCCCAGAACAATACAAGGTATAAATCTTTAACAAGAACAGTTTAAAATATACTTAAAGAGAAAGTAGAAAATTAATAACATCTTTAAATTGAGCTTAGCTCCTCCTTGTTAGGCTAACTATAAACAATTCGTATCATTTCTGATCTTAATCATAAGCTATCTGAAATTTCCTAGATCCATATTTATTTTGAATATAGTCAATCCATTTTTTCCAGTCTCGTTTATATCTCTCCTTTGAATAGTCCTTAAAATCCCAATAGTAGTGTCTTTTTCCCTTCTAAAACCAAATCTATTGCAATCTATCTTCCTTGGGGGTCTGCTTCAATTCAATTATGGCCAATTGAGGAAACAGCAACCAATCACATTTACAGCATGATTTAAAGAAACAGGTACAACATTGTTACATGATTTATATATTGCCAACCCAACAGTTAGATTATATTCCTAACAAGGGCTTCCCAACTTTCGACTCAGACCCTCAACTAGGACAGACATGGCCAAATCTCTCCATTTTGAAATTCCTGGATCAACTTGAGGAAAGTTAAAAATAATTGTCAACATTATTCTGTGAGTTACCAACCAGCTGACTCCCTGTAAGGTTTCCGAAAGATCTGACCTCATTTTAATTATGGCTGAACTTTGCCCCTGTTTCTTCCCTCCCCTCAGTGTGTCATAAATCACATTCTCCTCACAAACCTGCTTTAGTAATCTGAGAGCCGACTCTAGCGGAAAGTATGTGTGGAATGCGCTTCCCCCCTTTCATCACCATGGCAACTTTATGAGTTAACATTTGGCTCTCCTCAGTTTCCAAAAGCGACCTGTGCGAAACAAAAACAATTTGAGTACAGGTATAGGATTTAAGGCTGCGTCATTCCCCCACCCCCGAGCTTGTTTGGATTTTCTGCATGAAATTTTGCTAGAAGGCAATCAACCTGGATATTTACTCTTTACCCAAGATGCCTCTGACAAGGGGTAGCCTTTCCACTTGATTAAGTATTGGAGTTTTCTCCTGTGCCATCTCGAATCCAGGATTTGTTAACTTCATAATGGATTTGGCCCCCTATGATCACCGGGTCCAGGGGCTCCCGGGGCAGTGGTTTCGGTCAATTCGACCATGAGTTTAAAAAGGCTACTATGGAATACCGGGTATATCTTCCCTAGCAGTTGGGGCACTTTCAATTGCACTGTGACTGGATTGATGATCTTTATTATGGGGAATAATCCCATAAATTTTGGGCCCGGTTTCTTGCTAGGGAGTTGAAACCTCAAATATTTTGTGGAGGGGTAAACCTTCTCTCCCACCCGGAATGGATGTTGCGGAGCTCATTGTTTATCTGCCTGTTTCTTATAGGTTTGTGCCACTTTAGCCAGCACTTTTTTAACAATCTCCCAGTTTGCTTTTAGCTTTAACATCCAATCAGTCAAGCTGACTGAGGAGGGGGGATCCCATCCCAAGGTGGCGCAGTGGTTAAATGCAGCACTGCAGGCTACTGCTAGATCAGCAGTTCAGCGGTTCAAATCTCACCGGCTCAGGGTTGACTCAGCCTTCCATCCTTCCGAGGTGGGTAAAATGAGGACCCAGATTGTTGGGGGCAATATGCTGACTCTCTGTAAACCGCTTAGAGAGGGCTGAAAGCCCTATGAAGCGGTATATAAGTCTACTGCTATTGCTATTGTACACTCAGGCATTGGGATAAAGTCCCAACAGTGTTAGTCCTGTGCTACTGTGAACAACATTATTGTACGCGACCTCAGCAAAGGACAGAAGGTCTGCCCAATTTGACTGCTGATAGTTCATGTAGCACTTCAGGTACTGCTGTACCATGGTGTTCAGTCTCTCTGCCCCCCCCCCCAATTGGTGCTCGGGTTAAAAGCCAAGTTAAGACATTGGGATGACCCAATGGACCGCAGGAACTTCCTCCAGAACTTAGCCATGAACTGGACCCCTCTGTCTGAGATAATTATTCGAGGTACTCCATGCAGGTGGTAGATGTGCTTCAGGAACAGTTTGGCCAGCTGGTGAGCTGAGGGTAGTCCGCTGAAGGGTATGAAGTGTCCCTGTTTGGAGAACAGGTCTATTACAGTCCAAATTACTGTGTTTCCCCCACATTTCGGCAGCTCTGCTATAAAGTCCATTGCAATCTCCTCCCATGGCCTCGTTGGCTCTGCTTCTGGTTGCAGCAGTCCAGAGTTTTTTCCCGGTCATCTCTTCATTGTGGCTCAGATGGTGCAACTTTTCACATAACTGTCTATGTCTTTCTTTATGCCGGGCCACCAGAAATGCCTCCGGGCTAAGTGTAAAGTGTTTAGGAACCTAAAGTGGCCTGCCAGTTTGGCATCGTGACTTCACTGGAGAATTAGGATGTGTAGGGATTCCCGGACATAAAGTTTTGTCCCCTTCCATGCAAGGTCATGTGTTGGTTGTCTCAGAACCAAGTGTCTGCTAACAGTTCGGTTTTGAGTCTTGTGGTTAGGTTGCTTGCTGGTTGGTCTTGCTGGCCATGGTGTTGTTGTCTGGTGGTCACTTGGGCAGCTATTTGAGTAGAGGGAACAATGGTGTCCACTACATGCTCTCTTTCACATTTGTACTGGGGCATACAGGAGGGGGCGTCAGCTAGAAAGTTCCTCCCTCCTGGAACTTAGTACAAAACAGTGGAAGTATTTAGCCCAGCGGGTGATAGTTTCCATGGGGTCCTGAGAGCCTCCAGATTTTTGTGGTCAATCGAGATTCTGAACAGTTTCTGGATCCCTTTCAACAGGTGTCGTCAGGTTAGTAGTGCCCATCTCACCGTGAAAGCCTCCTTTTCCCATGAGGCCCATCGTCTTTGTGTCTGTGAGCTTGCCGGAGGGGTAGGCACAGGGCTCAGGTTTCCTTGTTTTTTCTTTGGAATAGCACTGTTCCCACTGCCGTATCACTGGCGTCTGCTTGGATCACGAAGGGTTGCTCTGGGTCAGGATGCTTCAGCACCGGTTCCTTTGCAAATATTTATTTTAGTGTTTCAAATGCCTCTTGGCAGGTTAGGTCCCATTGTAGAGGTTGTCCCGGGTGAGGTTTTGTTTCTGGGCTCCCTGTCTTTAGGAGGTCTGTCATGGCTTTGGCAGTCTTCGCGAAGGAGAGGATGAATTGCCTGTAGAAGTTTGCGAACCTGTTCTGACCCCCCTCGTTCCACACTGAAACACTCCAAGCCAAAGATACTTTACGGAATTTATTCACAGACAGGTTCTTGGCAGCAAACCGGCACAGATGAGTTGTGGCAGCAATCCAACACAGATAAACCCTGGCAGCAATTCAGCATTCCAAGCTCACATTAGTTCCTGCGTTGACTTCTGCAAGAGGGGGGTGTACACAAGTAGTCTTTTTATAGTCTGGAGAGGAGCCTAATGACCACCAGCTGAGTGCAATTACCTCCTCTACTTGCACAACTGTTCCTGACTTCTATTAGCTCTTCGGTGCCGGGCATCCAGGAACAACTCACTGCTGGCTTCTGGATCACTCTCCCTTGTCTCCTCCCCATTGGTCCAAGGTTCAGGCGCCTCCTGGTGGCCAACCAGTCTCTCTGCGCCCTGCTCGTAGTCGGAACCCTGTCCAGGGTCCTCCACATCCTCCAGAGCCAACTCATAGGGCCCCTCACTGTCGGAATCTGGTGGCAGCTCCAACGGCTCCTGCTGGGCCACAACAGAACTCTAGGAAGCTTTGTAGCTGTCTGCAAGTGCGAGAGGCTTGCCAGCCTAGGACAATTTGTACTCCATCTCTATTCCCTCATTTGACACTCGGTAACCCAGATAGTCTAGTCGGGCATGGTGGAATTCACATTTTGATAGCTTGACGTACAAGTTGGCTGCCAGAAGTTTTTCCAGTACCTGTCGGACCCAGAGTATGTGATCATTCATGGTCTCTGTACATGAGGATGTCAATCAAGTAGACCAGGACCCCCTTGTAGAGGTGCTCATGCAGCACTTCTTTTATTAAATGTATGAATGCTACTGGGGCTCCCTGCAGTCCAAACAGCATCACTCTGAATTGGAAGCTCTGTGGGGGGCAGTTGAACACTGTTTTCCACTCATCTCCTTCCCTAATCCATACTTGGTAGTATGCTTCTCTGAGGTCTAGTTTTGTGAAGACTTTTGCCTTGGCCAGGTGAGATAGCATGTCTTTCATGAGGGGGAGATGGGTATAGGTTGTGTACGCACACGGCATTGAATCCTTTAAAGTCCCCACACACTCATAGTTCTGTCTTTTTTTTCTTTGAAGAAGACTGGCACTCCGACCCATGGCTTGGCTGGCTCATTGAACCCCCGTGCTACGTTTTTCTCTATGTATTTGTGCATTTCTTGCATTTTCCGGAGCATCATGGTATAAGTTTGGGCTTGGGTAGTTTTGCTGTGGGGATGATTCTGATGGCACAATCTGCCTCACTAGGGAGGGAGGGGGGCAAAACTTCGCACTTGGTCTTGCTGAATACTTCTGCAAGGTCCTGATATTCTCTTGGGATCTGTTCGGTCTCTGGGGTTTTGTTGGAGGTGGCTGCCAGTTGTTCTGGTGGGCTCTTTTGGGGGTTTCCCTTCTTGGGTGGTGTTTCTGCTTGCTATTGTGGAAGGGATTGTGGCCCATTTTGTATCTTAAATCTTTGGGTACCCCTTTGCCATCTGATGGTTGGCCCCCACTTGTCTAGCCAGGAGAGCCCCAATATGACTACATCTGTCATTTTGGGGGCTATTATGAATCAAATTACTTCCCAGTGATCTACTATCTCTAGTCTCACTGGTTCGGTCAAGTGGGTGTCATAGGCTCCCCCCATTAGGGACCCATCGATCTGTTCGAACCGGATTGGGTGGGCCAGTCTTTCTGCTCTGATCCCCAGTTTCAGGACTGTGATCAGGTTGATCAAGCATCTAATCTAGTGCAGCCTGAGTCTATTAGGGCTTGAAAAGTCCCCTGGCTTCCTGTTTTTGAGGCTGTGAGGCATATTGGGAAAACGAAAGAGTGAAATGTTCCTCTCACCATTGGGTCATTTTCGCCCTCAACATCACTGTCATAGGATTCTGGTGACTGGTCATCGTTTTCTGGGGTTCCCCCCTTTCGTCTGGGTGGGGAGGGACCTCTGCAGCCTGAAGGGCCTTCTGGGACGCGTTGGTGACCCGTTTGGGGCTCTGTTCCAATTGTGCCCTGAGTGGTGGCTCTGGCCTTGGTATCGGGACTTTCCTAAATTCATGGATGTGCTTTTTGATGGGGTGGCTCCTCTGCTTTTGGTCGCTGAGCTCATCTTCCTCATACAGGTCCTCCGCCACATCCTCAAATCTGGCCTCTAGCAGTCGTAAGAAGTAATCTACGCCTTGCAGTTTGGGTTCTTTCCATTTGTGGAAGACTTCTAGCCATTCCCTTGCTTCTCTCTCTAGACTCTCTGCGATAGTATTCATTATGGCTCTGGGAGATGAGTAGAGGTGTCCATAGCATTCTAGGTGGATCTCAGCTGAGTCAAGGAATAGGGCTAACAGGTCTGAGTCTCCATCAAATTTCCCCTGAACCGGGGTAGTTCGTTCAGCATTGCTCCTCCTGTCAGCCTCTGTATGCTTGTGTTTGATATACCTGACCATCTTCCTCAGCTCTAGTTCAGAGGGAGGGAGGGGGTTGTCTCTCCTGGGCAGCCTGCCTGCTGCGTGGGAGAGACACTGTTTGCAGCCTCCTTTTGATGGGTGGAGAAGGGGGGGGGCTGCGTTCCTGTCTGATTCTCGTCACCTCAAAAGCATTCACTGCTCCTCCCTTCTCTTTTGGCCTGCAGAATGGCCCCTGTTCATGGAGGGAGGTTCAGTCAAATTCCTCCCTCCATTGCTTTTTGGAACTCCTCAGGGGCTCCATAAGGGGCTTTGGGAGTCTGGCTTAGTTCCACTCCACTCTTCACAGGTTGCTCAGGGCCCCTCCCTTTTTCTGGGAATTGATGTGGGGGAACTTAACTTTAGCTGTTTTAGGGGTTAACTTTCACAAATATTCATCTCCTCTTGCTTTAGTCACTGGAGCAGGCATCTTAGCTTTGATGTCTGAGGTTAGGCTGCACTCTGCTAAGACTCCTAAATTGCAGGAGCTTCACGCCTTCTTTAATGATGCAGAGTGGCAGCATTGTCCACAGGAGTTTTCAGGCTCCACTTTATCAGCTAACTACCAACTCTTACAAATTGCAGAGGCTTCATGCTTCCTTTAAAGGCGCAGAGTGGCAGTATTGACCAAAGGATCTTTTGCGCACCAATTGACAGCTAACCGCCAATGCTTGCAAATTGCAGAAGCTTCACACCTTTAACGGTGCAGGGCGGCAGCATTGCCCACAGCTTTTGCGCTCCACTTTGACAGCTCGCCGCGACAGTAGCCATCTTGCGAGCTTTATGCTCCGAATTAATTCATCAAAGGGTCGCGGTCACAAGCGCAGCTCTGTGCTGCTAACCCAGGGCTCTACTGAGCATTGCAGCCTCCACCCTCAGGCTGCCTACCCCACATTGAAGGGTAGCGGTTACATGCACAGCTTTGCATCGCTAACCAATGGCTGTACCGAGCGTTACAACCTCCACACTCCAGACTAACTGCGCCACAGAGCCTGCGGCATGTCTTTGGGGCTGCGAGCAGAGTTTCGCACTCCTGTTCTTTTCAGTCGATGAGCCTTGCATAGCTCCGCGCTGCTATCCTGGGGCCGCACTTGGCATCCCGCACAACATAGTACCAGTATGTATGGGGCTGTAAGCAGAGCTTTACGCTTCCAAGCCTAGAATTGGTGAGCCCAGTTAAGGGCTTCTGCTCTGCACCAGACATCTCTACACTCAGATTAACACCCCCTGAACCTTTTCACCCATGAGTGCTAGTTAACATAGAGCCTAAGGACACCAATGGTGGCAGTGACAGTTGGAGAAAACATAGGAAGGCAGGCTAGGGAGCTAACAGAGCAAATGGTGGTTTCTACAATTTCTGAGAGGAACAGCGCTGCAGTTCTTGTTAAAAAGCGCAGTTCCAAGATTATTAAGTCTATTCAGACTCCAGAAAGATGAAAAGCATCCCAGAAAGATGAACAAAGGAGGCAAAAAGCCATAGAGAAGATCCAGAGCTGGCGGTAAGCAGTCCTCATTGTCAGATGTGCCAGGCAAGACAAGCAAGTCTATTAGGCTGCACTTGCCTGAGTTATCACCAGAGGGAGTTAGAGAGAGACTCTCTCCTCATGTCCAAATTTGGCAGCTTGCAATACAGGGCTTTGGGCCTCAGTGACAGACCCGCATAACCCTGCAGGAATTTCTCCACAAGCCAGGGGGATAGCCAGAGCTGTCCCAGAAGCCACGTTTATACCTACAGCAGCTGGCCTTCGCCCTGAGGTGGGGACACTTCCTATACCACCAGGGAACATTCAAGCTATTATCACAGAGGCTATTAGGCAGGGCATTGCTGCAGGACTGCAGCAATCCAGGAGAATATCAGTGGCTTCTGGCTTCTCTATGGATCCAGGCCACAAGTGGGATCTCTATTTGCAAGGGGAAATTCCACTTTTTCCTGAGCCTAATTCCACAGGGCCCCAAAGGGAAGCCAGGAATTAACAAGGAAGAAATGGAAAATAAAACTCAACAGGGTAAAAGCACAAAGAGAGCAGAGAAGAAAAAAGGGCATCTGAAAAATAAATTGTTAAGAAACTTAACGCTGATACATAATTATGTTATGTTGATTATATAAAAGTTGAAATTTGAAACTTGAAGATTCATATTGTTAATGGAAAATAGATGGAAAAGAAATGATAAAGTGTTTATTTTAAAAGGGAAAGAGAAACTATATTGTTTGCACATGTTATAAACTAGAAATTGGAAAATAGGAGAAGAAAAGTAATATGGCTAAAATTGGAAATAATGGAAATATAATGTAAAATGAATTATGTCTTTTTGTGGGAATGTTAAAGCGGGAATTCGGAGAACACTCCGTTCACAAAAGAATTTTTATTATGTAACAAAAATAAATAAATAATTTAATTTAAAAATAAAGAGAGCAAGTCTCTGATCTCTGAGGAGGAAGGACAAAGAGATCTGGAGCTCTCAGATGATGAGAACATGATACCCAAACAGCCTACCTTCACTGGACTGTTCTAGGCTAGGCTTTTTAAATCACTGCTTTTTAAATAATGCAGTGCGACACGTTTAGAACTTCAGACTGCAAAACCAGAAACAGATAGTCAGCCTGACCCAATGGACACTCTATTCCCCGAACCGACTCCTGAAGCAGAGTTCATTCCATCACCAAAGCTGTTTATCAACATGGTCCAATGGCCGTGGGCTTCCCCTGGGGCAGGGTCCAATTCATTGGCGGTGGACAAAAGATTCTAAAACATGGCTCCAAATCTGGCCAAGTTACTTCAAATTCCAGCTGTGGATGCGCCAGTGGTGGCTTTACAGCTCTCGTCTACCATACCTGGCGACCCTGTGGACAATTTAAAACCAGAGGACAAAAGGGCAGATCAGACTTTGCAACAGGCCCACCTGGCGGCAGCATGGGCAGTCCACAGAGCAACAACCACCTCATTTTTTCAACCGGACCTTCTTGCTCTGGCTTCGCCAGCTGATGTGAGGTTGCACCAGAACTTAAACAAGCTGATGGCTGTGAACCAATTCGCAGCGGAGCCACCCTTAACACAGCCAGATTTGCCTCTAGGTCAATTGCTTCTTCTCTGGCAGCCCGACTTTTGCTTTGGCTACATTAGCGGTAAGCTGATACATGCCACAAGTGGCGACTGGCCTCAGCTCCCTTCAAGGGGGAGCATTTCTTCGGTGAAACTCTGGAACCATTCCTGGTCCAGGGACAAGAGGAAGGTTCTAACATCGGGCACCAGGAGGGGCAATTTTCATTCCTCTCCGTTCTTCTGCAGGCCTTCTTTTCGGCCCACTAACATAGGTGCGAGATTCCCCTGGTCCCAGGGGGATTTCCCCCCGAGACAGAGGGAATCTCCCAGACAGGTCAACCAGAGGCAGATAGTCAAAACGGCCTTTCCTCGTCAGACTAGGGAGAACCTATGGGTCCCTATCCAGGCATTGCAGCACCACGGGTTCTCTATTAATATACAGAAGAGCCACTTCAATCCCACAAACCGCATGCTCCATCTGGGAGCAATCATGGATACTGTGGTGTGCAAGGTCTATCTGTCCCAGGAGCAACAGACCACTCTCAAGGACTTGGTAAGTTGGGTCAAGAGATACCGAACAATGCCCCCTCTTCCAGCTCCTGGGCAAGATGGTGTCCAGTATTTCCATCATACCATGGGCATGCCTGCATGCAAAGATCTTCAATGGTTTCTCTTACCTTTCAGAGAGCAGGCAGGAGCAGTTTGCCTGCAAAGGTCCGCGTCCTGATCAAGGTCATCCATTCTCTCGACTGGTGGATGTCTCTGGCCATTTTGTAGGGTGCCAGTTTAAGGAGCCAGAGTGACTGACTATTACAATAGAGGCCAGTCTCTTTGGCTGGGAGGGGGCACCTGCACTCGCAGATGGCCCAAGGGCGGTGGACCCAGAGGGACCAGACCCAAAGCATCAACTAGTTGGAGTTAAGGGCAGTACCTGCCCGTGAGGACAAGCCAGCTTTGGCATGTCCCATTCCTGGATGCTATCTCCACCACAATTGAGAAAGTGTGTTGGTCTTATTTGATACGCCTTTTCTCATTCAGTTAGAGATAGCATCTACCCTCACCCTGTAGACTATGTGGTCCTCAGTCTCTACAGGGAGCATACTATTGCAAGACACATTGAGTCTGTCACTTCAAAAGCTGGGAAGCCCTAGCAACAGGGGCGTGTCATCAAAGATTTAACAGACTCAGTCCAATCAGTTAAGCAGACAGTCAACCCATTTCTGGATGTTATCTCCTCCTCAATGAGAAAAGGTGTATCAGGTAAGATCAATACCCTTTCTCTCCATTTCTTAGCAAGGCAGCCAGTGTTATCCAAAGACATTGCTGATTTGATTGATTTTATTTTATTTTATTTTATTATATTTATATGCTGCCCTTTTCCCCCGAAGGGGACTCAGGGCGGCTCACAATTCAAATCAGGGAAGGGGGGTACAGACAGAAAATAAAAGACAAAACATAACAATACATAATTTAAAAACACACAACAGTCATACCATTCGAGACGGGGGCAACAGCTCTTTAGCCCCAGGCCTGTCGGAACAGCCAGTTTTAAGGGCTTTGCGGAAGGCCTGGAGGGTGGCGAGGGTTCGAATCTCCACGGGGAGTTCATTCCAGAGGGTCGGAGCAGCCACAGAGAAGGCTCTCCTCCGAGTAGTTGCCAGTCGGCACTGGCCGGCGGATGGAATTCGGAGGAGGCCTAATCTGTGGGATCTAATCGGTCTAGTGGAGGTGATTGGCAGCAGGCGGTCTCTCAAGTACCCAGGTCCAATACCATGAAGGGCTTTATAAGTGACGACTAGCGCCTTGAAGCGTATCCGGAGACCAATAGGCAGCCAGTGCAGCTCGCGGAGGATAGGTGTTACGTGGGTGAACTGAGGTACACCCACGATCGCTCACGCGGCTGCGTTCTGGACAAGCTGAAGTCTCCGAAAACTCTTCAAGGGCTGCCCCATGTAGAGCACGTTGCAGTAGTTCAGTCTAGAGGTCACAAGGGCGCGAGTGACTGTTGTGAGGGCCTCCCGGTTCAGGTAGGGACGCAACTGGTGCACCAGGCGAACCTGGGCAAATGCCCCCCTGGTCACAGCCGACAAGTGGTGTTCAAAAGTCAGCTGTGGGTCCAGGAGGACTCCCAAATTGCGAACCCTGTCTGAGGGGCGTACTGTTTGACCCCCCAGCCTGAGAGATGGAACACTTGGCCAATTAGTAGGAGGGAAACACACCAGCCACTTGGTCTTATCCAGATTGAGTACAAGCTTGTTAACCCCCATCCAGTCCCTAACAGCCTCGAGGCACTGGCACATCATGTCAACCGCTTCACTGAGTTGGCACGGGGCGGACAGATACAGCTGCGTATCGTCCGCATACTGATGGTATTTTATCCCGTGCCGTCGAATGATCTCACCCAGCGGCTTCATGTAGATATTAAACAGGAGGGGGGACAGGACCGAACCCTGCGGCACCCCATAATTCAGGGGCCATGGGGTCGATCTCTGCCCTCCGACCAACACCGACTGCGACCTGTCTGAGAGATAAGAGGAGAACCACCGTAGGACAGTGCCTCCCACCCCCACCTCCCGCAGTCATCGCAGAAGGATACCATGGTCGATGGTATTGAAGGCCGCTGAGAGGTCAAGGAGCACTAGGACGGAGGCATAACCTCCATCCCTGGCTCTCCAGAGATCATCGATCAATGCGACCAAAGCGGTTTCCGTGCTGTAGCCAGGCCTAAATCCCGACTGGAAGGGATCTAGATAATCGGCTTCCTCCAAGGACCGCCGGAGCTGAAAGGCCACCACTTTCTCAACAGCCTTCCCCACGAAGGGGAGGTTGGAGACTGGACGATAGTTGTTTAAAACGGCTGGATCCAAAGATGGCTTCTTCAGAAGGGTCTCACCACCGCCGCCTTTAGAGCGGGGGTAAAGAACCCCTCCCGAAGGGAGGCAATAACAACCGCCTGGATCCAGCCCCGTGTCACCTCCCTGCTGTTAGCGACCAGCCAGGAGGGGCACGGGTCCAGTATACATGTGGAGGCACTTACAGCTCCCATGGCCTTGTCCACGTCCTCAGGGGTAACAGCTTGAAAATCAATCCAGTGATGTCCTTCCAGATTCTCCCCTGGTGCCTCGGCTGGCTCTGCGCAATTGGAGTCCAGGTCCGTCCGAAGCCGAGCAACTTTATCCACGAGGAATTGGACGTAATCCTCAGCTCTGCCTTGCAAAGGATCGCTCATATCCCTCCTATTTAGGAGGGAACGGGATATCCTGAACAAGGCGGCTGGGCGTGACTCAGCGGAAGCAATCAGAGAGGCAATGTGTGTTCTTTTTGTCGTCCTAATTGCCCGAAGGTAAGCTCTGATGCTGGATGTTAAAAGCGCTCGGTCTGACTCAGACTTACTGGATCTCCATCGTTGCTCTAGGCGTCTCTTTCGGCGCTTCATCTCCCGGAGTTCCTTGGTAAACCAAGGGGTCCTCCTGGATCCACTGCCTCGGATCGGCCGTAAAGGCGCAATCCGGTTAAGAGCCTCTGTCGCTGCTGAATTCCAGGCAGCAACCAGAGTCTCCGCCGGACTGCGGGCGAGGGTATCAGGAATAACTCCCAGCTCCGTCTGAAAGCCCATAGGGTCCATAAGACACCTGGGGTGGAACCACCTAATCGGTTCCTCCTCCCTACAGTGGGGGTTTGGTCTCCAAAAGTCAAGCCTCAGTAGGTAGTGGTCCGACCATGACAGGGGCAAGATCTCGTTACCCCTCAAACCAAGATCACAACTCCACAGCTCCGAGAGGAATACGAGGTCGAGCATGTGACCCACCGAGTGAGTCGGGCCCCGAATTACTTGGGTGAAGCCCATGGCTGTCATGGAAGCCATGAACTCCTGCGCTCCATCAGAGTGTTCACCGAGCGAAGGCAAATTGAAATCCCCCAGAACCATAAGCCTGGGGAACTCAATTGCCAGCTCAGCTATTGACTCGAGGAGTGAGGGGAGGGCTGCTGCAACGCTGTTGGGAGGCAGGTACGTTAACAGCAAGCCACTTGACCCTTGAGGTCCAACTTCACCAGCAAGGACTCACACCCGACAAGCTCCGGAGCAGGGATCCTACGAGGTACTAGAGACTTTCGGATAACAATAGCCACACCCCCACCCGTTCTCTGGGATCGCGGCTGATGAAGCACCTGAAAACCCTCTGGGCACATCTCTGTGAGGGGGACTCCTCCCTCCGGGCCCAGCCAGGTTTCAGTAATACATGCCAGGTCTGCCCTCTTGTCTAAAATTAGGTCCCGGATGAGGGGAGCCTTGTGAACTACAGACCTGGCATTTAGTGACAGCAGCCTGAGACCAGGGTCCTGATTACTCGCGCCATCTGGCCTTGGAGTGGGACTCATAGGGCCGGAAGGAGGGATCTCTGTAACATAGCGAGCCCTCCTTCCCCGGTAATGGCCAGCCTTAAAGTCCCCGCCATATCTGCCCCTCCCTGTTAAGACCGTAATGCTCCGGCCCACTCCCGTGTCCGTAGTCCCTCCACCCACCCCCACAGGCCCCGCATTTCCCAACAGGCCCTTCGAATCAGTCATCCTGAGATTGGAACAGGCCCAGATCCCCCCAACACTTCTGCAAAGCACTCAGTGTGGGGGAACCCGGTTCCCATCCCAATCTCGCTTGCACACTCAAACACTCACTCACTCACACCCCCACAAAAAATTTAAAAAATACAACAGTCTAATATAAAAGGGGATTACACAAGTTAAAAAGTTAAAAAGTGTGGGATCATTCAATCAAATATATACGTACCACATGCACTCCCCATACAAAAAGAAAATTGTGCAGCTATTTAAGATGTGCAAATTTGAGTAAAGTTTGTAGGTGGGTTTGCAAAAAAGTCCAGTCCGGTGGACGGTGGAGTGGATGACAATTGTAAAATAGAGGGCAGATGGAATGATGTCCCTGAAATGTCAAATTAGAACAGGAGGCAGTCCAAAGCCTCACCCCCCCTCTATTTCTCACCATTAGTCCGAATGAAATTAAACAAGTGCTGTCCAAGATAGTAATCCAGTGGCAGACGCAAGTAATGATAGTCAAAGCAACTGAGGTTGAGGCAGCAAGGTCAGCAGCCCAAATCACCCACCCAACCATGATAGCCATGGTCCAGTTGGTGACAAACCACATACCGCTCCTCCTCAAGCTTCAGCGCAGCATGGATTACTCAGCCAGGTCTGTGGCCAGATCTAAAGTCCAGTGCGAAGATTAAATATTGCACACCCTCCTGGTCACACACCGTCTTATCACCGTCGCCACCACTTCTCCCAATCCCACAGTGAAGGCTCCTCACTTCCTCTCCTCCTTCCTCTCCTCCTTCCTCTCCTCCAAAAACTAGAGAGCCAGGGTCTTATCGTGGTCTTGCCGTTTTAGCGCCAGGAGGTTTAGGCTTGCTGTAGCCGGCATAAAGTAAAAAGCCCTCGTGCCGCCCCGTTCGCCTGGGGGGGGGAGGCCGTTCCCGATAGCTACCAGACGCTGCTCGCGCTGTTCGTGCCACCCGTGCTGTCGAGGGGGAGGGGGAGTTGCTCATATGTTTCTTCCTCACCGGCTCTCAGGTCTCAAAACAACCCGCAGCAGTTCTTCGGCTTAAAAAGCTTACTCGAGCCATCCGTATCGTCTCTGTGGGGGGGCTCTCTTTGATAACCACCGTTCCCGGATCCTCTCAAGTTCTTCTCGCCCAGGTTTAGCTCCTTGGGTGCTAGATGCCACTGCCACCACTACCAAGTTCAAAAAAAGCCAATCTACAGCTGATCTAAAAACCGCTCTACAGCTGATCTTCAGAGCCATCTTGCCGCAAACCAGCATAAGGAGGGAAGATTCGGCGCGTTCCAGGTGCCTGGGGAGCGTTTACGCAACCCCCCTCCAGCCAAAAATACACCCCTGGACTGCCTGCTCGATCACCTCCACAGAGAACTTCTCCCTTTGGGTTTCCAGGGGCTCCGTCCCTCTCAATTCCGCTCCTCTCTTTTTCGCAAAACTCGAGCGTTTCGCTCGAGCAGCCACATGCGCAAGACATGGGCCAGCATAACTATATGGTGAGGTGCATGGAATATTGTTACCTTCCCACTGAAGTACTACCTATTTATCTATTTGCATGCCTTCGAACTTCCAGGCGAGCAGGAGCAAGGGTGTTGTCAGCTCCTCTCCATTAATTAATTAGGAAAGAAAGACCACGAGACTCCATGTGTGGAAATCAAGTGTACTTTTACTAATTAAGAATGATTAAAGGCAAAGCGTAGCGAAGTCTGAATAATTAGGCGCGAAAGCGATTGATATATAGAATAGCCCATTCCCCACCCCTTGGCATCATAGTCCCAGTCCAATCATAAGTCTTCCAAGTGTCAGGTGTGAGATAACTTCAAAAGGCATCACGAAGATGGAATGTTGGTGCCGTTAGTCCTGGCGGGAAACACCCACGCATGTGTAGTCCGATCAGTCAGTGAACTCCAGAACCTTCCTCCAGCACAATGAGTAACCCCTCCCAAATACCATGCCCTCCCTCCCCGTTTCATGGCAGCTGAAGCAACAGCAAAGCAGAAGCTGACATCCGGCCGTCCCCTGGAAAAAGGCGATCAGGCCTGGAAAACGAGAAAGCACAAACAAACAGACAAACAACAAAAAATAGAAGAGAGACGGGGGGGAGAGAAAATTAAGGTTTGTCAGGATAAGCAGCATAAAACTTCCGAAGTAGTCAGGGGGCACGAACATGGGACTTGTCAACCCATTCCGTATGAGAGGGGGGAAAATGTTTCCAAGCCACTAAGTATTGAACGCGATTACGCCCCCTGCGGGCGTCCAGTATTTCACGAACTTCAAAGTGTCGTTCACCATCAATTAACAAGGGAGCAGGTGGACGTAAAGTTGAAACACGAACAGGCTTAATGAGGTTAACGTGGAACACGGGATGAACATGGTTGAGATGCTTAGGCAGCTGCAAACGAACGGAAACAGGATTGATGATCTTGATGATGGGGAAAGGACCAACATACTTAGGTCCCAATTTTTTGGATTTCTGTGTGGTCTGAAGGAACTTTGTGGACAAATAGACCAGGTCACCCTCCCTGTACTGATAAGGTTTCGTACGCTTCTTATCCGCTTGCTTCTTATGAGCGCGATGTGCAGCATCCAAAGTAGCAAGAGTTAAAGGCCAAACATGGCTCAGACGCTCACTCCAGTCAGCGACGGAAGAAACTTGCGGAGGGTCACGAGGCAACTCAGGAATAGGAACAAAGTCCTGACCAAAAACAACCCGGAAAGGGGTAAAACCAGTGCTGGTATGAACAGAATTGTTGTAGGCCACCTCAGCGTGCGGTAGCAAGTCAACCCAATCATCCTGCTGATAATTGATGAAACATCGTAAATATTGTTCCAAAACAGAATTGGTCCTTTCACAGGCCCCATTAGTCTGAGGATGGTGGGCGGAGCTAAGGCCCTGCGTGGAGCCAATGCGCTTAAGAAATTCCTTCCAGAAAGTTGAGGTGAATTGGACACCTCTATCAGAAATAATGCGATCAGGCACTCCATGCAAACGGTAAATGTGGGAAATGAAGAGTTTAGCGAGAGCCTTAGCAGAAGGAATTTTGTGGCAAGGTATAAAATGAACTTGTTTCGAAAATAAGTCTGTAACGACCCAAATGACGGTGTGCCCTTGGCTCTCGGGAAGCTCGACAATGAAGTCCATCGAAACCTCCTTCCGAGGGGCAACAGGCCGTGCCACAGACTGGAGCAGCCCTTGGGGTTTGCCAGGTGGCCTTTTAGCGACAGCACAAACCGGGCAACTGGCAACATACAGTTCAATGTCTTTTTTCAAAGAGGGCCACCAGAATTGTCTCTTCACTAGATGTAAAGTCTTGACGAAACCAAAGTGACCCGCCAATTTGGAATCGTGAGCTCGTTGGAGGACGATGAGACGAAGAGAGGCGGGGACATAAAGCTTGGCTCCGATCCACGGTAAATCGTCCCTCATCGTGCACTCATCCAGATGCTTCTGGAACCAGTCATCCTGGGGAAGGGCGTGTTTGAGGTCAGAGAGAAAATCTTGAGGCACCTCCACTTTCAAGCGTGCTTGCTGGTGAGTGACCATCGGAGCCGCCAGGCTGGAAGTGGGAACAACAGGCTGAACAATGCTCAGTTTAGAGCAGTTGTATTGAGGGAGCCTGGACAAAGCGTCCACCATGAAATTTTTCCCCCCAGGGATGTACTTGAGTGTGAAATTGAAACGGTTGAAATGTTGGGCCCACCACATCTGTTTAGGGGATAGACGGCACGGGGTCCTCAAAGCCTCCAAATTCTTGTGGTCAGTCCACACCTCAAAAGGGTGCTTAGCGCCTTCCAGAAAATGGCGCCATGTGGTTAGGGCCCATCGCACTGCAAATGCCTCCTTCTCCCAAACGGCCCAACGTCTCTCAGTGTCCGTGAGCTTGCGGGAGGTGTAAGCGCAAGGTTGTAAGTTACCTTGGTCGTTGGCTTGCAGCAAGAAGGCCCCAACGGTGACGTCACTGGCAGCAGCTTGGACGACGAAAGGCTTGTCCATGTCGGGATGCTTCAGGACCGGTTCCGCAGCAAAAAGGCGTTTCAGTTTTTCGAATGCAGCTTGGCATTCCATGGTCCAATCCAGTGGCTTGCTCGGCTTAGGTTTAGGCCCACCTTTGGACTTCAGCAAATTTGTGATAGGAAGCGCAATTTTGGCAAAAGAAGGAATGAACTGACGGTAGAAGTTAGCAAAACCCAAAAATTTTTGCAACTGTCTGCGAGTTCGGGGCAAGGGTGTTGTCAGCTCCTCTCCATTAATTAATTAGGAAAGAAAGACCACGAGACTCCATGTGTGGAAATCAAGTGTACTTTTACTAATTAAGAATGATTAAAGGCAAAGCGTAGCGAAGTCTGAATAATTAGGCGCAAAAGCAATTGATATATAGAATAGCCCATTCCCCACCCCTTGGCATCATAGTCCCAGTCCAATCATAAGTCTTCCAAGTGTCAGGTGTGAGATAACTTCAAAAGGCATCACGAAGATGGAATGTTGGTGCTGTTAGTCCTGGCGGGAAACACCCATGCATGCGTAGTCCGATCAGTCGGTGAACTCCAGAACCTTCCTCCAGCACAATGAGTAACCCCTCCCAAATACCATGCCCTCCCTCCCCGTTTCATGGCAGCTGAAGCGACAGCAAAGCAGAAGCTGACAGGTGTTGTGGCTCGCCAGTGGCCAGTGGAGCTGGCAGCAGATTTGGACAGTGAGGAGATTGGGGATGAAAATGGGCCCGTCCTGGAGTCTGGGGCACTCTGATGAGGGCTCTGTGTCGGAGGCAAAGAGGGGGGTCAGAGCCATATGCCAGTTATCAGCTGCCTTCAGAGTCAGACATCAGTGAGGCATACGAACAGCTGGAGCCTATTCCCAGTGTGTGCATGCGCAGAGTTGCCACATGAAGGGAACAGCTAAAGAACATGGGTTAACTTGGGAGTAAGGTTACAGGTGGACAATGAATAGCCAGTCCAAGCGGAAATAAAAGAGGAGCTAAAGGGGAATGGAGTTTGCAGGAGACAATAGTTCGCTTAATTGACTCGTGACTCTCCGAGACTCCTTGCCAACTTTTTTTTTATTAAAGAGTTTTAATAAATTTTCCCTACCCTCCCTCCACCCCAACCCTGCCCCCCCTCCAACCCTCCCTCCCCCAACCTCCCAGAGCAAAATACAGGGTATAAACATTTAACAATCATACACTAACATAAGCTAACTAACTTTAGCATCCTACCTTCTCTTGTACTTTAACTCCTAGCTAGCTTTAAGTAAATTATAACATTCCTTGTTCATTCATTCATAAACTAACTGAAATTTCTTAATCCGATATTTATTTGGATATAGTCAATCCATCTTCTCCATTCCAACTTGTATTTCTCATCTAAATGGTCCTTCAAGTATGCTGAGATTTTGTTTTGTTTTTTGTTTTGTTTTATTTATTTATAGGCCGCCCTTTTCCCTGAGGGGACTCAGGGCGGCTTACAATCAAAAAGGAAGGGGAGTGTAGGACAATACGAAAAAAGAAATGTGCACAAAGTAAATTAGACAATAAAACTCAACATTCACTCAGCATTCGGGAGGGGCGAAATAAGATTATCCCCAGGCCTGATGGGTTAGCCAGGTCTTGAGGGCTGTGCGGAAGGCCTGGACGGTGGTGAGGGTACGAATCTCCACGGGGAGATTGTTCCATAGTGTCGGAGCCGCAACAGAGAAGGCTCTCCTCCGAGTAGTCGCCAGTCGGCACTGACTGGCGGATGGAATACGGAGGAGGCCAACTCTATGCGATCTGATGGGACGCAGGGAGGTAATTGGCAGAAGGCGGTCTCTCAAATAGCCAGATCCACTACCATGGAGCGCTTTATAGGTGGTGAGTAGGACCTTGAAGTGCACCCGGAGACCAACAGGTAGCCAGTGCAGCTCACGGAGGGTCGGTGTTATGTGGGCGAACCGTGGTGCGCCCACGATCACTCGCGCGGCCGCATTCTGGACTAGCTGTAGTCTTCGGATGCTCTTCAAGGGCAGCCCCATGTAGAGCACATTACAGTATTCCAGCCTAGAGATCACAAGGGCTCGAGTGACTGTTGTGAGGGCCTCCCGATTCAGGTAGGGCCGCAACTGGCGCACCAGGCGAACCTGGGCAAATGCCCCCCTGGTCACAGCTGAGAGATGGTGGTCAAAAGTTAGCTGTGAATCCAGGAGGACTCCCAAGTTGCGGGCCCTTTCTGAGGGGTTTAAATTTTGTCCCCCCAGCCTGAGTGATGGTATGGTGGTCAAATTTTTGGGAGGGAAACACAACAGCCACTCGGTCTTGTCTGGGTTGAGTATCAGCTTGTTTGCTCTCATCCAGTCTTTAACGGCTTCCAGTCCCCGGTTCATCACGTCCACCGCTTCATTGAGTTGGCACGGGGCGGACAGATACAACTGTGTATCGTCCGCATATTGGTGATATTTTATCCCGTGCCTTCGGATGATCTCGCCCAGCGGTTTCATGTAAATGTTAAATAGTAGGGGGGATAGGACCGACCCCTGCGGCACCCCATAAGTTAGGGGCCTCAGGGACGATCTCTGCCCCCCCACTAACACCGACTGCGACCTGTCCGAGAGATAGGAGGAGAACCACTGCAAGACAGTGCCGCCCACCCCTATCTCCCGCAGTCGTCGCAGAAGGATACCATGGTCGATGGTATCGAAAGCCGCTGAGAGGTCCAGGAGAACTAGGATGGAAGCATGGCCTCCATCCCTAGCTCTCCAGAGATCATCAGTCAATGCGACCAAAGCGGTTTCTGTGCTGTAACCGGGTCTGAAGCCAGACTGGAAGGGGTCAAGATAGTTAGCTTCCTCCAAGGTACGCTGAAGCTGGAGAGCCACCACCTTCTCAACAACCTTCCCTACAAAGGGGAGGTTGGAGACTGGACGATAGTTATTAAGAACAGCTGGATCCAGAGACGGCTTCTTCAGGAGGGGTCTTACCACCGCTGTCTTAAGCGCGGTGGGAAAGTACCCCTCCCGAAGAGAAGCGGTAACAACCGCCTGGATCCAGCCTCGTGTCACCTCACTGCTGTTGGCAACCAGCCAGGAGGGACACGGGTCCAGTATACAGGTGGAGGTACTCACAGCTCGCATAGCCTTGTCCACATCCCCAGAGGCAACTTCCTGAAACTCAACCCAGAGATGGTTTGCCAACTTTTCTCCTTGTGTCTCGGCTGGATCTACTGGGGTGGAGTCCAGGTCCACTCGAAACCGGGCAACTTTGTCCGCCAAGAACTGGACATACTCCTCAGCCTTACCCTGTAAGGAGTCCCCCGTCTCCCTCCTATTTAGGAGGGAGCGGGTTATCCTAAACAGGGCGGCTGGGCGGGACTCGGCGGACGCTACCAAGGAGGCAATGTATGTTCTTTTTGTTGTTCTTAAGGTCCGAATATACTCCTTGGTGCATGCTGTCAAAAGTGCCCGTTTCGACTCGGACCTATCGGACCTCCACGAGTGCTCTAGGCGTCTCCTCCGGCGCTTTACCTCCCGGAGCTCCTCAGTAAACCAAGGAGGCCTCCGGGGGCCGCTGACCCGGAGGGGCCGTAGCGGCGCAATCCGGTCTAGAGACTCCGAAGCTGCCGAGTGCCAGGCAGCGACGAGGGTCTCCGCCGAACTGTGGGCGAGGGTATCAGGAATAACCCCAAGCTCCGTCTGGAACCTAACAGGATCCATCAGTCGCTTGGGGCGGAACCAGCTGGTCGGTTCCTCCTCCCTACGGTGGGGGTTTGGCCTCCGGAAGTCTAGCCTCAGTAGGTAGTGGTCTGACCACGATAGGGGTATGATCTCATTACCCCTCAGACCAAGATCGTAACTCCACTGCTCCGAGAGGAATACGAGGTCAAGCGTGTGACCCGCTGAGTGAGTTGGGCCTCGAATTACTTGAGTCAAGCCCATGGCTGTCATGGAAGCCATGAACTCCTGCGCTCCATCAGAGTGTTCACCGAGCGAAGGCAAGTTAAAGTCCCCCAGAACTATAAGTCTAGGGAACTCAACCGCTAGCTCGGCTACTGACTCGAGGAGCGAGGGGAGGGCTGCTGCAACGTAGTTGGGAGGCAGGTACGTAAGCAGCAAACCCACTTGACCCTTGAGGTCCAACTTCACTAGCAGGGACTCACACCCGACAAGCTCCGGAGCAGGGATCCTACGAGGTACTAAAGACTCCCGGACTACAATAGCCACACCGCCACCCCTTCCCTGGGCTCTCGGCTGGTGTAGCACCTGAAATCCGGCTGGGCACATCTCGACGAGGGGGACTCCTCCCTCAGGGCCCAGCCATGTTTCAGTAATACATGCCAGGTCTGCGCCCTCATCAGTTATCAAGTCCCGGATGAGGGGGGCCTTATGAACAACAGACCTGGCATTTAGCGACAGCAGCCTGAGACCAGGGTCCTGAACACCCGCGCCATCTGACCTTGGAGTGGGACTCCTAGGGCCGGAAGGAGGGATCTCTATGACACAGCGAGCCCTCCTTCCCCGATGATGGCCTGCCCTAAAGTCCCCGCCATATCTGCCTCTCCCTGTCATGACCGCAATGCTCCGACCCTCACCCGTGGTTGTGGTCCCCCCAACCACCCCCATGACCCCCGCATACCCCGGCAGGTCCTCCGAATCAGTCATACCCAAACTCTCACTCAAACAATCCTCACGAAATAATTAAAACACAAAGTTACAACAGTAATAGTAATAAAAGTGAGATCATTCATATCATCCCATGCAATCCCATGCACTCAACATACCTATTTAAAATAAAATTAGGAAGGTTGCGCAGGTTCGCAAAGTCCGTACTAGATGGTATACAGAGGGGGAGGATAACGTTTCCCCTCTCTAGTAAAGCTGAAAAAAAGTCCCAAATGTCTAAGAGAGTAATGTGAAACCGGGAGTCCTCCTACGCCCAGATGTTTAGAGGCCCAGCTGGAAAAGGGCCAAATGGCCAATGGGGGAGATAAACTGAGGCTCCCCACTGTCGATAACAGGCAGTAGAAAAAACTCTTCAAGTCCACCAAGGGAGAAATCCACCCAAACAGGGTTCTGAAGAAGATGATGATAAAGTTAATATAAGGGCTGAGTTGCAGAGAGGGGAGGAGGGAGGGAGGAGGGCGTCTGGAAGGGCTATGGGGGCACCTGAATTCAGGATGAAAAAGTCTAACAGCCATCTTAGTCTCGCAAATGAGCATTAAGTTTAAGCCTTCCAACTCTGACTTAAGTGATGTTATAGTGCTTAATGCTTAGTAAATGATGGTAAAGTGCTTGTTAAAGTGCCAATAAAGCCAGCATCTTCCTCTCTGTGCTCTCAATGTTCCCCTCTCAGCCCTTCAGCAAAGCAGTCTCTCAGTGAGGCAACCCCTCCTCAGTCAGCTCAGGAACTCCAGGTGCCTTCCGTATTTTTCAAACCTGGTTAATCTGCAAGTCGCCCGTATTGCCTCCGTGGGGGGGGGGGGGAAGTCCATTCGCAGTCTCTGTGGAGGGGAAGAGAGGGGGGAGCCGTTCGTATGCTTCTTCCCCAACCGTTCGTATGCTTCTTCCCCAGCACCTCCCCGGGCTCAGAACGAAGCACAAAAAGCGCAGCAGTTCTTTTGGTTGCAAGCTGCCTGTATTGTCTCCGTGCCTCCGTGGGGGGAGAGCCGATCGTAATCTCTCACTGCCACACACTGCTGCTCCAAACAGTTGCTCTGTCTGGGGCTGTCAGGGAAGGCTTCTCGTTAATAATCACCGTTCCCTGCTCCTCTCAAGTTCTTCTTTCCAGGCTTAACTCCTCCGGCATCAAATTACAACAGAACTCGGGTTATCAGCTAGGTTGTTTGTTCTTCACACCCGAGCGAAAAGCTCAAGCAGCCATCTTCCTCACACATGCGCAATCACTCTCTGATTTTGGCCATCTTTGCTAAGTTTATTACTTTTAACATCCATTCTTGAATAGTAGGCAATTCTTCCTTCTTCCAGTACTGTGCCATCAACAATCTTGCTGCCGTTGTTAAGTTCAGAATCAAATCAGTCTCTATAACTATACAGTCTGTGATTATACCTAACAAGAACAACTGAGGGGTGAACTTTATCCTCTTTTTAAGAATATTTTGCATAATCCACCATATTTTTATCCAAAATGCTTTAATTTTTTTTACAAGTCCACCATACATGATAATACGTAGCATCAGCACAATCACATCTCCAGCATTTAAATTGTAAATTCGGGTACATACAAGCTAACTTTTTGGGATCTAAATGCCATCTATAAAACATCTTATAAAAATTCTCTCTCAAGTTTTGGGCTTGCGTAAATTTTACATTTCTTACCCAAATCTTTTCCCATGTTTCCATCATTATTGGTTCTTCAAAGTTTTGTGCCCATTTTATCGTACAGTCTTTAACTAACTCTGTTTCAGAATCTGTTTCTATCAATATATTATACAACCTCTGGTCCCTAATTTGTTTTACCAAATTATCCTCATTTTGCATGATACCAATTTTCTGGTCTTTTTTCCATCTAGCCTGTAACTGTCCATACTGAAACCAGGTTTGAATTACCCTTTCATCTTTAGTACATTCAAAGACTTTAACTGTGGTACACCACTTTCTATGTTAAGAAGCTCTCTGTATGTGATAACATCCTGTTTTTGTTCTATACTTACATTCTCTATCGCGTGTCTGGGTACTGCCCACATAGGTATCTTATCATTTAATTTATATTGATATTTTTTCCAGGCACGCAGTAGAGCATTCCTTAAAATATGGCTTTTAAAAATCTTCTCCACCTTCTTGTCATATATTAAACAAGCATGCCAACCGTATACCAGATCATATCCCTCAATATTCAATATTCTATCCTCTGTTAAGTTGATCCAATCACTCATTGTTGATAAAACTACTGCTTCATAGTATAATTTTAAGTTGGGCATTTTCAAACCTCCTCTTTCACGTATATCTTGTATTATTTTAAGTTTTATTCTCGGTTTCTTTCCTGCCCAAACAAAGTTATTAATACCTTTCTGCCATTCTTCCAAATTTGCATCTTTTTTGAGTATTGGTATCATTTGAAAAAGAAATAGAAACTTAGGCAAAACATTCATTTTTACTGCTGCTATCCTTCCCAACAAAGACAATTGTAATATTTTCTATTTATTCATCTCTGTCTGTATTTGTGCCATAATGGTTCATAATTATACTTATATAATTTCCCATTTAAGGTTGTAATATAAACTCCTAAACATTTAACCTTTTTTACTATCCTGTTACTCTTTCTAGTTCTTCTCTTTGATTTGTAGTCATATTTTTAACTATCATCTTTGTATTCCCTAGATTTATTTTAAACCCAGATACTTGACCATATTGATTAATTATGTTCATTAAACCTATAACTGATTTCCCCAGTTGTGTTAAAGTTACAACCAAGTCATCCACGAATGCTCGTACTTTGTATTCATAATGCCTAATCTTAATTCCCTGTAGGTCATCTGACCCACGTATTCTATTCAGCAATAACTCCAAAGTTGAGATAAACAATAATGGAGATAGGGGACACACCTGTCTTGTTCCTTTTTCAATTTTAAAGGATTCTGTTAGGCTATCATTAACTATAATTTGTGCTGTTTGTTTCTGGTAAATTGCCTTGATAGATTGTGTAAAGTACTCTTCAAGCTGCATCTTTTGTATTATTTTCATTAGAAATTGCCAATTCACTCGATCAAATGCTTTCTCCGCATCCAAGAATATAAGCACTGTGGAGAGTTAGTTATTCTTCCCCAAATACTCCAATATATTAACAATTTGTTTTACATTACTTTTCATTTGTCTCCCCTGTATGAAACCAGATTGATCATTGTGAATCATTTGTTGTATAACTAACATCAATCTATTTGCTAGTATTTTAGCAAAAATTTTATAATCTGTATTAAGTAGTGATATAGGCCTATAGTTTTTTGGCTGAGTGTGATCTTGATCTTCTTTCGGAATCAGGGAAATAAAGGCTGTTCTCCAAGATGATGGTACCCTTCCCTCCAGTTGAATTTTATTAAATAGTTCCTTAACTGGTTCTACCATTTCTAATTGTAAATTTTTATAATAAACTGCTGTCAATCCATCTGTACCAGGGGCCTTCCCAACTTTTAACTGCTTAATTACCAGGAGAATTTTCTCCGTGGTTATCGGTTGATTCAGTCTTTTCCTTTGCTCATCTGTAACTATGGGGATTTTTTCTTTCTCCAAATATCTATCTATTTCTAAACCTTGTATTTTATCACCAGCGTACAGTCTCGTATAAAATTCTAAAAAAAACCTATCCTGTTGATAGCCTTCCTTATCTTTGTTTTCTATTTTCTCTATAGTACGAGATTTTTGTTTTTTCCTTAGCATATATGCTAACCATCTGCCTGGTTTATTTGCGTTGCAAAAAGTATTATATTTAGCATATAGCAGGTTAGTTGCTACTTGATCTGACATCAACATGTTGAATTGCGCTCACAATAAATTAATTGCCTCTTTTGTCTTCTTATCATCTGGATTAGATATTAGCCCCTGCTCTTTCTTTTTTATCTCCTCTTCTAATTCCCTTCATTTTTCCTCCTGTCTGCGTCTATATAGGTTATTCAAGTTTATTAAAACACCTCTCATATATGCTTTACTTGCATCCCAATCCATTTCCATAGATGTTCCCTTATTCATGTTAAGAGCAAAATATTCTTTCAACAGTTTTTTGCATTCTATGACATTTCTCTCATATCTAAATAAAATTTCATTTAGTCTCCAAGACCTCCTAGATCCCTCTCCATGTTTCAATTCCATCCAAACTGGGTTATGGTCTGTTAGGGTTCTCGGGCATATCTTCGTCTTCTTCACCCTAGAAAGAAAATCATTTGTAATTAATATAAAATCAATCCTAGAGAAGGATTGTTGCCTATCAGAAAAGAATGTAAAGTCCTATTCTTTAACATTCGGTTCTCGCCAAATGTCTCTTAATTCCATATCATCCGTCATGTCAAAGAAAGATTTAGGCAATCTTGCTTGTGTTTGAGTATTTTGCAAAAGTCCCTTCTTATCTTTCTTGGTGGCCAATACTCCATTGCAATCACGCAATAATATACACGATCTATAATCCCATTGTATTAATTTAGTATGGAACAACTTATAAAATTTTTCTTGTTGTGGATTGGGAGCATATACTTCTGTTAAGAGTGTTTTCTTTCCTTCTATTAATAGTTCAATTGCAATATATCTTCTTTGAGGATCTGCTTGAATTAATTCAAGTATATAACTATACCATTTTTCTTCTCCAGAGCAGATGCCACAAAATGTAGTCCCAATCTTGCATTCATCAAATATTTCTGGTCATTTGTTCATGTGTTTCTTGCAAGCAAATTACATCATTTTTAAATTGTTTCAAATAGTGGAATATTTTTTTCCTTTCTTGTGGTAAGTTTAAACTATTAACGTTCCAGGTTAAAAATTTAATTGTCATCTTCAACCCCCTGAAGCTTTTTAAGAGCCACCTGGAAATCCTGCTGGAATTTCATCTTTGGTCTAGCTCCCCCACAGCTTCTGTATTTGTGTTTGTAGTTTCTTGTATTGTTGTCTGAGCTTGTTGCATCTTTAATTCTTGTTCTTTACGTTTGGTAGCCGCTCGGGTTTGTCTTTGTTCCATAATTCCTTCTGTCTCCTCAAGTAAGTTCAGGGCTTGAGCAGCACCTGCTTGTACCTGGATAATCTTCCTGTCTAGCCTCCCCTGCTTCTTTTCTTCCTCTGGGTCCTTGAGATGGAGGGTATCCAGCCTTTAATACATTGTTGTAAAAATCTCTTGCCTTCCAAACTGAATTAAGATGATATCTTTGTCCTAAGTAGTTCACCACCAATCTGGCTTGGACCTCCCATCTATACTGTAGCTGGCGATTTCTGAGTTCATCCACTAGAAATACATAATCCTTTCTAGATCTCAACATTGTAGGGTGAATTTCCTTCAATACTATCAGCTCCTGACCTGCAACCTGCAATTGGTTTTTATAGGTCGCTTGTAATATCCCGTTCCTTGTTTTCCTTGTGACAAAATAGATTACAATATCTCTTGGTAGTTGTCTCTGTCTGGCAATCCATGAATTAATGCAGTAAATTTTGTTGATCTGCCGGCCTTGCCAACTTTTGTAGATATCAGCCTGGCAGCTCTCCACACTAGATAAGGTCTGTCACTGTAAATCCTCCCTTGAAAGACTTTGCTGTAGGAGCCAACATCACAAAGATACAGATGTGCAGTTTCAATGCTCCGAGACCACAGCCAATACTTTTGCCACTGGGTGATCCAATCGGACTTTAACCGTCCCTCAGAGATGGTGAACAGGAAGAATACGTCTTGCTGATCTCAGGGACATTGCAAAGTCCCTGATCGATCCAAGAGAAGTTCTTCAAGCAGGCGACAAAAAATCCAGCCATTAGGCTGATGAAGTCGGGGCGGCTCCAAAACGGAAGGATAAGGAAAGAGAAAGTGTTTCCAGATGGTGGGGAATTTTTACCGTTTTAAAAGAGAGTGCCTATAAAAAAGTTAATTTAAATTAGCAAAACTAATCAGTTTTGGCCAAATAAAGCATTCAATTCAAAAAAAAAAAAATTTAAATTTGAGAACAGAAGAAATAAGCTTTGAATGGTTTTGGACAGTGGGTTATCTTACTTTTTAAATGTTATTTTCATGGATAGAATTTATACAAGCCTTTTAAACTGAAGGGATTAAGTTTTCTTCTTTTTTCATTGTTATTTTTTGCAACCTATGGACTAAAATTCTCCTTCATTACTGTGTGTGTTTTTCCCTTTTTCTTCTCTATTTCATTCAAGAATTTCACTTTTATTTAAACTTGGAATAAAAATATAAAAAGCAACAATGAAAATTGTAACAACAGAGGGAAAGATGACACTGTTACTCGGAAGCTGGTAGTTTGTGTATTGGAAACAAAACACTTTTAATTTCCTCAATGATTATTCTGGTGTCAGCCTTTGTTTTGCTGCTTGCTTTTGGCTGCCATTGAAACACGGAGGGGGGGCATTGTTTGTGGGTGGAGAAGTGTCAGCACTGGAGAGACTGAATAAAGGGATATGTTCTCACCATCTACTGCGCATGCTGCAGATAAAGGATTTGCCGCCCAGACTAACTATCCGGCATACCAGCCTGATGATGTTTTTTGAAGATGTCTCCCACATGACACCTGTGGAGTGTACTGATTGGACTATGGACTAAGGTTACCAGGGGGAGGGGGTTGGGTCACATATTGATATCTATGATTACGTGCGCTTTTGCATCAGACCTCGCTTTGCTTAGCTACTATCTACTTATGACCAGTAAAAGTACTCTTAATTCTGCAAAATGGAGTTGACGGGTTTCTTTCTTGGTTACTGAGTGAAGCAGCCTTGACATTAAACGAGGTCTCAGACACGCATACATCCCGGAGCTGATAACTACCGAGGGGAGTGCACCCAATTCCTACAATCCCCCCCCCCTTGGAACATGTCCCAGCAAGGCAGCGACCGGGGGGAGAATAATGAGAGCCTCGTGAAACAATTTGCAGAGGCTTAGAAAAGGAAACATTCCAGTTGTGACCCTGGAAAAGAAGCGGACAGATTTCTCTGCCTGAGAGAGGCCGGGGGACAATCAAACGATTTATGCTCCTTCCTCAGGCAGCTGTGGAATTTCATGCAACAGTTTGGAAACGTATTTTTCATTGAAGAAGGCAAGGTAAGAAAACTTGCTAAGCCTTGATGAAGTAAGGCAGCCGTTGGGATGGAGACTCTGCATGATGCTGACTCCCCCCCCCCCCTACCAAGAGACTATAAAAAATGTATGGCTGCTTTGAATAAATACTTTGATGATCCGCTCACGGAGCTACAAACAAAAGCTAAATTTACATCCCTTGACCAGGGAAACAAGAACTGTGTAAACAGGGGGACCCCCCCAAATTACAGCTCTGCTATGACTTGGCTGTGAAGATGGGAAGTGATTTAGTCCATGACAATTATAGCAAAGATAGTGGAAGAGAGAAGGCTACCCCACCAAAATCCCCCCAAGGAGCTCCAAATGAAGGGAAAAGTGGCTCTGCAAGCAAACCCAGATTTCTCATCCCCAAACTGAGCCCAAGGCCCTCAATTAGGGGGGAGAGGAGGCCAGAGAAACCGCCTGGGGGGAACAGGGAGACCGCCATGAAGGCATTGGAGGCTCGTCCCAAATCCCACCCTGCCCCGGGGAGAGGAATCACCCTCTTCGTCAGAGGAAAGTGAAACCGAAACACATGATGATCATCTAGTAAGCTCCCGATCGGGGCCCATGACTATCCCAGTGAAACTTAAAGTGCCCTCTACTGGAGCACAAGAAAATATGCTGGCTCTTTTAGATTCGGGTTGCTAATGTTGCATCGTTAGCCCCGAAGTAATGGAAAAATTTGGCCTAAGACTAAAAACCTTGAAGGTCCCTATTCCTTTTTGCCAGTTGGATGACTCGATAGCTGGAGGGAGTCCGGCCCATTTTGTGACTGAGCCAATAGACATGTGGATGGGAACTCACCAAGAGTCAATAAGTTTTATTGTGGCCCCAGGAATGGATCGGCCTCTTATATTGGGCTTACTCTGGCTGCGTAAGTGGAATCCACACATCAATTGGAGGAAAGGGTGGATACGCATCTGATCTGCTACACCCCCTGAAGGAGAGGGGGAGGCTCCCAAGTGGAGTAACTGTTCGGCTACACCCCCTAAAGGAGAGGGGGAGGCTCCCAAACAGTGTAACATTGACCCCAAACTAGCAGCCAGGGGACAAGAAAAAATCGAAGGGGAGGAAAAAATCCCCAAAGAATATTGGGACCTGAAAGATGTTTTCAGTGAAAAATCATCTGATAAATTGCCCTCCCACTGTGCCACTGATTGCAGCATTGATATCCTTCCCAGAGTCAAACTTCCAAAACCTTAGATTTATTCAATGACCCCTCGTAAAATGGATGAGTTGAGGAGGTTTATTGACAAAAATTTGCAGAGAGGTTTCATTGAGCCTGCTAGGCCCCGGGTGGCTGCCCCTGTTATGTTCAGAGAAAAGAAAGATGGCTCCTTCCGCTTGGTAGTCAACTATAAAAATCTGAACACTATCTCTATTCAGAATCTCTACCCGTTACCGCTAATGAAGGACATGCTAGCCCAGTTGGGTAAAGGAAGAATTTTCACGAAATTAGACCTGTGGGAGGCCTATTACAGAGTCAGAATTAAGGAGGGTGACGAGTGGAAGACTGCGTTCAACTGCCCTCTTGGTTGTTTTCAATTCCGGATACTGCCATTTGGCCTACAGGGGGTGCCAGCTGTTTTCATGCAATTGATTAATGACATTTGGCATGACCACCTCTACAAAGGCATGATGGTCTATCTTGATGACATCCTTATTTACACAGAAACATGTGAAGAACACATGAAACTGGTCTGCTCAGTGCTAAAAAAACTCTGGGCAGCAGAGCTATATGCGAAATTGTCTAAGTGTGAATTTCATCAGGAAAAAATTGACTACCTTGGGTATCGCATCTCCCATGATGGCATCGAGATGGACTCCGCAAAGGTCCAAGCTGTCACTGAGTGGGCACCCCCCCACACCCGCAAATAGTTGCAAAGTTTTTTGGGATTTGCACATTTTTATCATCAATTTATTCCCTCGTTCGCTAGCATCACCCTCCCTATTACAAACCTCCTGAAATCAAAAGGGGAGGCCAAACCTAGACCAGGAAAGCCCTTAAATTGGACTATTGAATGTCAAGCCACATTTGAAAAACTTAAACGACTATTTGCAGCTGAACCTGTTTTGGTTCAAATAGGATAGGAGCTAAATTGTATGTTCCTGCTGCCATTAGAACTTTGGTTCTGCAACGGGCCCATGACTCACGCATGGCAGGCCATTTTGGATTTGTGAAAACTCTGCATCTCATTAAAAGACAATTTTGGTGGCCGTCATTGAAGAAGGAGATTGAGTCCTATGTGGCCAGTTGCCCCACATGTGCTGCTGCGAAGCGCCCACCAGGGAAACCCCAGGGCGTGGCCCATCCGGAGGCACCGTGGAAAGAAATTTCTATGGATTTCATTGTTGAATTACCTGAAAGTCAAGGAAGTACTGTTATTTGGGTCATTACAGACTTTTTTTCCAAAGAAGTTCATTTTGTTCCATGTTCCAAAATCCCGTCGGCTAAAACCTTGGCTAAAATGTTTATTACATGTATATCGCCTGCATGGTGTACCAGACCACATTATCTCTTGGCACTTCAAGGTCTCACTGTTTTGTCTATAGAGAGTGATAAGAAGAAAAGCATACAGATGTTCCTTTATAGTGTATCTTTAACCAGAAAAAAGTGAAAATAAGACCTTATTGTGAATTTATGCTTAATCTTGTAAAAACCTTCCAAACCAGAGCAGCAGTGTTTGTCAGCTTGAGATAATGGCCCAATCTCAACAGCAGAAAGAAACTTTAAGTTTGCAAAAGATATTGTTAGAAATTCAGAAATAATCAAACACATTTGAGAGGACGGAGAAGAAGTTGGAAAATCTAGAGCATCTAACAGTAAAATATGATGAAGAAGTTGGAGATGTTTATCAAGAGGAAAAAATGGATGTCAGAGTTCTAAAAACCGAAGAGAAAATTGACTACAAAGAAATTAAATCCGCCGATACCTATGGTGATTGGTTTGTGTCTGGAAATGGAAAGAGTGGAATACGGAAAGAGGAATTAAATGGAGGAGAACTCTACCCCAGATGGTAAGGTACAGAAGAAGAAAAAATAAAAGAATTTATGGATTTAAAGAGAAAAATTTTGTTAGCAACATCGTTGAAAACACCACTGACAATTAAAGATAAGCTGATTAAGGAAACAGAAGAAGGGCATTGATACTACATGAGAGACTTAATAAGCAATGAGTTGCAAAGAGGAGTCCATACAAATTTGATTAAGGAGATGATTAGAGGACTGATACCACAAATGGCAGAAGACATGAGATTGTTTTGCTACTAGAAAGATACAAGTTGATAGATGAAAGGGTATAATCTAAAACTAGTTAAACTTAGTGAAATTTAGTGACAATAGATATAGTTAAATAAATAATTGATAATGATAATAATGTATACATAAGTAATAATTGGATACGAATATTGAATGGTACCTATGAAAGGAAGATTAGAAATTTGTTGGTTATATATAAAGGTTAATAAAAAAGAACTAAGTTAAATTTAGTTAAATTTTGTTTATTAGGGGGAAAATGTTATGATAAAGGACACAGTCAAATAAAGGAGGGATAATAATAACAATGTATATAGATTCTTCAAAAAGAAGTCTCAAAGTAGTTTTACTCCACAATGGTTTTTACGTTTCCATACCTGTAGGTCATTCTGTACATTGAAGGAAAACCTACGAGAACTTGGAATTGGTTCTTCGTAAACTTAAATATGAAGACCATGATTGGCAAGTGTGTGGGGACTTGAATGTCTTGTGCCAAATACACTTCTTTTCTGTGTCTATGGGAGAGTCAAGACCGACAAAATCACTTGACCAAGAAGAGTTGGCAGCCAAGGGTGCTAATAGTTGGTGAAAAAAATGTCCTCCGAGAAACTTTGGTACCTTCTCATAAAGTTCTTCTACCACCTCTCCACATAAAATAGGGATTGATGAAGCAATTCGTAAAATCACTTCCAAGAGATAGAAAATGCTTCAAATACTTGGTCACCAAATTTCCATGCCTGTCACAGGAAAAATTGAAGGAAGGTGTGTTCGTCGGACCAGACATTAGAAGGCTTATAGTTGATCAAGAGTTTGTCAATACCATGACGGATCCTCAAAAAGAAGGGTGGTTTGTGTTTAAAGAAATCGTACAGAAACTTTTAGGTAATAACAAAGATCCTCACTACAAAAAGACCGTCGGAAGAATGTTGAAAGTATTTCAAGCTTTACTTTCCTGAAAATTTGGGAGCTGTGTGTGAGGAACAAGTTGAACGATTCCACCAAGACATTAAAAAGATGGAAGGAGATACCAGGGAAAATCGAGCATTACAATGATGGCAGACTACTGTTGGATGCTTCAGAGAGACTTTCCAGATGCTACTCACAAGCGTAAATGCACCAAGAGGAGCCTCACAAGGAAGAAGAATCGAGTTTAGTGTGTGTAGGTGAACTCATTTCAGTTCAAAAAAGGATTTTCATGAAAATATTGTAATAAAACTTTAATTTTATAAGTCTATTTCCATTTATTTTGAGGTATTGCCTTATTTAACATAGTTACCTAAATTGTCAGGAAACGTGATGTCCTATGGGAAAATGGAGGTCATTTTCGGATTCAGCGCACCCAAAAACTTAAAGATTACGTGGAATAACCAAAACACCTCTCGAAAAAAATTTTTTTGCATTACGTTGTGCTGTGTTATGGTTGATGACTGTTGAAGAGATGCTCGAAAGTCTTTTGTAACCAACTGATACACTTTCTACAGTATTATATGTATGTATGTACGTACGTACACACAAACACACACACACACACACTGGAGCAAAAAAATTCTTTGCAAATCAGGCAATATGATTGGATTTGTTTTCTCTTTTTGTCTCTCATAGTTGAGGTCTACCTATGATGACAATTGCAGGGCTCTTTCATCTTTTTAAGTGGGAGAACCTGCACAATTGGTGGCTGACTAAATACTTCTTTGCCCCACTGTATTTGTTTGTTTGTGTGTGTGTGTGTGTGTGTTTATGTATGTGTGTGTGTGTATGTATGTGTGTGTGTGTATGTATGTATGTATGTATGTGTAAATATATATATATATATATATATCCTCCTATATATATATAGACAGACTTTGCTGTATGTGAATGAGCAGAATTCACAGTAAATTAATGAAGGGTTTTTTTGTCAGGACCATGAGTTTGTGTCATGCTCTTAGGAAGCCTAGGTCAGAATGTAGGGTAAGTAACAGGAGCTCACTGTCAGGTTTCCAAAAAATGCCCTAATTAATTCACAACTTTCAAGCCAAATTTCAAAAGAAAATTAGCCATTTATTAGGAGCATTTATTTTGGCAAGGCCTTTTTGCAATCAGATATGAGGCTTCTTCGAACTTTACCCCTGTTCCTTCCCTCCCCTCAGTCTGTGTCATAAATCACATTCCCCAATGAGGTGCCCCCCCCCCCCAAGTCTGCTGTAGTAATCTGAGATCTGACTCTGGTCTAAAGTATGCATGGAATGCGTTTCCCCCACTTCCTTACCATCACAACTTTAGGAGTTGCAACTCACACAGTGCTCAGATCTTGAACCCAGTCTGTCAGCTTTCCCGCTGGCAAGCTCAGTGTCTAACTGTTGAGTCATCATGCCCCCTATCTCTTATGGGAATAGGCCTTATCAAAACTTTCCCCTTGTCCCCTGTTCTGACAAAGTTACAAGGAGATAGAAGATTAATGTATACTAAATTCAATTTGCCTGGTTTTTTTTAAATGTTATCTACAAAACCTTGTTTTTTTTCCAGTCAACAAAGATGAGATTGAAAGCATCTGCTTCTATTTTCATATGTATGCAGTTTATTGTTATAGCCAACATCTATGACTAGTCCAGGTAGTCCTCAACTTACAACAGTTCAAAGTTACAACAGCACTGAAAAGGGACTTATGACTGTTTTTCACACTTATGACCATTGCAGCACCCCCAAGATCACATGATCAAAATTCAGATGCTTGGCAAGTGACTCATATTTTGGTTGCAGTGTCCTGGCATCACGCAATCCACTTTTGTGACCTTCTGACAAGCAATGGGGAAGTCAGATTCACTTAATAACCATGTTTCTAACAACAACTGCAGTGATTCATTTAACAATGGTGGCAAGAAAAGTCATAAAATGGGGCAAAATTTAACAAATTTTAACAATTTCACATTTCACAAATGTTTCATTTAGCAACAGAAATTTTGGGCTCAAATTGTGGTCATAAGTCGAGGACTATCTATATACAATTCTAACACTGTAACTTGCCTGAAAGAGAACATAAAACACATTTTGATAGTTACATATTCAGATAACCTAATTAAAAATAAATGCAATGTTATTGTGATTTTTAATAATAAATTGTGAAAAATCAGGAGACTGGTAACACCTTTTCTAACTAACACATTTGATTAAAAGGCATAAGTTTTTATGTGCTGCAGCTCACTTCATCATATGTATTACATCAGCTGCAAGTCACAAAGGCTTCTGCCTTTTAATCAAAGGTGTTAGTCAGTTAGAAAAGGTGCTACCAGACTCCTCTTGATTTGTTGCCAACATAGACAAATGTGGCTCTCCATTTGCCATGTTAAATTGCAGGAAAGTGAAATAGATGTACTGAAAATGAATCCATAATTTTATGTTATGTTGGAACACTGATGTAATGTCCAAACAGTTCGTTTGTTTCAGTGACGTGCAGTGAGCTTCATGGCTGGTGAGGCAAGCGCAAAAGCCCCGCCGAAGCCCCGGTGCCATGTCCGCCATAGAGCGGGACCGCGACCTGCTCTATGACAGACGGTGCCGGGATGCGGTGGCAGGGCTCTAAAGTGGCGGCAGGGCTCCGGCGGCAGGACTTTAAAGTCCCGGCACCGTCCGCCATCGAGCGGGACCCTCACCGGCCATGAAGCTCACCTCACGTCACTGCTGGAGAGCCAAATGCCCGGCACGTTAGGAGAAACCCCCTTCTCCCTATCTGCCTTCCCACCTCAGCCACCTCCCCCTCCACCGATGCTAGGTGCTCCTCTCTCAGCCGGTCTCCCACCACCAGCCATACAAGTTGCGGGGCTCTTCAGGCACCTCAGAGGCTCCCCAAACCTACACAGCCGATTTCTTCTCCCTGCTTCAGAAAGATCTCCCCCAGACGTCTCCCTGTGGCCGCCTAACCAGACTGGGCTCTAAGGATTAAGATCCATTCCGTTCTATCCCTGGAGGGTCTTCGCCACCCTTCGGGGCGATCTGCTGGATCTCCATGGCTCGAATCCACCAGAAGAACTGACCCGGAGATCCAGATTTTCAGACGCCTCTGAGGACCGCAAGAGGCAGGATCCCACCCTCCAGAGATGCCTCATCTCCCTTGAACCACTTCCCCTTTCTACTCGCCGCTTCTTTCCCCCACTTCTTCCTTCGCCTCGTTTCCAGTCTTCTGCCTTCCCTTGGCAGTTTGTTTCCAAAGCTCTTGTCCAAGGGAACCCAAAGTTGCCAAGCAAGGGGTTAAGCAAGTAGCAGCGACGCTTCTTCCTCATCCGATGGAGCTCCAGTCGGTTGCTTGGTTAGCTAAACACCCACTGCCTGCCTGGCAAGATGGCTTTGGAAAGGCGAACAGGTAGCGCTCTGAACGGGACAAACACCCCGCGAGGAACGCTGGCAGTTGTAGTCACCCTCGCCGGACTGTTGGAAGCCTCCCTAGCGCTGGGGCTTTCTCCAAACGCGACAGCAGGGCTTTAAAGGGCGCCCCCCTCCCCAGCCAGCCAGTCCACCCAGCCCATTCCTCCCCCTGCCACCGCTGTGTCCAACAAGCCAGGCGTCTCGCGTTTATGGCGGACATAAACGCGAGACTCCTGGCCTGTTGGGACACAGCGGCAAGAACGTCCCTGCCGCTGCCCCTTTCCTCTCTTTTCCGGGTAAAGTGGAGATGGGAGGGAAGGGGTCGCTAGGAGGGAAGGGGTCGCTCCTTGGGAGTCTCTAGCCAGCAGCCCCAGGAGACCCCCCCCCCCCGAGAAGAATTGGGGCTACCAAAGCTCCCATACCCACCCACCTTTGGGATGCAAGAGACGGCAAGGCTTGCAGCAAAGGGAATCTGGACCCCAAGAAGGTTGGGGAGGGGTGAAGAGCGAGCCTCCTCCTTCTCCCCCACTCCTCTCTCCTCTGAAGTGCGCCCTCTGAAATAACCCGCTCAACGTAAGCGTGCTCAAGTGCAACAAGGCATGATTCGCTGCTCCCAGATCAGGAGGCGGGAGAATCGGTGCCTCCTTTGCATACAAAATTTTTCCCTTTTTAACCCTTGCTTAACTTTTAAAAGGCGAAAAATTCCTTATGCAAAGGAGGTCCCTAGTTCTCTGGCCTCCTCCTATAATTAACATTAAGCAGACGCCAAGCCACTGTGACTTGGAGTCTGGTAGCAACTACCTTGGCTTTAATTATTTTTTTAAAATTCTTTAAAATTCTTTCCTTTTCCTGGGGAGACTGGTGAGGCCCCGCCTCCCCTGCCTCTAGTGACTGCACGTCTCTGGTTTGTTTTCATTAAGATCAGATAACAATCCTGGATAACATTTCCCCCCCAAAGGTTTTGTTTCCAGAAAAACATTTGTGATTATGGTAGACCCCTTCAAACTGAACACAAATATAATTTCAAAATGACTGCATCACATAGGAATCCTGAGAAACATGAAATTAACTTTTAATAACTACAATCTAATAATCACATATTTCCAACATACTTCATAAGTTCAACAGGGCTAAAAATGTTTTGCTGCTGATTTTTGTTTGTACTCAATGTCTGATGCATCTCACTACAATGTCCAACAGTAGTCAGCCAGTATTGATAGATTATAGTTTCCATTGTTCCAACAACCTGGTGAAATCTTTAGAGGTTTGAAAGTAGAGCCACTACTTTCAGATCTCCCCAAATATTCCAGTTGTTATTGGTGTACTTGTTGTGCTTCAACAACAGTTCCATGTTTTTGTAAGTTGCTTTCATGTCTCGAGCATAGCCAGCACGCACTGTTGTTGTTGTGTTGGAAGCACCCAGGAGCTTCTTGGGTGATGGGATTAACTAGTGACATTGCCATTGTCCAGGGAACATGCAGTTGGGGCTCTTTTGATATCTCCATTAATGAGCCCACTGAAGTGGTACCTATTTATCTATTCATGTTTGCACACTTTCGAACTGTATGTCAGGAGGAGCCTAGAGCAAATGATAAGAGTCCGTTCCTTCACACAGCAGCATTCAGGTCTCAAATATTGGTTTACAAATTGTCAATCCTAAAGGGGTACGTTGCCATTGTGTAAAAACAGAAGATTTCTATAAACTAAGTTACATTACAATATATTTTAGTGATTAATGGCCAAAAATTTTAGTGATTAATGACCCAAAAGTGTTCAGAAAGCAAAATCTTTGTTGTCCAGTGTAACTTGTAGCTTACTTTTCTCCTAGCTTTTTCAGTAAAACATAGTTTTAAACAAACCTAAATTCCTAATTCATATGTCGTGTGACAAATTGCAGTTAATTGAAATGGGTACTCCCAATTACTTCCTCTTGACTATGATACAGTGAAAGCAGGCAAGGCAAGAGATTTTATTGTATTTGGTACTCAGGTTCAGATAGACTATGGCTATACCATTCTGATATTCTTGTAGTTTCTCAATTCTTTTACCATATCTCTGAGAAAACTGTTTTTAAGATGTTGAAATTTTCACAGGCACAATAGATCCTAGTTCACCATACACAATGATGTCACCCAGTCAACGTGCCGGGAATTGGCCAGGTTCACCTCAGGTTTCTGGTCCCTCTACAGCAACACGTATGCCTGGAATGTCACCAGCCAATCCTTCCTTACATTCTCCAATACCAGATGCATCTCATTCACCACGAGCAGGAACAAGTAAGTATGAGCAATAGCTGGTTGCATAAACAGCTATCTGTTGCATTAAAAGAAGTAACAATTCAATCATACTCAATATTTCTTTACAACCCACATCAATTCTCTTGCTAATGTCCATAGTAATAGAATTAATAAAAGGCTGGTGGAACTTTATTTATTGACTCGTTAGCCAATTCCAAATAACTTAGCCTAGTCTTCCTATTGAAATATAAGCAAGTTCAAAGGTATGTGTTTCTCATGATGTACCCATCTTTCACTTCCAATAGGCAGAAGCATGCTGTTACAATCATTTTCATTTCCTTTGACAAACATTGATTCATTGCAGTAGACCATATAATTCCCAAAGCTTTTCTATTTCAATTTCCCTGAAATTTCTCTGTTTATTTTTCCATCTTCAAGTAATGATTCTATCAAATTACACTATTTGCTCTAGTTTTTGCCATTTATATATAGCCTGTATTTTGTTATTCAATTTTCTCTGTCAAATACAATTTCCTTGGACTTTTATACAGTAATTTTCAGATTCATGTTTGAGCCATATTTTTGTTGTTGCATTGTACAGGCCTGGAAATCATTTGCTGGAAATGATTCAGCCAGTGATGTCATTCATCTGCATATAAACACACATATGCTAACTATATCCCCAACTAACTTCTAACCACCAATTTTCTATAAATATTAAGGGAACATCACACAAACTTATTTTTTTAGTGTAGAATCATTTGCTAAACATTCCATCTATTCTAACTCAGGCTTTATTTCCATTGAATTATCATATTAGCACACTCGGCAGCCAGTCTTTAATTACATATTAATGCAAAACATTTAATAATCCACACCCATTCATATTATCATAGACGTTTTCTAAATCAAAAGATACACAATGAATTTCCATTGCCACATTTGTATATTTTTCAGTAATTTGCTAGAGCATAAATTTGTTATGCACACTTCCTGCCTTATATAAAGCCTTATTCCTTTTCTCAAGTTTTGTTCATTATCACCTCCTGTCCTTTGAATTAAAATTTTGCCAAATACATTCCCAGGCATTGTTAACAAATTAATTTCTTTTTTTAGTTTTTGCATTCACTCTTGCTATCTTTTCCATTATAATAGAAAATAGTAACATCCTTGTTAGATGTAGATGCAGACTTTGAATATATATTATATAATTTGCACTTATGATTCTGGCTGGCTTACAATATATTAAGCAATTAAACATAATATGAAACAAAACAAAGGAATTGCTCACTTAATATAAATACATATACAAAAACACATCCAACAAGAGGCTTCATCCATTCTAACCCACAGCCTGGGAGAACAATCAGACAGTTTTAGGGCCTTATGAAATGCCAACAGAGTGGGATCTACATGAATTTCAGAAGAAATCTCATATCAGACCGCAGGTGCTGCACCAGCAAAAGCATATTTACTGGGTCTAAATAGATGGCATTGTTTAATCAAAGGAAGCTGGTGTGTATCAACCTGACAGCATTCACCAGATTTGTAGAAACCATGAGAGATAGGTGATTTTCAAACAACCTGGCCTTAGGCCATGTTGACTATATACAGGGCGGGGCATAACCTTTTCCTAGGGGGTCACAGCAACACTTGTAATAACAACACAAATAATTCATACACCATTCGAAAGCCCATCAAAAACTGAGTTTATTGACACGATTTAATAGTCAGTATGACCACCATTAGCCCTTCGAACAGCATTCAAACGAGGTGGATAAGAACACAACAAATCTTCAAACAGTTCCGTTCGATTTTCCAGATTTTTCAACACAGTTTCCAAATTCATTCTCAAAGTTTCAACCGAATATCGATTTTGACCTTGCTCCTGAATCATCAGAGCTTCCACTTCATCCTTAATCCTTAATTATGGCCCCAATGTTCTCTGCCGGATTGAGATCTGGCGAATTTCCCGGCCAGACGTCATTGCCCCAAAATTCGACATTGTTTTCCTTTAACAATTGCTGAGTCGCATTTGCATTTCCGAATCGAATTTTCCAGCCATTCTTAAAGCAAATTTAACATTTAATAGCTCATTCAATTCAGTTTTTTATGGGCTTTAAAATGAGGTGTCGCGGAAGTTGTAAACTGCTGTCGATCTTGCTGTGACCCCCTAGGAAAAGGTTATGCCCCGCCCTGTAGATGATGACTATATAGTCATCTTTGATTTGAATATGGAAAGATACAACCAGTGCAGCTCATGAAATAGAGGGATCATGTGGACATAGCAAAGTATGCATACAACTACATAGCCATTCCATTGGTAAATCACACCTTGGTTTACTTCTCTCTGTTCTTGCACCTTATTATTTTTCAATATTCCATAAATAGCATTTGTGGCTTTCTTTTCAGGTTTTTCTTAGGCCTTTTTCTAGCATTATTTTTTCCTTCAACACAGTACCATAAATCACTATAAAATGAAGTGAAGGAATTCTAAAAGGGTGTTTTTTAAAAAGAAATCTTTCCCTTACTTCATTTTCATTCCAAACTACATCATTTGGGATGTCTGAAAAATAGTCCTCAAATATTTGAGAAGTTTGATTTGTTACAAGTTTCCATGTTTTTCAACTAAATAATTTAGATCACGTCATAAAAGCCAGAGCTTTTGTTATACAGTAATTGAGAAGCTTATCTAATAGCAGGTGAGATCACTGATAGCATACAAAGCATTGCTGCTTGATCAATATGTGTAATAGCACATTCACAATGGAGAACACCATTGCATGTTAAGGATCCAAAATATTTTATTCACAAATGATTCTGTGCATGGAACAGCTGTTGGGGGAGGGAGGGTGTATGCTCCAACCCCAGAGACAGCATGTTTAAGGCACAGGCCGCAGCTCAGGAGCTTGTTCCTGTGCCTGAACTGTTTATGGACGTAGTACAATGCCAGTGGATCCAGCCTGGTTCCCTGGCTGCCCCTGGTGGGGGAGATAAGAAACTACTCAGTGGAGTCAAATTTAGAGAACATCTTAAAATTGCCCTCTGTAGACCCTCTGGTCACTTCCTTGACCTCTAATTCAGTTCCTCCAGAAAACCTCATGGAAGGTCTCAAAACAGAAGATAGGAAGGTGGAGAAGATTTGCCACAAGACCCACCAAGTGGCAGCCTGGGCCATTAAGGCCTCTACTTTTGCCTTCTTTTTACTAGGCCTTTTATTCTCTGGTTACGAGAATTACAGTCTAAGTTACTAGCAGAGGACACATGTCTGTGCCAAGACGTGAATAAGATCATTGCAGCAGCCCAGTGGACACATCCCTAAATGTGGCAAAATTCACGTCTAGAGCTCTGGAGTCTAATGTAATGTCTCAACGCCTTCTCTGGCTTCGTCATTGGCAAGTCAATGTGAAATCGAAATGGGAGCTAGCTGCAACTCCCTTCAAGGGAGACAAACTATTTGGGGAGGCATTAGATTCAGGTAGGTCCTCCCTACCAGTAACAAAAAGCAGGAGAGGAAGAATCAGCCTTATTTTAGGAGGCAGTCCTTTCATGCGACTGCTCATCATTTAATACTTCCACCTTTCACAGACCATTCTCCCAACCTCCCGATCGGTCTCAGGACAGACAGTCCTTTCGGGATAGAGGCAGGCAACAGTACCCCTATTGCAGACCAAATCGAGGAGGGGCATCCCAGAGGCCCTTCCGTAAGAACAAGTGACCACCAGAGGCTGCCTCCCCTCAGGGGGTGACTTCAGTAGCTCACTTCCCAATGGGAATTAACCACGACAGACTCTTGGCTCCTACAGACAATGAGACAAGGTCTCATCCTGAAATTCATTTCCCTTCCCCCGAGGAACTTTATTCGCTGTCCCATTGATGAAAACATGCATGCGCAAGGATGGGAAATGGCTGCCAAGCTTTACCGCTTAGGCTTATGAAAACAAAACGAGCAAAGCTTATGGGACTAAGACCTCAGACATTGCGAAAAAGGGGTTCTTGCAAGAGACCAACTTTCAGAGGATCCAGGGAGGCAACTAGCTGGGGGGGTGCCGCTTTCGGGCGGCTCCTGGATGGTGTTGCCACCCTCGGTGGCTCCTGCTCTGCTCGGCGATGGCGTTGCGCAGATGGCGACGATCTCAGCCCCGCTGCCGTGGGGAGCTGTTGGACTTGTGCCAGGCTGTGCCGGCGCAGCGGTTTGTGCTTTGTTCCGTGAAGGGGGTGGTGAGTTCTACAACGATGTATGTCGGGACTGGGCGGCTGGTTTTCTCTGGCGCCCCCCCTCCTTCCTTCTTGGCGCGGCCTTCTATCCTGCTGTCGCCGCTGCGGGGCTCCTCGTTGCCCGACCCTTGGCCTGCTTTGATCTCGGCTCCTGGGTCTTTGCACCTGGCCCCTCTTGCTGCGGCCACCGTCATCTGCTGCTGTCCGAGGAGTACCGCCTCAGACAGCGCCATTCTTTGGACGATCTTACTTTCTGCGCTGCTAGTCCAGGTAAGCGGTACCCCTGGGGATTGGGTGAATACCTCCCTCAGCGGCCGCCATTTTTGGTCCCGGCTGGAGCCTTTTTCACCTTTTTTCCTCCGTTTTACCCTTCGAACAATTACCACCGTTGCAGTGATTATGAAGATCTCTTGGCGTGCTGGCAGCTTCTGCGGCTTGTCTGTGTTACATGCCCTCGACGGAAGGAGACGACGGAAAATAGTGAAGGCGTGGGCGGGGATTTAGCGCCCCCCTCCTCTCTTTAGCCGTTTCAGCCACCCCAGACTCTGGACCTTTTGGACCCCTTTTTTGCACCTTCCAGACTTGCAGGAGGGAAGAGAGAACGAGGAACTCTCCGTCCTGCACCATTTTTAGTTTCTAGCTTTTTGAACTTGCGTGAACCGCTGGGCGGAACTAAGATCTGCGTTATCCTGTTGGTGGAGTGTGTGTTGTGTGAATGAAGGTGAATGAACCAATTTTATATTATTGTATTATTGTATTTTGTATGTTTTAATGATTACAGTGGGGTATGTATGAGGAGAGTGCTTGAGTGGTATACATGAGAGGACTGAGAGTGTGGCCTGGGGCCCCCTCCACTGAATTCAGAAGCAGAAGTGGATGGGGGCCCAGACCTGCCTCTCGTCCTAGAATGAATGGTATGTGCGGCCTGCCGGGAAGAATGGAGGCCATGGGAGAGGGGGGAGGGTCTACGGGGATGGGGGCGGGTCGGAGCATCTTGGTTATGACCGGGAGGGGCAGGTATGACGGGAGCTGCAGGGCTAGCCATTACCGGGGAAGGAAGGCTCGCTATGTCACAATGATCCCTTGTTCCGGCCCTGCAAGCTCAGCTCAAGGACCTGGTGACAAGAGAAGTCAGGGCCCTGGTCTCAGGTTGCTGCTGCTAAATGCCAGGTCTGTGATTCATAAAGCTCCCCTCGTCCGGGACTTAATATTAGATGAGGGGGCAGACCTGGCATGTATTACTGAAACCTGGCTGGGCCATGAGGGAGGAGTCCCCCTCTCAGAAATGTGCCCAGAAGGGTTCCAGGTGCTCCACCAACCACGACAGCAGATAAGGGGTGGGGGAGTAGCAGTTATCATCCAAAGGTCATTAGTTCCTCGCAGGATCCCTGCTCCAGAGATTGTGGGGTGTGAGTCTCTGCTCTTGAAGTTGGACCTAGGGGTTCAGGTGGGCTTGTTTTTGACGTACCTACCTCCCAGCTGCGTCACAACAGCCCTGCCTGCGCTCCTAGAGACAGTAGCCGGGTTGGCGGTTGAGTTACCCAGTACTGGGGGACTTCAACCTGCCATCCCTAGGCGAACGCTCTAATGGGGCTCAGGAGTTCATGGCTTCCATGACAACCATGGACTTGACCCAGGTAATTCAGGGTCCGACTCATAGAGTGGGACACACGCTCGACCTTGTATTTCTCTCGGGACAGTGGAGACATGATCTTGAATTAAGGAGAATAGAGATCTCGCCCTTGTCATGGTCAGATCACTCCGTGCTGAGGCTTGACTTTGGGAAGTTACTCCCCCATTGCAGGGAGGTGGAACCGATTAAATGGTTCCGCCCCAGGCACCTGATGGACCCGCTGGGATTTCAGAAGGAGCTTGGAGAGATACCTGACTCCCTTGCCCACAATCCGACAGAGTCCTTGGTCGCCGATTAGAATACAGTGGCGACTGAGGCGCTGGATCAGATTGTGCCTTTGCGGCCTCTCCGCGGCAGTGGATCCAGGAGGGCACCTTGGTTTACTGAGGAACTCCGGGAGATGAAGCGCCAAAAGAGACACCTAGAGTGATGCTGGAGGGCTAGCAACTCTGAATCCGACCGAACACTATTAAGAGCCTTCATTAGGACTTATTTAGTGGCGATACGGGCAGCAAAATGCGCACATTTTTCCGCTCTTATTGCATCCGCAGAATCTCACCCAGCCGCCGTGTTTAGGATAACCCACTCCCTCTTGAAGGGTGAGGACGCGGGGGAATCCTTGCAGGGAAGGGCTGAGGAGTTTGCTCAGTTTCTGTCGGACAAAATCACTCAGATTCGGGCAGACCTTGACTCCACTTGGACAGTACCAACGGAGATGCCGAGGGAGGGTCTTGATCGGATTTCCTGGAATGAGTTCCAGCTTGTCACCCCTGAGGAAGTGGACAAGGCCATGGGAGCGATGAGTGCCTCCACCTGTTTACTGGACCCATGTCCCTCCTGGCTGGTCTCGACCAGCAGGGAGGTAACACGAGGCTGGCTCCAGATGATTACGAACGCGTCTTTGCAGGAGAGATCTTTCCCGCAACCTTTGAAGGAAGCGGTGGTGTGACTCCTCCTCAAGAAGCCTTCTCTGGACCCAGCTATTCTTAAGAACTATCGTCCACTCTCCAACCTCCCCTTTTTGGGGAAGGTTGTTGAGAAGGTGGTGGCCCTTCAACTCCGACGGACTTTGGATGAAGCAGATTATTAGATTCCTTTCAGTCTGGTTTCAGGCCTGGATACTGCACCGAAACCGCTTTGGTTGCACTGACCGATGATCTCTGGCGGGCCAGGGATAGAGGACATTCCTCTATCCTGGTGCTCCTTGACCTCTCAGCGGCCTTTGATACCATCGACCATGGTATCCTCTGCGACGGCTAGAAGAGGTGGGAGTGGGAGGCACAGTTTTACGGTGGTTCTCCTCTTACCTCTCTGACAGGTCGCAGTTGGTGTTGGTGGGAGGGCAAAGGTCGACCCCTAGGCCCCTTAAATATGGTGTGCCACAGGGCTCGGTCTTGTCCCCCCTCCTATTTAATATCTACATGAAGCCACTGGGTGAGATCATTCATCGGCACGGGATTAAATGCCACCAATATGTGGACGATACACAACTGTATCTCTCCGCCCCGTGCCAGCTCAGCGTAGCGGTGGACGTGATGTGCCAGTGCCTGGAAGCTGTCAGGATCTGGATGGAAGTGAACAAACTTGCACTCAATCCTGACAAGACCGAGTGGCTGTGGATGTTGCCCCCCAAGGACAGCCCAGATAGTCCATCCCTAATCCTGGGGGGTGAAAATTTACACCCCTCAGAGAGGGCCTGCAACTTGGGGGTCCTCCTGGATCCGCAGCTGACATTAGAACATCACCTGTCGGCCGTGACCAAGGGGGCCTTTGCCCAGGTTCGCCTGGTGCACCAGTTGCGACCCTATTTAGACCGGGAGGCACTTCAGACAGTCACTCACGCCCTTGTCATCTCAAGACTGGATTACTGTAACGCCTACTGCCGCATACCTCCCACCGGCCGATAAGATAGCAATAGCAGTTAGCAATAGCAGTTAGACTTATATACCGCTTCATAGGGCTTTCAGCCCTCTCTAAGCGGTTTACAGAGTCAGCATATTGCCCGCAACAACAATCCGGGTCCTCATTTTACCCACCTCGGAAGGATGGAAGGCTGAGTCAACCCTGAGCCGGTGAGATTTGAACCGCCGAACTGCTGAACTGCAGTCAGCTGAAGTAGCCTGCAGTGCTGCATTTAACCACTGCGCCACCTCGGCTCAGATCGCACAGGGTGGGCCTTCTCCAGGTGCCGTCAGCCAGATAATGTTGGCTGGCTGTCCCCCAGGGGAGGGCCTTCTCTGTAGCTGCTCCGACCCTATGGAATGAACTACCTCCAGAGATGGCCTTCTGAAAGGCTATCAAAACCTGGCTATTCCAGCAGGCCTGGGGCTGTTGACCTCATGGCTGAGGTCCAGCCCCGACCAGATTGGGTGCATGATGTGGTTTTAAATCTGCTTTCTGGTACTGGTAGGTCAAGAACGGAAGGGATTCTACTCCATCCTCTTCTCGGTACCGAAGAGCTCGGGGTGGATGGGGGGAGAGCAATATTGGATCTAAAGAACCTCAACTACCACCTGACCTACAGGAGGTTAAAAATGCAATCCCTGCAAACCATCCTTGCAGGGATAAGGCAGGGGGACCTTCTCACGTCTAAGGGAGGCATACCTACATAAACCAATTCGGACTCATTATCAAAGGTTCCTGAGGTTCTTTTACACAGGCTGACACTATCAATTCAGGGCCATGCCCTTCGCCTGTCGTCGGCCGCCAGGACCTTCACCTTCACCAAATTTCTCTCAGTTATTGCAGCATCTCTCAGAAGGAGCTGGTGAGACGATATACACATTCAGTCGTCATCCAGGAAACAGGCAGCCTGTGATCTGCAGGCCACCATGCTCCCTTCGGTAGTGGCTATTGCTGTCCATGAAAAAAGGTCACCTGTTCAAGGAGCCAGATCGACTGGTGGTAACAATAGATGCCAGTCTGTTCAGCTGGGGCGCTCACTTCGGCCATCAAGTGACTCAGGGTAGGTGGTCTCGGGAAGAGTCAGCTTGCAACATCAACTGGCTGAGAGCAGCACTCTACGTCATTTCCAGGAGGACATTCAACACAAGCACATCCTGGTGATGATGGACAATGTGGTCACCAAGGCCCATATCAACCACCAAGTGGGCACGCGATCCCGATCCCTCACGGCGGAGGGAGAGGCCCTGGGCAGATGGGCGGAGCGACACCTCGAGTCGATTAGAGCAGACCACATTTCAGAGGTGGACAACACTCAAGTGGACTGGCTGAGCATGACCACCATAGACAACTCAGAGTGGTGCCTGCCCCCGAATTTCTTTCACCAGCTGTCCCAGAGATTCGGAGTCCCGGTAATCAACCTCTTTACCAGCCAGGAGCTTCCCCACTTCTTCTCCCGCTTTCGCTCCCCCTGGGCGGAGGGGATGGATGCTCTCCGTTGCAGATGGCCCCTGAGATTCCTGTATGCCTTTCTGTCTCTGCTTCTGCAAGTAGTCCGCAAGATCATCGTAGAAGCGGCAGAGGTACTCCTGGTGGCTCTGCATTGGCCCAAGAGGTCCTGGTATGCCGACCTTGTCAGTGCCTCCATGGTGCATCCCTCAAGGCCAGGTCTCCCTCAGCCACGGGGCCATTGTCCACCCGGTCCACTTGGTGTTCCACCGATGATATCAATCCGGTCACGCCATCTGTTCCGCGCATCTTAGACTTCCTGCAGGAGGGCCTAGATAGAGGCCCTGCCCCAAATACCCTCCGTTGCCACGTAGCTGCGTTGTCTACAGTTTGGTCAGGCCATTTGTCCCAGCCTCTCAGCAGACTTCCAAGGTGTGTAGCTTCCTTAAGGACACCTCCAATCTAGGACCCCCAGTGGTTCATTGCTGCCCCACTTGGCAGCTCTCTGTGGTCCTACAGGCCCTGACATTATCCCCATTGGTTCGAGATGATTTATGTATTATTCATCCTGACAGGGTTGTGCTTCCCTTGGACCCTTCATTTATACCCAAAATTAACATTTGGTTCCACAGAGCACAAGAGGTGGTATTACCGGACTTTTGCCCACGGCCCAAGAGGTGGTATTACCGGACTTTTGCCAAGAGCGCAAGAGGTGGTATTACCGGACTTTTGCCCAAAGCCTCTGCTTTGCTGCTGCTTCGGCTGCCATTGAAACAGGGAGGGCATGGTATTTGGGTGGGGACTGATTGTTGTGCTGGAGGATGATTCTGGAGTTTCTACTGCCCGTCTTACTGCGCATGCGGAGGAGGTTTCCCGCCAAGGCCAACGGCACCGACATTCCATCTTGGTGATGCCTTTCGAAGTTATCTCGCACCTGACATTTGGGAGAATTATGATTGGACTGTGCATGGGATGCCAAGGGGTGGGGAATGGGTTATACAATATATCATTTGCTTTCGCGCCTAAATAATCAGACTTCGCTTTGCTACGCTTCTGTTCATTTATAATTAGTAAAAGTACACTTGATTTCTATCAATGGAGTCTTGTGGTTTTCTTTCCTGATTATCCAATGAAGAGGTGCTGACAATTAAGCGAAGTCTCACACACCCCACCAGGAGTTTCAACCTACCGTGGGGGGTGTACTCACAAGAAGGAACAAAGAAAAATGTCATTGCATGCGAGCGATGAAGAGGAGACTGAAGGGGCAACTGCAGACCCATCTTTACCTGAAAGGCTGGCTGGCCTAAGAGTAGAAGAGCCTACGGTTCGCCCCCAATGGACTTTGGGAGTTGGGCAAAAAGAGGATTCTGAAGAATTGGATGCAGGAGTCACCAGAAGGAGACTGAAAAAAACAAACAGCTGAATGGGGGGAAGCTATGACCGAGCGGAAGACCCGAGGGAGAGCAATGGAAAGGGAGCAAACGGAAGAATTTGAACAAAGGTACCCCATGCATAAATTTAGGGAGGGTGAAGAGGCCGAGGGAGGTTGGGAGCAAGGAAACCCAGAACCAGCCTCCTCCCCCCCCCCAGCCAGGGCTGCTGCCAGAGTAGGGGGGGCCCCCAGAAGATGCCGAATGGCAAAAGTCCCTCCCTTAACAGTAAAATATAACGGTGATCCCAAGAGGTTGGGCCTTTTCATCATTCAAATTTGGAATTATATGGAAATATATGGTCCGGATTTAGAAACCGATGAGATGAAAGTGAGGATGGTTTTGCTTTCTTTGGAAGAAAAGGCGGCCGATTGGATGGTGAGCTTACACCAATGCAATTCCCCTCTCCTGAGGAATTTTAATGACTTTATGGCTGCACTGAAGAGGAGGTTTGATGACCCGCTGATTGAGAAACGCGGGAAGGTGAATTTTATGGCCCTAAAGTAGGGAAATAGACCAGTGGCTGAATATGTTCAGGAGTTTCAACAGCTTTCAGCATATATGAGGGGGTGGTCAGAAGAGGCCCTCCTGGATCAGTTTGCCTTGGGATTGAATGAGGACATTTACCAGCAATGCATTAACAGACACCTTCCCAGACGAGTTGTTGCTTGGTGTGAAAATGCAGCAGACGTTGAGTTAGATTTGGTTAGACTTCAACGTGCAAAAGAGAAAGAAGCGGAGAGGTTCCCCCCCCCTGCCCAAGCCCCGTTTCGCATCAGGAGTGAAGGGAGGGGAAGCTCCGCCAGCAAGATCAAGCCTTTCACGTGCTTCCGTTGTGGAAAGGGAGGCCATCGCGCCGTGGATTGCCGCGTTAAACTAGCCCAGACCGCTCCACCCCCTACCAAGAGGGAGGGAAAGGCAGGCAAGGCCCCGGGGAAGAAGAAAGAGGCTGCGTACGCTGCTGAGAATGTTCCCCAGTGTTTCCAGCCGGAGGTGGAGGAGGAAGCGGACGTGACCACCAGCTCCTCTGATGAATCCGATGACAACACCTTGCCTCGTTGGGTGAGTTCAAATAAAGGCCCCATGTTAATCCCAATTGAGCTAAGGGTGCCACCTGCTGTTGAGATGGAGCAGCTTTCAGCTCTCCTAGACTCCAGCTGCTCCAGATGTATGATTAGTCCAGCAATGGTGGAGAAATTGGGCTTGAAGTTGAGGACTTTGAAAACCCCTATTGTTTTTTGCCAGATCGATGGGTTCATTGCAGGTGGGGGCCCAGCCCATTTTTACACTGAACCTCTAGAAATGAAGATGGGAACCCATTTAGAGTTAATCTCTTTTATTGTGGCACCTGGGATGGACAGACCCCTTATTTTGGGACTCCCCTGGCTTCGTAAATGGAACCCTCGCATTAACTGGAGGGAGGAGTGGCTGTGCATTCAAACCAGCACAGCCCCAGACGGGAAGGTCGAAGCCTCAGAGCCTGCTGGCTCCAACCCCACTTTGGTCACCAGGGGCCAGGAGAGAATTGAGGGGGAGGAGAAGATTCCAAAAGAATATTGGGACCTGAGAGTAGTTTTTAGTGAAAAATCTTCCGATAAGCTTCCACCCCACAGGCCCACTGATTGCACCATCAAGATGTTGCCTGGGGTAGCGCTTCCAAAACCCCAAATATATTCTATGTCACCCAGGGAGATGGAGGAGATGAGGAAGTTTATTGACAAGAACTTGGAGAGGGGCTTCATTGAATCAGCCAGACCCAAGGTGGCTGCCCCTGCACTATTCAGAGAAAAGAAAGATGGCTCTCTTCGTCTTTGTGTGAATTTTAAAAATCTTAATTCGATCTCATCCCAAAATCTCTACCCTTTGCCTCTGATGAAGGATATGCTGGCCCAGCTGGGGAAGGGCCGCATTTTTACTAAACTGGACTTACGGGAGGCATACTATAGGGTCCGGATTAAGGAGGGAGACGAGTGGAAAACTGCTTTCAACTGCCCCCTGGGTTGTTTCCAGTTCCGTGTAATGCCGTTTGGCCTGCAGGGGGCACCTGCAGTCTTCATGCAGTTAATTAATGAGGTTTTGGATGACCACCTCTACAAGGGCGTTATCGTATATTTGGATGATATCCTTATTTACACGCAAACACGTGACGAACACATCAAGTTGGTCCGCACAGTACTAAAGAAACTCCGGGCCGCGGAGCTTTATGCCAAGTTGTCCAAATGTGAATTTCACCAGGAGAAAATAGACTACCTTGGCTATCGTATCTCCCACGCAGGTGTGGAGATGGACCCCGCTAAAGTCAAAGCGGTCACTGAGTGGGAGGCGCCTCGTACACACAGGCTGTTGCAGAAGTTTTTGGGTTTTGCCAATTTCTATCGTCAGTACATCCCTTCTTTTGCCAAAATTGCACTTCCCATCACTCATTTGTTAAAGTTCAAAGGTGGGCCGAAACCCAAGCCTAGCAAGCCATTGAATTGGACCATTGAGTGTCAAGCTGCTTTTGAGAAGTTGAAACAACTTTTTGCCGAGGAGCCGGTTCTGAAGCACCCGGACATGGACAAGCCGTTCGTAGTTCAAGCTGATGCCAGCGATGTGGCGGTGGGGACCGTATTACTTCAGACCAACGACCAAGGTAAATTACAACCTTGTGCATACACCTCTCGTAAACTCACTGACACAGAAAGACGTTGGGTGATCTGGGAGAAAGAAGCATTTGCTGTTCGTTGGGCTTTGGCCACATGGCGCCATTTCCTGGAGGGCGCTAAGCACCTGTTTGAGGTGTGGACTGACCATAAGAATTTGGAGGCTTTGAGAACTCCCAGGAGGCTTTCCCCTAAGCAGATGCGCTGGGCTCAACATTTCAATTGTTTTAATTTCACCCTGAAGTACATCCCGGGGGGGGGGGGGGAGAACTTCATGGCTGATGCTTTGTCCAGACTCCCTCAGTACAACTGCTCTAAGCTCAGCGTTGTCCAGACCGTTGTTCCCACGTCAAGCCTCGCTGCTCCTGTGGTTACTAGACAACAAACACGCTCTAAGGTAGACGTGTCTCAAGATTTTCTTTCCGACCTCAAGAAGGCCCTTCCTCATGATGATTGGTTCCAGCAGCATCAAAGTGAATGCACCATGAGGGATGATTTGCCATGGATTGGGGCGAAGCTTTACGTCCCTACCTCTCTTCGTCTAGTGGTTCTCCAACGGGCTCATGATTCCAGGTTAGCGGGGCACTTTGGATTCGTGAAGACACTGCATCTTGTAAAATGGCAGTTTTGGTGGCCCTCTTTGAAAAAGGACATTGAGCTTTATGTCGCCAGCTGTCCCGTTTGTGCAGCTGCTAAACGCCCGCCTGGAAAACCACAGGGTTTGGTCCAGACTGTAGCTCACCCTGTTGCCCCGTGGAAGGAGATTTCTATGGACTTCATTGTCGAACTTCCTGAGAGCCAGGGGCACACAGTCATATGGGTGGTTACTGACTTGTTCTCCAAGCAAGTTCATTTTATACCTTGCCCAAGGATTCCTTCTGCGAAAGCCCTCGCTAAACTATTCATTTCTCACATTTACCGTTTGCACGGAGTGCCTGATCGCATCATTTCTGATAGGGGCGTGCAATTCACCTCAGTGTTCTGGAAAGAATTTCTTAAGCGCATTGGCTCCACCCAGGGCTTAAGCTCCGCCTATCACCCTCAGACTAATGGGGCTTGTGAGAGGACTAATTCTGTTCTGGAGCAATATTTACGTTGTTTCATCAACTACCAGCAAGATGATTGGGTGGACTTGTTGCGGAGGTGGCTTATAATAATTCTGTACATAGCAGCACTGGTTTCACCCCTTTCCAGGTGGTGTTTGCCCAGGATTTTGTTCCTATTCCCGAAGTCCTTCTTGAGCAGCTGCAGGTTTCATCGATCTCTGAGTGGAGTGAGTGTTTACGGCATGTTTGGCCTTTGGCACTTCGAGCTTTAGACTCTGCGCATCGCGCGCATAAGAAGCAGGCTGATAAGAAGCGTGCTAAATCTTATGATTACAAGGTGGGAGATCAAGTTTATCTATCCACAAAGTTCCTTCAAACTACACAAAAATCCAAGAAGTTGGGGCCTAAGTATGTGGGTCCGTTTCCCATCATCAAGGTCATCAATCCTGTTTCAGTTCACTTGCAGCTGCCCAAGCACCTCAACCGTGTGTATCCTGTTTTCCACGTTAATCTCATTAAGCCTGTTCGTTTTTCATCTTTATGTCCGCCGGTGGATCTGCCACCTGCCCCCCTATTGATTGATGGTGAACAACATTTTGAGGTTCGAGAAATTTTGGACTCTTGCAGACGGCGGAATCGAATTCAGTGCCTGGTGGCTTGGAAGTATTTTCCCCCATCTCATGCCGAGTGGGTGGATAAGTCTCATGTCCGTGCCCCCGAGCTGCTCCACCAGTTCTGTTCTGCTTATCCTGACAAGCCCTAGTTTTCCCTACTTCCTGACTTTTTCTCTCTCCCCCCCTTTTTCTTTTTCCGTTTTTTGTTGTTCGTCTGTTTGTGTTTTGTCGTTTTCCAGGTCTGACTGCCTTTTTCCGGAGGAGGGCCGGATGTCAGCCTCTGCTTTGCTGCTGCTTCGGCTGCCATTGAAACAGGGAGGGAGGGCATGGTATTTGGGTGGGGACTGATTGTTGTGCTGGAGGATGATTCTGGAGTTTCTACTGCCCGTCTTACTGCGCATGCGGAGGAGGTTTCCCGCCAAGGCCAACGGCACCGACATTCCATCTTGGTGATGCCTTTCGAAGTTATCTCGCACCTGACATTTGGGAGAATTATGATTGGACTGTGCATGGGATGCCAAGGGGTGGGGAATGGGTTATACAATATATCATTTGCTTTCACGCCTAAATAATCAGACCCTCGCTTTGCTATGCTGTTCATTTATAATTAGTAAAAGTACACTTGATTTCTATCAATGGAGTCTTGTGATTTTCTTTCCTGATTATCCAATGAAGGGGTGCTGACAAAGACACCCCAGGGAATGTACCTAGCATACTCTGGATCTCAGGTGGGCTCTGTGTAGATGTGTGAGGAGAACAGTGGATTTTTGCAGATCTGAGGCACTTTTCGTGTTGTTCCAGCTAGGGTCTATGTGGCGGAAAGTTCATCATCAACCATCGGCCGATGGCTGAGAGTATGCATCGCCTTGGCGTATGAGCAGCAGTCAAGGACGGTTCCACACTGTATCACTGCTCACTCCAGGAGGAGCGCCTCCAAAAAGGCTGCCTGGCCAACCCAGGCAACAATAGAGGATATCTGCAGGGTAGCGACATGGTTGTCCTCCTCTCCGTTTGTTTGGAATTATAAAATAGACACATTTGCCTCAGCTGAGGCTTCATTTGGCAGAAGAGTGCTACAGTGGGTACACTCCATGGCTGAACCCCTGGACAGACCTTCTATCCGCCCTGGTGACAAATAACTTGGATAGGTCCCATGTTTGGACTCTCCAAGCAGCGCACAGGAGAATGACTATTGGCTTACCAGAAGGGTTGTTCTCTGTGCACTGTGGGAGAGTCCAACTCCGCCCAGGGTCTTGTTTGGGTCCAGGGTACCAGAAGATTTCCATGCCATCTCATCGCATCTCTCTGGACCCAACAATCATTGAAAAATTGGCCTTAAGGAGGAACAGGAGGCATGGTTAAAGAAATTTGAACTCAGTCCTTGGGCAGCCAGACTAATTTAACCCATGTTTGGACTCTCCCACAGCACACAGAGAACTATCTTTCAGGTAAGCCAATAGTCATTCTGTTCAGCCTCCAAAGTTGAAAATTTGTTGATAAGGTTTTCATCATTTTGGTTATATACAAAATAATATCAGGCTGTTATACGTACAATTTTTTAAAAAAATGTTATTGTAATAATAATTACACAGTCATCCAGATTTTTAGTATGTCTGAGTAAGACTGGGATCAAACTGAAGAATTGCTGGTGTTATAGGAAACAGAGGCAGAATCTTGTGAAATTCATCTTTGTTTTTATTAGGTTCTCAAGCAGTGCCAACCAATATGCCTCCACCACGTAAACTACCTCACCGTTCCTGGGCTGCATCCATACCAACAATTCTCACTCACAGTGCCTTGAATGTTTTATTGCTGCCCTCACCAACCCCTGGTCTCATGCCAGGACTTGCAGGAAGTTATCTTTGTTCACCACTTGAACGTTTTCTTGGATCGGTTATTATGAGGAGGCATCTCCAAAGGATTATTCAGCAGGAAACGGTACCAATAGGATTAAAAAATTTAATTCCATTAAGCAGTTGCTGAAAGGCAAAGCTTCATTTTTCTCCTAGCTTCAGTATGCATGGAAGTAGAAATTGTACATTTGGAAACCATGTTTTAAATTGTTTGGAATCATATGAAACAATATATGTTTATCCCAAATGTGGCTCATCCACTACTATATTACCAGTCCTTTTATTGAAAAATCCCAAAGTTCCTAGGAATGCAAATTGGAAAACATTTTGTTTAGTGTTTATACAGGTAGTCCTTGACTTACATCAGTTCACTTGGTAACTGTTTGAAGTTAGAAGAACAGCACTGAAAAAGTGATCTATGACCATTTTTCACACTTATGACCATTGCATCATCATCATTGTCACATGATTTTTCAGACGCTTGACAACTGATTCACATTTCTGTCCTGGGGTGATGTGATCCCCTTTTGCAACTCTGACAAGCAAAAGTCAGTGGAGAAACGAGATTCATTTAACAATCCTATTACTAACTTAACAACTGCAATGATTCCCTTAACAAATGTGGTAAAAATAAGTTGTAAAATAGGGCAAAACTCACTTGACAAATTTCTCACTCAGCAACATAAATTTTGGGCTCAATTGTGGTCATAAGTTGAGGACTATCTGTATTTGGAAACATTTTGTCCAAATTCTGACTCCTCCATAAACTTGTTTGTTGTCCAAGTCATCATAAATTTGTTATAATTAGTAGCAAAATAAGAATTTTATCGAAGATATATTTCATATTTGAAAAGTTGAGAAAAAATATGTGTTGCCTTGATATCAAATAGACTATGCCCACTGCTGACTTGATGGAGAGTATTTTCTTGTGGTAGGAGTATAAAGCAGTATGCAGTTCTTCAGAGTTTAAATGTTCAGATAAGTTATTTTTATAAAGCTACTGTACTGATCATTAAGCAACTTATTAATTATTAATTATTGACAGAGGAACCTGTTCAATTTCATCAGACAATAGCAATGATGCCTTTCATTTCCATTTAAATAAAACTTTCTGTTGTTATTCAGATCATAATAAAGCTTGGATAAGAACTTTCATTTCAATCAGATATTTTGGCTTTTTTTTAAAAAACAGTTGCAGCTTATCAATTCCAATGAACCTGGAGTGATCATGTTCAAAACAGATGCTCTGAAGTGTAGAGTTGCCCTTAATCCCAAAACTAACCAGACCTTGCAACTAAAAGTAGCACCTGAAACTGCAGGCCAGTGGAAGCAAGAAGAATTGCAAGTTTTGGAGAAATTTTTTGAAACCAGGGTATGTATTTGTCCAATGTTATTGTAATGCAGGGCTGTCAAACTCCTGGCCCACGGGTGTGTCATGGGTGTGGCCATGCCCATGCCTGGTTTAGCGAAGAAAAAAAAAGTCCCAAGACGATGTGAGTTTGACATCCCTGTTGTAATGTAACCGAGGGCTTAATGAACAAAGTAGTTAGGGTGCTGTGATTTTTCATGGTAAGAGGTCTTTGAATTAATTTTCATAGAAAGAGCAGAAGCCACTGTTCCATGACCAGGAGTAGCCAAATATTGAAAAAAGATTTTAAAAGCTGTATTCAACCATGAGTAACTGACCCAACTTTTCCCAGTTTCGTGATGTTCCTTTGAATTAAACTACAGTGTTCACAATGTTATTAATTAAATAAATTACAATTTATTCTGGAGTTAAAGCCAGGGAACACTTACCTACGAAACATGATAAAAATACTGCATTTATTGCAGGTTGCAGGGCCACCATTCAAAGCCAATACTTTAATAGCCTTTACCAAGCTATTGGGAGCCCCTACACATATTCTTCGGGATTGTGTACACATCATGAAACTAGAACTGGTAAGTCCATTTTGTTCTCATCATTATTGCAAATATTTTTTCTACTTAAATTGAAAGTGGATTATTTATCTATTTCAATGGCATGTTTTATTAAATAGTTTCCTGATCAGGCAAGCCAGCTGAAATGGAATGTACAGTTTTGTTTGACAATTCCTCCAAGTGCTCCACCAATTGCACCTCCAGGAACACCTGCAGTTGTGCTGAAATCGAAAATGTTGTTCTTTGTAAGTAAAATTGCGGGTTCTAATGCTGATGATTCTATTTGATGTGGTCTTTAAGAACACATGTAATAAAGTTAATTCACTGCTTTACCTTAGCTTAAGTATGACTAGTATAATCTCTATTAATAACATCTTTTGAAAGAAGCATAAAACCTTTTTGGAACTAGTCTAGTTACTTAGATTAAAAAAATAGTTCCTATTTAATTTGTGCTGATAGTGCTGCCTTCCCTAAACTAATACATTTATAGACAACAGCTTCCAGAATTCCAAGCAGCAGGAAAAAATATCAATTAAAAGGCATCTATTTTCTTTTGAAACATAGCCTTTTAACCTCGTATATGTAGAGATAGCTATTGCCAGCAACTATAACAAGCCCTAACAATAGTAAAATGGCACCTGCATCATGATACAAGTACAAATGATACAATTACATACATAAATTACATCATTTGTATGAGATTATGGTGCATGTATCATTATTTGCTCATTTTGCTTTTCCAAGAACATCTCTAGTAATTCTTTACTAGAATTATTCAGCAGTTAAATATTCAAAATCAGATTTATGATCTTAAAAGACTGTATAGATGCAGAATTACTATGGTAATCATTGTATATATTCTGTTTGGCAGCTTCAGCTAACACAAAAATCTGCAGTTCCACAGGAAGCCATGAGCATAATCGTTCCAATCATTTATGACATGGCTTCAGGTACTACACAGCAGGCAGATATTCCCCGGCAGCAGAACTCTTCAGTTGCTGCTCCCATGATGGTTAGCAATATTCTAAAGAGGTTTGCAGAACTGAATTCACCACGGCCAGGTACTGTACATGTGCAGTAGGTCAAATCATCTGCATGTTTGAGTTGCCAGAATCTCAACAATTACACTTTAAATATTGCACTTTATCATGACTCTTGCTTTGCCTTAATTGGTTTTATTAAAATCTGTTTTCAGTTAATGCATGTACGTGATAAACTGTCTGTATATACTGCTTCATGGTGTCAGAGGGTTGTATTATTGACATGACATGGACTTTATATTATTGACCAAGGAAGTGTAATGCATTTGATGACTTGACTTATACTACTGTGGTCATAGTTACACTATTTTAAGTATTAACATGTGACTCGGTGTGTATACTTATGTAAAATATAGTACTTGTTAGTCATCCTGCACTATAGAAATATATTTTCCCATTTATTGTAATTTATTTGTTATGAGACTGGTTGCCTATCTTGTTCTCATTTGTACTCTTTCAAGGAAAGTTGGTGAGCCAGCAAAATGGACCGATTTATAAATTATTTATAAAGTAACATTTATAAATTATAGTACTAGCTTTATTTTCTGTATTTCATAACTAACATCTTGTCTTGACTGTATCTTCTCTTCTGTGCTGTCTTTTTTTCTGTGAGATACTTTTGTATTCAGTTTCTCCTTTTCCCTTAATAAAAGTGTTAGAAACTTTTGAAATGCACTTTTTTTCAACATTTTTATTCTTGGGTTTGCAATTTCTGCCCAAGGCACTAATCTCTCAGAGTTGGTTTGAAATTACAAATAATTATATTGGCTTTATAGGGTAGTATGATCATACTGATGAGCACAGATTCTAAAATTATACTATATACACTACAACTATATGCAAGCAGTTTATAGGATTCAGGTGGTATGGATGATGCCTCTTCAAATGCTTGCCTTTATTTTTGATAATACTCCATCTGAACCTCTGATCATCATGGAGGTAAATGATTTTGGGACAGTAAGACATATACTTCCACCACGGTTTAAGGTGAATTATCCAACATTCATGCAATAGTTGCTAGCATTTGGACGAATATGTGGGCTACCTGCAATTCATGCATGCTTCAGAGAGTAGCTTAACTGTGAGTTACTTAAGCAGTGATGCTTTTGGGAAGGAAAATGCAGTTATAGTTTGTAATTGAACAGTTAGTGGAGCATTGGTCATCTGACTCATACTTGGGGCTTAACCAAAACTGGAAAAAAATAAAATTAGCATATATGGTTTTAAACTTGCAACATCTTTTCCCACATTGCTATAAAACATGATGGCATCAAAATAATGCATGCCTTCTAAATGGAAGCTTTGAGACAACTCCATGGCTACTTTTTACTGCTTTGTCATTTTAAAATAGTAAGTTGAACCCCAGTGTACATTTAAGTAACCTATATATTCTGCTAGAAACCTTCCTGTGTTATAAAGGCTTCACAGATTGTATTCCTTAAAGAGTAAACACAGCAGCATTTTCAAAAGCTGTAGGCATACAGTTTGTGGGGTTTTTGCCAGGTTAAAAATAAAAACATTCTGCTTGAGTTATTACTTTTGAAATTGTGGGTTTTCTTTTGTCTTTGAGTCTCTTGTCAAGAAAAGTGCTGGGTTCTCCTAGAGATTTTTTATGTTTTGTATAGTGTTGATCTAATCAATTCCAAATATTATTGACTTCTTATTCTGATTTAATAACTTTTTCAATTGAAAAATATTACAGAGGTTAATAGTTAATGTAACTGTTAACAGCAATGCCAGCAATAGCTGTCCAATTGTTTTGCATTTTCTAATAGTCGTCAAGTGTGTTCTTCAGTACTATTAGCATGAATTGGTCATCCTTTGGCAATATAGTTTAGCATTCACATTTCCTTTAAGGAGCACAGGATAGTATACATAGGAGACTGAGAAAAATATTTACAGCCAAACAGAATTTGGTTGCTAATCCACAACCAACAGTTTGGCTTTTGGCTCTTTTAAATGCATGTCTTAAATGTCTTTTCTATATAGAAAATCTCATTAGCTTGGATGATATTTGTGCATATTATGTAGTAATTGGTATTTAAAAGACATACCTTTTATTTTTGATACCAACTGTACACTTTCTAGTAAGTTAGAATAAAGCAGTAATATAGACAATTGGAATTCTGTTTATGGTGCATAAATTGTATGTTTGTTATTGTTAGTTGTTTACATTTTGTATTGATCACTGCCATAATGTAATCCACTTCTCTTAACTTCTTTTTCTTTCCCTTTTTCTAGGTGAGTGTACAATCTTTGCAGCTGTTCGTGATTTAATGGCTAACCTTACATTGCCCCCTGGTGGGCGCCCATAGGCTTTTATACAAAGGGTAAAAATGAGATGAAATGGAAAAACTCTGAAATAAAGCCTTTGGTTACTTAGAATGGAAGAGACATTTTCACGTGTCACAATTTTAAAAGAGCTAATACAATGGATTGGCCTACTTTCAGGGATGCACTTTCATCAGTTGTTTTTTTTCTTGGTACAGCACTCTTAAAATGTTTTACATTTCAGACTCATAATAAATTTATGTATCCTCTTGCAAGTAAAGAGTTAATATTCTGTTTTATACTTCAAAGATTATGAAAATGCCAAATTTGTTTATTTAAATGTTTTTTTCTGATGTCTTGGTGTAAGTCTTTTTTTAAAGCAGAGCTGTCATTTTTTGAATACTGTAAAACTATGAAAAACTTTATATTGAAACTGTATTTTAATATTACTGCTTTGGAATGTTAAAAATGGACTTGTTATAAACATGTCCGCAAAAGCAATATTTAATAAACTAGATTTTTAAAAATAAAGTTAAAGTTACTTTTAAAATGTACATTTATATAGGAAAAAAACCTGGATGGCTGTTTTTTTCCTCAACTTTATTGGTTCTCAGACAGTACCTTGCTTTCAGCTACCTTGAGTTCTAGTAGTGGACCTTCTGCCGAGCTTTTTAAATTTATGCATTAAATGACGAATTTGAAACAGGTCCTTTTTAAATAGAGGGATTTATTTTGATTGAATATGAGGGGAAAAGGTGAAAATCATATTCAATATTACTAAATAAGAGCCAAAAATATACTCGATATTGGTCATTCTTCATCGAAGGAGAATAATAAAGAAACCTGCTTGCAATAGCATCTTAAAGTGATTATTCCATTTTGCAGCTGCATTTTGTCAGTTAATTTATAGTGGCCAACTGTTGGACATCTTAATGGCATGAAAATGCTGTGTATTGAATTTAGGTTTACCAGATATCTGCACAGACAAAGGAAGGCAGGGACAATTGAAAGATTGACAAAAGGTAGGAGACAGTTTCTTGCCATCTGTTACAAAAATTATGGTGAAAAACTGCAAAAACAAAACATTTTTAGGTCTACATGTATGTGAATGATTTCCAGCATCATAAAGCCTGGTTTTTGAATTGCAAGAAAGAGCCAGTTGGAGGCAAAAGCCTTCGTGAATAACTGATTTAACTGTCAACAGGCTACTAATCAAACAATAAAAGTCGGAGAGCTGAGTTTGTTACTTTCAGTTTCTGCTTACTAGGGAAGCTTGCCTCACAAAGAAAAGCTGCTTACAAAAATTAAACCTGTTAAGATACTCAATACCCTGGACAATATTTGTTTTTAAGGCTGCCTGCTGAATATAGGACATGAGGACTAAAAAGAGGACATATACCTCCTGTTGCTAGATCTTAATGGCAGGTAAGTGAACTCTAGTTGAACTGAAGAACTAAATTAAAACAGTACTGTTAACTTCCCAAAAAGATGGAGGTGGACAAGATCTCTAACTACATCAGCCTGGATAAGTGCTGGTGCAGAATGCAAGAAGAAAAGCCAGCTTTTTACATAGAAGGTATATGGAAGCCACATTCATAATAGTGAAATGCTCAGCGTTTCTTTGCGTTTGGAAACGTTCTTGGAGGGTTAGGAAAATCAAACATCCAAAGAGGGCATCCGGTTAGGGAAGGCTGTGCTACAGTAACTTTGCTATTCTGTTCTGCTATAGGGTGCTATTTTCCAGGCAATTATTTGGACGGGGAATTATCCTGAAAACATAACAGTAAAATACGGTCCCCCTATTAGGTCTCATGCGAAAGAAAGATTGGATCGCGGTGGGTTGACTTCGCTAAATCTTGAGGATCATAATGGCTATTTTATTGAGGAACGCTATGAAGTAACTTCATGGAAAAGGGAATCTGAGTGCGGATTGTTAAAAGATCGCCGAAGGCTTCCGGCCTTCGCGCAATGACGAAAAAAATCTGCCCCACTTTTTACGGCTTAAGTCTGGCCACTCCCTGACGACGCAAGTACAAGCTTGCGATGGCGCTGGCAGAACTGGCTGCGCGACTTAACTGCGCCGAATATAAAAACTGGCTGAAGGACAGGCATAGCCACCACCTCTTGAAAGCTGCTCTGCAGCACTTCGCCGATGAGCAAATTCACATCTTCCACCGTCAGTTTATTGCGAGCGACTTCGTTCACTTAATCCCGTCAGGTTTTCGCTGTGGCGGGCATTGCATCCCTAGAGACAAATAGGTGAGGCTTTCCACGCCGGACACAGAGCTCTGGCCATCGCAGGAGCGAGTGATGTCGCGCTACGTGGTCTCTGCAGAATTGATTGTTCCCAGTTTGTGCTGAACTTGCCCGGGTTGGATCCCATTCCGGGGCGTAGACTCTTTCAGGAACAATGGACACGTGTTCGCTAATTTGTTCCTGAATAATACTTGCATCTTTGTTTAACACCATCGCAAACTTGCATCTTTCCTCCATCTGGTGCTGGGAGAGATGCAAATCCTGTCCAACAGTCTCCAGAAGTTTGAGGAGTCTTGAGAGAGGCTGCCTTAGCCAAACATTTTAATTTCAATCCCGCCTTTTGTTCGGCAGCTTTCTTCCTCATCCTTTTTTCCTTGATAGGAATATATTCTCCCCCAAAAAGGGGGATTTTGAGCCCCTTGTCCTTCCTCCTCCGATCTGCTTCATTCTCCTTTACTGCCTTCTTGTGGCATCACCCACATAAACACACGAGAAGAGGGGCGGGCTTGCCGGAGGAAATCTATGGAACAAAGAATTCTCCCTGCCAACCAGCGCCATCTCGTGTGAAGGGAAGGAGTGAAAGGCTCCATCTCACTAAATACTCGCCATTTGGCCTTTCCTTTTACATAGTGTGTGATAGATTCTCCGCAATTATTTAGAATGGAAAGATTAAAACATGGGCATTAGTGTAAGATTGTTGAACAAATATATTTTTAGCTGTGGGTAGTATATGCATTGCCACCTCATGTTTTGGAGTGTAGGAAGTTAAAATCCACCCCTCTCCTACAGAAATGGAATATTTTAAGAAATATTAAAGGGCAGAATATTTCCTCTAAATGGGAGACAGAAACTCGGCTCCCCCCACCTTTGTCAATGAGCTGAGCCAGTCTATTCTACATAACAAAGATCTACCCCCTTCAGCTCCAGGGTGATGGGATTAAGGCATGATAAATCCTTTATCCATTTTACCACATGGCACCTGGGAAGATTACATCATCGCCCAGCAAGTCAAGCAAGCCTGGGAGGCAGCCTACAGAGTTGCCTTTGCATGGCCCCATGGTAGTCTGACAACCAATCAGAATACAAGGTCAAGTTCAAAGCCCAGAGAGGGCATAAAACCAGGGACTTTCAGCATCTCTTCCCCTTTTTCTTCACCCAATATCTTGAAGCATTTTTCCCCAGGACCTCAAACCATATGGTCCTGTCCATCATTATACCATCTTTCCAAGCAGCCTCCATGTTTCCAGTGCTTTTTCCCCACTTGGAACTGAACCGAGAAGGACATTTCTTCATTCTATTAGATGCAACAGCCTCTGAGTGTCATAGTACAATTTGTAGTAGCAATAGCAATAGCAATAGCAGTGGACTTATATACCGCTTCATAGGCCTTTCAGGCCTCTCTAAGCGGTTTACAGAGAGTCAGCATATTGCCCCCAACAATCTGGGTCCTCATTTTACCCACCTCGGAAGGATGGAAGGCTGAGTCAACCCTGAGCCGGTGAGATTTGAACCGCTGACCTGCTGATCTAGCAGTAGCCTGCAGTGCTGCATTTAACCACTGCGCCACCTTGGCTTAGTAAAGCTAAGGTGGTGCAGTGCTCCAGATTTAGTTCAGAAGGAGTTTCAAAATGTGCAGGAGTGCATTGTAACATCTATGTGCCCCTCATTAGAGCAGCCCATTTGTTTTGAAGTACCTCTTTGAACTGAATCAGTGTGTTGCACAACTTAGTAATATAAATAAACCAGGAAGTCCCCAGTGTGGATATTGCTACACTGATACCCTGTGTGTTTAGGTGCAGGGAGAGAAAGAAAACACAAATATGCTTGCCTGCCTCTGCTTACTTACCTTTGGAATATAATTATGTTTTCATAATTGGGATTTCAACCTCCCATAATTCCCAGCAATATGACAGGCCCACAAAGGCTGTCAGTAAGACTGTAAATAGGAAAATGACAACTGCAAAAATAAATTGAGCCAAAGCCACTTTTCTTCACAAGAAACCGAAGGTCTGCAACTAAAAAGCTGTTTGGTTATTTTCATCTAATTTCCATGTAGTTTGGTGTGCTGAAAACAAATAAAATATTGAAAAAACTCTTAGATGTCATGATTTGCCACAACATGCAAAATTGTCTTCAAATTTATCAAAAAAAATAATTTTTGGTATTTTTTTATATTATGGGTTTTTAACCAAATTTAAAGTCCAAATTACTATTAATTAATTGACATAAGTGCATTTAAGATATAAAATGCCAAAAAAACCTTAAAGGGGTTGTCCGAGTTATGTAAATAAATATAGCATTGTAAATCTGGTGGTCAGCAATATATACATAAGCTAATGGTAGAAGGGGTTAATCTTTCCTGAAGAATCCAATGGGAGGGAGACACAGGGCAAATAGCATCTCTGGTCAGTGAAGGGGGCATGGCTAGCACTGTGACGTCTCGTGTACAGACACAGAGCTGCTCTCTCCTGCATGCCACACTTGTGCACGAATCATCATCAGGTTCTTGATTCTAGGATGTTCACACTTTTTCATTGCAATTCATGTTAGCTCGTCATTCTTCAACCGTTATGTTATGGCTCTGTGAAAGTGTATTAATTCGCCAGACAGTTTCTGTTTCATCTCTGGTGAATATACAGTGTTGAAGCAACAGCAGAATATTACAGACTTTGTGAAAAAAAGTATATTTTGCATACTTTGGACTAAAAATTGGAGATCAAGATAAAGTTTGGGTGCCTCATAAAGTGTACAAACGGTGTGTTGAGAACCTCCGAAACTGGTTCAAGGGCAAGAAAAAATCTTTCCGTTATGGGATTCCTATGGTATGGTGAGAGCAAAAGAACCATAGTGATGACTGTTACTTTTGTTCATGCGATGTGAAAGGGTTTAATTCCAAATGAAAGCATTCCATTTCATACCCCAATCTTCATTCAGCAATTCGTCCCATCCCCCATGGCACAGATATACCAGTACCCAAGTCCCCTGCTACCTTGGAAGAGATACCTAGCTCCGATGAAGGTGAAGTCATACCTGAACCAGATGACGAATCAAGTTCTGACTTTGAAGATGATACAAGACCAAAATTGTTTTCTCTGGAGGAGATGAATGATTTGGTGAGAGACTTGAATCTTCCCAAAGATGCCGCTGAGTTACTCGGATCAAGGTTGAAAAGCAGGAATTTATTGTTGCCAGGACATGGTTCAGACATCGTGAAAAGGAGTTTGTTCCTTACTTCGCCCAGGAAGACAAGTTGGTTTATTGCATTGATGTCAAAGGTCTGATGGGTCAATTTAAAATCCAATATAATTCAGAGCAATGGCGTCTTTTTATAGATTCTTCAAAAACTGCTTCAAAGCAGTTTTACTCCACAATGGTCTTTACGCTTCCATATCTGTAGGTCATTCCGTACACTTGAAAGAAATCTACAAGAACTTGGAATTAGTTCTTCGTAAATTTAAATATGAAGACCATGGTTGGCAAGTGTGTGAGGACTTGAAGGTCTCGTGCATGCTGCTCCGGCAACAAGCTGGGTATACCAAATACCCTTGTTTTCTGTGTCTATGGGACAGTCGAGACCGACAAAATCACTTGACCAAGAAGAGTTGGCAGCTGAGGGTGCTAACAGTCGGTGAAAAAAATGTCCTCCGGGAAACTTTGGTACCTTCCCATAAAGTTCTTCTACCACCTCTCCACATAAAATTGGGATTGATGAAGCAATTCGTAAAATCACTTCCAAGAGATGGAGAATGCTTCAAATACTTGGTCACCAAGTTTCCATGCCTGTCGGAGGCAAAATTGAAGGAAGGTGTGTTCGTCAGACCAGACAGAAGGCTTATAGTTGATCAAGAGTTTGTCAATACCATGACGGATCCTCAAAAAGAAGAGTGGGTTGCATACAGAAATTTTTAGGCAATAACAAAGATCCTCACTACAAAAAGATCATCGGAACAATGCTGAAAGTATTTCAAGCTTTAGGTTGTCTGATGAGTTTGAAAGTGCATTTCCTCCAGTCCCACCTTGACTACTTTCCTGAAAATTTGGGAGCTGTGAGTGAGGAACAAGTTGAACGATTCCACCAAGACATTAAAGAGATGGAAAGGAGATACCAGGGAAAATCGAGCATTACAATGATGGCAGACTACTATTGGATGCTTCAGAGAGAGATTCCAGATGCTACTCACAATCGTAAATGCACCAAGAGGAGCCTCACAAGGAAGAAGAATCAAGTTTAGTGTGCGTAGGTGAGCTCATTTCAGTTCAAAAAAGGATTTTCATGAAAATATTGTAATAAAACTTTAATTTTATAAGTCTATTTCCATTTATTTTAAGGTATTGCCTTATTTAACATAGTTACTTAAATTGTCAGGAAATGTGATGTCCTATGACAAAATGGAGATCATTTTTTGATTCAGCACACCAAAAAACATAAAAATTACGTGGAATAACCAAAACAGCTCTCGAAAAAAAATTTTTTGCAGACCTGTGTTGCAACCAGCTATTGCTATCTGCAGTCATTTGATTAATCTTATTCTCTGATACAAAGTTCACTTATGAAATACTGTTTTCTTGATTTCTGAGACAGGAACAAACAGCACTGTCCATGTATGTTTTTCTTCATCATTCAGGCTTATAGGCCTCACGGGAAAATCAATACTTATGGTCCTGACAAGTGACATCAACACTCTTAAACCTTTTAATTTCATATTCATGTCAACAATATTTATCCAAAGAAAATCAGAGAGGTATTCAGCAAAGTGTTTTTGAATGACATTTTATTAATTCTTAGCAGGCAATCAGAAGCATATTTTCTGAGACATAATTGGTGACTGCTGCCCTCTCTAAAACGAGTCATCAATATTTCAGACCTCAGGGACCACTAAATTCAAATTTTTAAATCCGGCGGACCACTAATATGAACTTCCTAATGCCCAGCTGGGTGGGCATGGCTAGGTGGTCATGTGACTGGGTGGACATGGCCAACTTGATGTCACCCATGTTGAGGGGCGCGTCACCAGCCTCTACTCACCTCTCCCATCCCGGCCACTCATCGCCTCCCTGCCCGGGCTCCTTAGGGCCCCAACAGGAAGCAGTTGTTGGAGCTAAGCAGCCACCATGAGAAAGTTGGCAAAACAGTTCAGTTCAAATTGGATCTGACCGAGAAGGAGGCTCAGTAGAAGCACCTCACTGAGAACTATGAGCATAGGCTTTCCAAGCAGAGGGAAGACCTGCTGGAGTGCAAGGCCAGGTACCAGCACCTGGAGGTTCAGCGGGCTGAGATAGTCAGCCAGTTGCAGGCCATGATGCAGTCCCACTAGAACAAGGTCCTCTGGCTCTTTGCCACCAGCAGCTCTTCCCTCCAGCCTTCGCCCAAAGCCCTGCACCAGGAGGCCGAAGCAGACCCCAAGTCGGAATTTCTGCCCCTGCAACAACACAAATGTTCATTGTACGTAGTTTGAGAACCCCTGATTTAGTGCAATATAAAAAATGCAAATAATTTTTCTGTGGACCACCAAAATTTTCTCACAGACCACCAGTTGGTGGCCCCTGCTCTAAAAGACAACAGCATCATTTTTTTTAAAAGAAACTTTTTTTATTTTTAAACAAGTACAGACAAACATAAAACATAAAAACATTTCCACTTCCGTACAGTGTGTCGATTGGTTACAAAACATTTTTGTACATTCTCACCATAGTCTTCACTTACACTTTATATAGAATCTCATATTATCAATCTGATATATATGTATACAATTATCATTATTATACATTTATTTGACTATAATTGTAATTACTTCATTTTATGTGAGATATGCTACATTTTAGGTAAATTTATATTATGACATTTCATTACATCATTCTAAATCCATCCAGTAATATACATCTTTATAAAATTCTTTGTCTAACCATTAATAAGAAGTCCCATGTTTTATAAAATTGTTTATCTTTGGTTACCAAACTTTTATGCATCCTCTCCATAGTCCTCATAAATTATATAAAATCTCATATTAGCAATCTAATATATAAGTATACAGTATTACCATTATTAATCATTTATTTGACTATAACTATTATTACTTAATTTTATACAAAATATTCTAACTTTAAATAAATTCAAATTAATTTTTATTATAACATTTCATTACATCATCCTATACCCATCCAATAGTAGTGCAATCTTTTATTTCTTGCCATTTGTGGTATTTGTATTCTAATTGCTTTTTTAGTAAATCTTGTATGGACATCTCTTGGCAACTTATATTTCACTGCGTATCTTGTGACGACTCGAAACCCCTCATCCGTTCCTTCCATCATCTTCCCTTTAGTTATCACCAATGCTTCTGCCAGAATTTCTATCATTACTTCTGCCAAATTTTCTTCCTTTTCTTCTATCTTCTGGAATCTGAGGTAAAATTCTAGTCTATCGATCTCCCATTCTAATATTCCACTCTTATCTTTTTCAACAGCACTCATTCTGCTTCAATATCTCCAATTTTCTTATCTCTTTGTTCATCTTTTTCTTCAGTTTTTTGAGATCTGTCTTCATATTTCATCATCATTTGGTGAGTATTCTCAATTTTTTCATCTATTTTTTTCTGTTCTTTGTCCAATAATCTCCCCTCTTTTCAATAGTTTCTGTTCTTACTTGTATTTTTTTAATTTCTTGCATTATCATCTGCAATATCACTTCCTTTTCTTTTCCCTGTTGTAACATCGTCTGTATTGATCTTTTCCTTCCAATAGTGCACACTGCCACTGTAAAATCCAAGGCTCTTTTCCAAACAAAGTTAACTGTTCTCTTTCCCAGTTCAGTGCAATATTTTTTCCACTCCAAGCTTTTCACTCTGATAGTACCCAGAGAAGCACCTGTATAAACCTCCATGCTCTTCCCACTCTCATTTTCAATAAACAAACTCAGAGTCCTTGAAGTGTAACACCATCTCTTACTTTGTACAAGATTATCAAATGCTTAAACGTAGAGAAGAAAAACTATTTCCAAGCCTTTAAGTGGCAGTGTTATTTCTTTTCATCTATTTTCATTTCCCTCTTTATATTCTTTATGTTCCAGGAAAGAAAGAAAGAAAAAAATTTAACAAGAAAATATTATAGGGCGTTGAAAAGAGAAAAAGAATGAAAATCTTTTCAAAAAGAGAAAAATAAAATCAGTCCAGTTTAAAAAAATAAGCATTTGTAGAAATTCTAGCAGTAAAAGGATTAAAGAAAAATAACACTCCAAGTTTGACTCAGGCTTAATCTCACCACTTGACCTCTTCTGTCTTCAATTTTAAACTTTATTTTTAATCTTTGGGGTGTTCTCTCATCTAATAGTAAGAAATTATTTCACCAATTCGGCACACTTTTTCTCCTGCTTGTCTTCCGTTTCTGAAACTGTCCCAACTTTCAGCAGCTTCAATGGCTGCTTCTTTGTTGCCAGAAAAAAGGGCTTCTCCTGGATCTACCAGGGACTTTGTGATGACCCCAGGATCAGCAGAATGTGCCCTTCTCTATCACCGTCTCTACGGGATGGTTTAGGTCCAAAAGGACCGTCCAGCAGCAGAGATATCGATGGTGATCCTGTAGCTTTAAGATCGCACATCGTATCATCGTGACGTGAGCTCCACCTCTCAACAGCATCACTTTTTAGTCCATTGCACTTGAATTGAGGACTTATGTGGAGCTAGCAAAACTTGGGTGGGGGGAAAGTACCCATTCCCCCTTTGTTCAAGTCTCTGCAATTCATAGAAAACTCAAGAGATTGGCTATTTTTTCCCCTTCCCACAGACTTATTTCAATTTCAGCAAGTTGTCAAGATCTTGTTATTAGATCAATGTGAGTTCTTATTCCTGCTTCACCTACAAGGACATTTCAGGATGTCTTTCAGGAGAATTTACAAAGTTTTAACCACAATTAAAAACTCAGCTCTGTGACCTTAATTAGTTGATTAGAACCAATGGTAGGATTCAGCTAGTTTGCACCTATTCAGGAGAACCGGTTGTTGGAAGAAATCTTATTTTGTTTTTTTCCACTTTACAGGGCTAATCCTGTAAGGAAGGCAGGAAGGAAGCATTCTGGTGTTGTTTCTAGCCTAATCTTTATTTCCCTGCTTACAGAAACAGAGGCAGTTAACCCTTATTACATTGTAACAGCTAAGGTGAAGCGCCCATCGACCTGAGTGACATTGAATTGGCCACACCCAAATGGTTACATGACCACCGAGCCACAACTACCCAGCTGGTCATTAGGGCAGAGAACCGGTTGTTAAATTATTTGAATCCCACCACTGATTAGAATGGCATTGTTGCCTGAAACTGACAAGACCTTAATCAGTTTCACACTGATTGTGAATGGTAGCAAACTTAATCCTAAATGTGCACATTGATTATAAAACTGCTAACTGAGGTAGCCATTAAGTGAGGAGTGGCTGTATTTCTCCCTAGTCCTAATGTTTAGATATAAAAAATAAAATAAACAATACAATATAATCAAATCCTGAACTGAACCTTTTGAAATTTAAAAATAACCATCTTTTTGTGATACTATGGTATGGTATGGAATGAAAAGTAACACGAACACTTTACTTTCAATCAAATAATTTGATTTGCTAGGTATAGGTTTAAATATGATTGGTTGTAGGATTTTTGTTTGCATGCTTTGAGTTGGGAATGTTTCCTGTGGAGTGCTATGCATATTTCCTTGGGCAAAGATTATGAATGCAATCTAGAACATTTTTACTTCTTTTTTATAATTATACTTAATGGAACTTTTTTCTAAATTATTCATATTTTGTGAAAAGATGTAACTGATTTCTTTTCAGTAGTTGGTTGTATATGCTTGTAGATGTCAAATACCACAATCTGTAATAAATATGATTGATTTTTGTGTGAGAAGGGTCACTAAAAAGAGTATCTTCCTTCATGGACTATAACTTTTGAATGTATTTTCCACATGGATTGTTTATGAGCTGGTAATATTGACAGCATTCTGTTGTTCTGGCATGAAATTTGTGTGACTTGGAGCTGTAATTTGAGAACTGGATCTCACTTGCCATTGCCCATAGCAGATTTACAATATGTTTTTGCTATATACCAATATTTATGTCTTTAGGTGATAAAGTGCCACAATGAAATAATGCATTCTGCAGACATGAAAGTCTCTTTTTCCTGTCTGAAAGAATTTGGAAATCATGTCTAAAATTTTCTGACTGAATTCTATCAGGAGCCAGAGACTCAGACATCTTGTCATAGGATAGAAAAGGCAATAATTGCAATACTTTTCTAACATATTACATGGCTGCAATTATTTATATGTCTTCCTTAGTTTGGCACTCTAATTAATACTGGACAAAATGACAGTGTATTTTATGGTCTAAAACTTTTTATAACATTTTTTCAGGCCATAAAACCTATTAAAAATTTCATAGAACCTCTGATGCTCAAAATGGCAGCTGTGACTATTTTTGTGGAAACAAGACTTATGTTTTCCAGTGTTTCTTAAGAAAAATACTTTGGATGCCCTGGCTGCGTTAAAGTGGTTTGTTTGACTGTCAGTTGCCTAGAGTTGCCTGATGATGAGATCAATGGCATATAAATTTAATGAATAAATAGTCAATCATGGAACTCCTTAAAGTTCTTGTGGACAATATTCTGTGGAGTTCAGCTGGAAATGTCCTAGTCTAAGAAAAAAGCTGATGTATATGAGTGGGTTCCTCCAATCTAAGATTTTTCTATAGATTTTAGTATAGATGCAATTAATTTCAGTTGCCATTTAAAAATTCTAGCCAAAAGGATTTTTCTCAGGCTATTTTAGAAACTGTGTGACATACTTCAGGGTACAGAAATGCTACATGTTGCTCTTTGCATAAACAACTGTCCAGGATGCCAAGAGTATATTGTTCATACAGCAGCATCTTCTGGCTACTTTCAGAAGCTGAAGGGTATTTTAGAAAATAACTTACATTATAGCAGGAAATCTGAGTGCTTGTGGCCCAATAACAAATAATGCTGAACATATTTGATATTTGGATACTGTTTAAGCATAAAATGTACTTTCATTAAGGGCTTACTTTCAGGCAGCTATCAGAACAGCAAGGTCAGCTTATTACTTATGTTTCTCCAAAATAAGACTGGGTTTTATTTTCTTTTGGGCCCCAAAATAAGGGCCCATTCCCTGCCACCATCTGATTTCCTTCTGCCACAACAGCTTACAGAGATTCTTAGGGCAGCACTTTTTGCCCGGATGTAGACTTGAAGCTTCATCTGCTTGCAAATGGGATGCTTTGAAACAGAGCTAAGCACATTGGGATCGGCTATCTCCCCGCCTCCACCTGGCTCCACCACACATTTTTCATCCAGAGTGAGATGAAGCTTTGTCTGCTTGCAAGAAGGGATGTTTTGAAACAGAGCTAATCACTCCATTTCAAAGCGTCCCATTTGCAAGCAGACAAAATTTTTAGTCTCCCTCATTTCTCTATCTGGGTGAAAAGTACACCTGATCTGGGAAGCCTTATAAGACATTGGAGTCACAGGAAAGCAGATAATGAGAGGGAGCAGGCAGGCAGCTTCCTCCCCACACCCCCATGCCTCTGCCTCCGCCTGCTGCTAATGCTGCCACACAAGCCTCCCATGAGCCAGGCAGCCACGCAGCACATGCACATCGCCTGCCTCCCCCCTCATGCTTCTGCCTCTCCTGCAAACTTTTCACCCAGAGGGAGACAGAAGGGTTGTCTTCTTGCAATGGGATGCTTTGAAATGTAGCGATTTGCCCGTCTCTCTCCATCAGCTACCCAGAAGAAAGAAGGGGCCAAGTCAGAAGTGGAGCCAGAAGCAGCCAGCCAGGCACCAAAGTGTCATCAGCAAGAGAGACAGAGAGCAATCCGATCCAACTTCTGTGTGTATATTTGTATGTATGAGAGAGGCAGAGAGGTCTGATCCAACCTTGGAGAGTTATACCAAGGCTGGCAGCGGTGTGAGCTCTCTCTCTCCTCCCTTCCCCCCCTCTCTCTCACACATTGGATTGCATTGCTCTCTCGTGTTTCTAAGGTGGTGGTGGTGGTGGTGGCGCTTCAGTGCCTGGCTGGCCGGGATGGCCTCATTTGTCACTTGGCTGCTTTCCCTTTCTTCTGGACAGCTACTGGAGAGAGATGGGGCTGCCCAGATCTCCTCGCTTCTTCCCCAAAGCATTCCTTTGCTAACATGCTTTGCAGCTCATTTGTGTTTCTCTGCAGCTGCATGCAGGGCAACAAAATAAGTTCTTGGGACTAAAAAAAAAGTTCAATCAGACCTTCCAACTTCTTGCAAAAAAAATATCTTATGGTGGGGAACTGCAATGGAACTGGAAAGCAGGTGGCAAAGCAAACCCCACAAGAGGTCCAGGCTCTGAAATGGGCCCATCTGAAGGCAAGGCCAGCATCAACTGAAATGCAGTGGCAGAGCTACAGGCTCCAGAGCTGCGGCCTTTGAAACAGTGAATGTGGACCAGGCATCGTGAAGTGGTGCTGCAGAACCTAAGTGGCAGGTGGAGCAGGAGGCGGTAGCTGTTACTGAGCAGGTGATCTGTGGAGAGGACGGAAGAAAGCCCCTCTGGCGGATGAGGCTGATGCTCAGTGGAAGCGGATGTCTTTCATCATCACTCCCCCTGGCTCTGAAATAGCAGAGAGGGACCGGATAAGGGGACCAAGCCTCACCCACCCATCCCCATAACATGACAGTCCAGCTCAGGAGGGGAGAGAATGGGAAGAGGCAGCTGTGCAACCGAGTCATTGAACCGGCAGGGGGGAGATCACCAAGCGGAGAGTGGCCTGGCTGTGAGGGCCCTAAGGTGCACAGGTGCCCTCCTGCTCTGTTGGATTTCATCAGGTGGTGAATGTCTGCTTCTATCCTTGCTTTTTATTTTATTTGTGTTGTTTTTAATTATCCCAATAGCTCTTGGAATGGAAAGTGAAATGAGCCCGAGCCTGATCAGAGAAACAGAAGTAGAACTGATGAGAGATTTGAGGAAATCCATTTTCTTGCAGAACATGGAATGACATCAGAAGAGGTTATATAATTGCTGAAAACAAAAAAAAGTATTACACTTATACTTAGATTTTGAGGTTGATCATTGATTCACTATAGGAGTATATTGGAAAAAGGCATTTCAAATTACTCTTCACATTTACTGCAAGAAACTATATTCAATAAATCTCAACTTTATTGTTCTTTAGTTCTTTACTAGAAAAGAAGGCTACTTATCCAGAGCACACATAGTGCTTAATTAGTTGATTGTTGAAATGTAGAAATTGTTCTGCCTCCTATCCTTGACTTTTCCATGAAGTTCTTCGGGGGCAAGCTTTTATGGTAAACAAGTAATTTAAATACCTAAGTTTAGAGTTTTATAGGCAAAAAACTTGGAATTCCCATTTTATAATTATGTTTTATGTTATAGGATTTATATTATTGTATATAAAGAAGTTTCTTCTATACATGAATCCTGCTGAATTATTTACTTGTCTGCTGATTGGATTGCAGCAAACTCTAACAGGATCAAATATCTTCTTTGGTTCTTAATAATAAAACTTTCCCATAAAATTTTTATTGGGGGCTTTCCCAACAATTTTACCTCATCTTCCAAAATCCTAAACCTCTGCTTTAAATATCTCCATCACATCCATTGTTGAGACAGTCTTTCTATAAACTAAAATTTCTTGTCAGATATCTGGTTATATATAATAAATTCACTTTCCAAAGTCAATCCATCTTCCCAGGGAAGTCCAGTCCAAATCATTTTCTAGTAGGGTATAAATACATTTCCCCATCTCCATAAATCTTAAAATAATCCATCACTCATTCAATCTGTCTATTCTACGTTGGTAAAATCCAGATCTCCTTCAGACTTCTGCAACAGGCCTTCAGTTTTCTAGTCAAACTGTTGCTTCTTCAGATCTGCCAGCAATGACTTAGCTGCTATTGTTTGCATCTGGGTATCCTATTTAAGTTGATTTGAAAACCTGGTAATTTTATCAAGCTTTTTACTAAAGTTCAATTTGAGTGTGTAGATTAAAAGGCATTTTTTCTGATGTCTTCTCTTTTCTCTGAGCTTACACAACCAAAAAAAAAAATTCTTTGAAAGATAGAGAAGTTAAAGATACTCTTAATAAAATGGCTGCAGAAAACATTGAAATAATATTTCTCATAATGAAGGTGCAAAGAAAAAAAAGTTCAATTTTTTTTTAAAATGAAGATCTAAGGTTGTTAAGAGTTAAAAAATGAAAATTCTGATATACAGTGGATGTAAATCCAATCTGGTCACTTTCACTACTCAGAAAGTTGATATGGGCTGCCATATGGAAAATAAAAGTAATTCACAGCAAAAAAAGAAAAAAAAGAAAAGAAACAAAAGTAAGTTGACCTTAAAATATAAGGGGTTGGAGGAGGCCAATCAAACTGACAGGCCCAATACATCCCACACTACAGAGATGGGTTCCTACCGGTTCGGTCTGGTTCAGCCAAATAGGAAATAGAAATTGGCTGTACCTTTTTGAACTGGTAGCAATGGTAGCCTGGCCACGCCCCTGAACCGGTTCTCTCGGTAGTGCCATAGGCATTGCCATATTGTTTTTACCTTCTGCACATGCACAGAGCAACTGGCAGTAGCGACAGCTGGAACCCACCCCTGGCTCAATCCCACTTAGAAGCCTCAGTTTACTCATGAGCACCATTGGCCTTTCTCCCTGCCTCTCCTGGCCAATGTTGCTCGGGAGTAAATTGCAGCTAGGATCTACCACATGTTACATGCCCAAAAATGACATGGAGATTTGGGCTAAGGCTGGGAGCTGGGTGCAACATGCAGGATGGGACCTCGCCAGCCCTGCTAAGCGCCAGCAGAAGTGGGATACTGCAGCTGTAGTCATGGAGAAGGCCTATCAGGGGCGAGAAGGGGCACTCCTCACGCAGCTGTCGCAGCAGCCACCCGGGAGAGCCATTCCCCACCTCCCCAGATCAGGCCTGCAAATCACGCCAGACTGAGGCTGCAGCCACCACTTGCTTCCTTTGCCTGCCCAGCAGGTGGGAGCTCTGTGGCACCGGTCATGCCTGAGAACTTTCTTTGCCAGCCGGCTGCCAAAAAGTTCTCCCTTTTAAAAGTTTCCAGTGATGGAGCATTAGGATCCAACCCGCACTTTAACCAACCAACCAACTGGGGCTTAGTTTAGAACCAGAAGAAAGAACCGTTGAGTGGCTACACCCAGGTTGGGGAATGTTGAGGGGGGGGCTGGGTGGGTGAGTGGGTGGGTAGGAGCTAGGAGGTCTCTGAGCGAGTGCTGGGCAAACAGGCAGTGGATGACCTCACTTTCTAGTCGCTGGCAAGTGTCTGCATCCAGCTGGAGGATTGGAGGGGGCGGCTGAGCGAGCGCTGGGCAAGCAGGCAGGAGGGCAAACTCAGAGGCTCGTTGTCACCCCAGCTTTGTGCCCAGTTGGCTTCGGTTGGCTTAACAATCGGACGCAGGAAGCGCTGCCAGACAGTAGTTCGGCGGTCAGCAAAGCAGACTGATTCAAAAAGGATGAATAGGATCTTCAGTGGAGCTAACCGTGGTTGATGGGCCTTGCCTTGGGGTGGAGGGTGAGCCCAAATTGCGCCCCACTGCAAGTGTCTCTCAGCTGTTGTGTGCAAGGAAAAACCTTGCACATAAAGAAAATTTTCTCATGAGTGCGAGTGCAATTAACAGCTTCTCACATTGTTGGGAAGGTTTACTTTACTGTGCAAGGTTTTTCCCTGCACATAATGGCTGACAGGCGCTCACAGTGGGGTACAATTTCAGGGTGGCAGGTGGGGCAGGGGATGGGGCAGGGTAGGCCGCGATATGCGCATCTTACAGGAGACTGGCAGCTCCAGATCTTGCAGCTTTTTCATGGTTTTCTCTCCAGATGAGCTTGAAAACCTGCAAGGTTATTTTGGGAGGGGGCAGATGGGCAGCATTTCCCTCCCCTCCCTGGGCACCTGCAGGGCCATCCTGGACCTTAAACTCCTTAATTCCAGGGTGGTTTACCGCAAATTTAAAATGGCCTCCCTGAAATCCATCCTGGAGGGCATCCGACCGGGCGATTTCCTAGCCTCTATCGATCTCATAGAGGCATATCTGCACATCAGGATCGCCCCGGAACACCGCAAATTCCTTAGGTTTTCCCACAAGGGGAGCCACTTCCAATACAGGGCCCTTCCCTTTGGGGTGGCCTCAGCCCCCAGGACATTCACAAAGGTACTAGCGGCAGCCGCGGGTCATCTGCGCTCCCTCCCAGTCCGCTTGTTCTGTTATTTAGACGACATCCTCGTCTTAGCTAGGTCGCCTGACTCAGCTGAACGGAACTTGGGGACCACCACCCTGAGGGCCCTGGGTTTCTCCATCAACCTGGAGAAGAGTCACCTGGTACCATCCACCAGGCTCCTTCACCTAGGGTCCATCATTGATTCAGTGGCTGGGGAGGTTTTTCTTTCCCAAGATCGCAAGGACAGCATTGTTAAGATGATCCATGAGGTTCGCAAGTTACGCTCTGTCCCTGTAGTTCTTCTTTCCAGGCTCCTAGGGAAGTTCATCTCGTGCATAGGGATCGTGCCGTGGGCCCGACTACACGCCAGGGAGCTCCAGTAGTTCCTACTGCCCCATCAGAGAGCCGGGACGAGCGACGCCACCTTCAGGATCCGAGTGTCACCCCAGGTGCTGCTTTCCTTTCGTTGGTGGCTGTCCTCAGCCTTGAACAAGGGATGCCTCTTCAGAGAGCCGGCGAGGAGGACCTCACCACAGACGTAAGTCTCTTCGGCTGGGGAGCCCACCTGGAAAACCAGATCGCTCAGGGCCGGTGGACTCCAACAGACCTACGAAACAACATCAACTGGTTGGAGTTCAGGGCCATCCATCTGGCTCTCCGCCACTTCAAGGACACGGTGACCGGTCATCACATCCTAGTCCTGACCGACAACGTAGCGGCCAAGGCCCACGTGAACAGACAGGGCGGCACCCACTCCAAGGCCCTTCGCGATGAGGCCCTGCGACTGGGGAATTGGGCAGAGAGACACCTGCAATCCATCAGAGCAGAACACATCTCTGGGACAGAAAACCATCAGGCAGACTGGCTCAGCAGGGAGACGATCGACAATGGGGAGTGGCAACTCCATCCCTCAATCTTCCGTCTGCGAGAGGTTCAGACATCCGATGGTGGACCTCTTTGCGACCCCGCAGAACGCCCAGCTGCCGGAATTCGTGTCAAGGTTTCCAACCAAGGGAGCCACGGAAACGGACGCCCTTCGATGCAGATGGCCACCAGGTCTTCTCTATGCCTTTCCCCCCCTTCCCCTCATTCCCGGGGTCCTGAGGAGGGTGGTGGCAGAGGGAGCAGAGGTAATAATGGTGGCTCCCTTCTGGCCTCGCCGACCCTGGATGGCAGACCTTGTGGATCTGTCCACGGCCCCTCACTGGAGGATCCCCGTGGGGGAGGTGGTCCTGCTCCAGGGGTCTTGAGCATCCGGATCCGAAGCGGCTTCATCTGACCGTCTGGCGATTGAGCGGGAACAATTAAGGGAGGCTCAATATTCCGAGTGTGTCATCAGGACAGTAGAGGCATCCAGGAGGCAGTCCACCACACGCATCTACAACGCTTCCTGGGTGGCATTTGCAGACTGGTGCTGAGCTAAGGGTCTCCGCCCAGCAGCGGCCTCGGTCCCACAGGTCCTGGACTTCCTCCAGGAGGGGCATGAGAAAGGACTAGCCACCAGTACACTTAGGCGACAGGTCTCCGCCCTCTCTACGGTTCTAGGGGGGGTGAACGCTCCCCCCTTGTCCCAGCATCTGGTGTTAAAGCACTTCCTCAAGGGGGCGGTGAATCTGAAACTATAGCAATAGCAGTTAGACTTATATACCACTTCATAGGGCTTTCAGCCCTCTCTAAGCGGTTTACAGAGTCAGCATATTGCCCCCAACAACAATCCGGGTCCTCATTTTACCCACCTCGGAAGGATGGAAGGCTGAGTCAACCCTGAGCCGGTGAGATTTGAACCGCCGAACTGCAGCTAACAGCCAGCTGAAGTGGCCTGCAGTACTGCACTCTAACCACTGCGCCAACTCTCAGTGGTCCATCGATTCCCCACCTGGGACCTTCCCACGGTTCTTCAGGCCCTGACGGAAGCTCCGTTTGAACCCTTGAGGGAGGTTTCCCTTCAGCTTCTGACCCTTAAGGTCGTCTTCCTGGTCGCCATCACCTTGGCCAGAAGGGTCTCTGAGATCAACGCCCTCTCCAGCAGGGCGGATCTCTGCACCTTCTTAGATAACCGGGTCATCCTCAGACTCGACCCGGCTTTCATGCCCAAGGTCAACTCCCCCTTTCACAGGGCTCTAGAAATAATCCTACCGGACTTCTGTCCCCATCCCTCCGGGGAGAGGGAGAAATCCTGGCACAAGCTGGACGTCAGAAGAGCCTTGCGCATATACCTGAAGCGCACGGCCCCCTTTAGGCGTTCGGAGGCCCTCTTCGTGTCCTACCAACCTTCCTCCCGGGGAGCCAAGGTCTCTCTGGCTACCATCAGCAGATGGATTAGAGCAGCCATATCTCAGGCATACGGGGCACGGGGACTCCAGGTCCCAGAGGGCATCACGGCGCACTCCACCAGAAGTGCGGCCACCTCAGCAGCCTGGTCCACCCAGGCACCCATAGAGGAGATCTGCCGGGCGGCCGCCTGGGCTTCTCCTTCTCCCTTTATTAAGCATTACAGACTAGACGTCTACGCCTCTGCGGAGGCAGCCTTTGACAGGAGGGTATTGCAGGGAGTCCTGGACTCTCCGGTGGGCTCTGACACTCCAGGTTAGAGTAAACCAGTTTTCAACCAGTCAGTTAACTTTCAAAATTAAAAATATAAGTAAGAGAAAAAAACTTTAAAACTTGCAGTTAAAAACCAAGGCCTCCTTAAAAAAAAAAAAAAAAAACAGCTGAGAGGGAAGATGGAGACCCGTCTCTCCCCGCTCCTAGTAGGAATTGCAACTTCCAGGATTCCTTTCCCCAGAAGTGTCCACAGTCATCTGAAAATTGTCTTGGGTCACTCCGAGCTGCTCCCATTCAATCAGGCAGCCTGCTACCAAAGAACCCACTTTGCCAGCAAAATCAGCTATTCATCAGCTGGAGAAACAAATCTCCCCCACCCCTTAGCATGCCATCTTGGAGTAGAACCATGCTAGCCAATTTTTTTTCTGTTTTCAATTGAACTACAGCAACATGGAATACTTTATAATTTGATGATAAAGGGGAAAAGTTCTAGACATTTAAAAAAACAACCTTTCATTTTGGATACATTTTATAGTCAGCATTATGGAACAAATGAAAGATGTTTTATTCTCTTAATACTACAACTTGGAGGCCTCAAAGTTTAAATGGGCTGCTTTCCAGCACATAAAGAACTGCAATCTATTTGTAGAGAGAACATGGATTTATTTAGAGACTGAAATATTTACTCTGAACCGAAAGAAACCAAGGATCCATTGCAGTTGGACAGCCAATAAACTTAAGTTAACAATAGGCTCAGTAATCACATATATTTCTTTTTGTTTTCCAAACAATAGATTGAACCTAAAAAATAGTATCTAGTAGGTAAAGGGCTGTAGATTTCTCCATACATATAGGAACAAACCCTCTTGAACTAAATAGTACTTTTTTCCCAAAGGATTGAGAAAAAGGATTTCAGTATTGGATAATTGTGCAGAAAATACATGGCATACTTTACGATTACCTGGGTATGAATATAGAAGAACATTTTTTTAAAAAAAGATCTTATTCATTATTCTACCAACAGATATGCTATAAAAGATCACATAATTCAGAAATTTAAAAATTAAACATCCGATAATGCATGCATGATTATTTGAAAGTCGCAACCAGAAGCAGACATTTCAAAAGATTCTAATACAGTATAGGACTAATATTTAGAGGAACAATATTTGATTAAGTTCTTCAAACTTCAACTGTAAAATTAAAGTTCTTGAATATGAATGAGTACATCTTGTTCTTTCAAACGTTCCTTTATAATTTAGCCCAAGTTAACAATATTTTGGTGTCAGATGTACCAACAATGTTAGGGCAAACTGATCTTTTCTCAGTTGTTGTAGTAGCTAAAAATAGTTTATGCTTAGAGTTTTAAAGTAGATGTTTTGTCATATCCAAGGTCAATATTAACACTGATCAATTCTATTAGTATTGAAATTATTCATTTCACATGTGGCTTAAATATGTATTTCTTTTAATTCAAATCTCATTCAAATCTTAACATTGTCACTCTAGATCAGGGTGTCTAACTGGTGGCCCGCGTGCCAGATGCATCATACCCACCCCAGCTCCAGAGGAAAAACAGCACGATACATCACGTGATGGCAATGGGATGCTGAGAGTTTGACACCTGTTTTAGATGAATTATTAGAACCTATAGACATCACCTCTTAACAAATATTTTTATTCATATCAGTAATGAACAATCTATAAACTGACACTATTACAGGGAAATCAGTGTAATTCTTGACCCTATCATGCTATTATTGCTAGTGGCCTATGGTATTATTTTTAATACTATACGTTACTAATATAATAGTAGTACTATTACATCAATCCATTACTCGCCAGTTTTCCAATTGGAACTTGTTTAAATACGTTAAAGATTAAATATTATTTATTTTCTCAAGCTTCAGATTAATTTCAGATTTGCAGGCCAACTCCCTCATTTTTCCAATGACTACTGTCAGAAATTTGTTTTTTTTAAAGAGGTCAAATTCATCAGAAAGAAATTATAATTCACCATTCTGATCATATAGCTAAAGCAAAGCAAAACAAAACAAAATCTGTTTTTACAATAGGAAAGATTGTCCCAACTGGAACTAGAATTCAAGTATTTTCAATCATGTGCATGGTTGTGAATTTTTTTACCTATATGTGTTTACATTAACTGAAAATACACCTGGACAGTTTAACTAGAACAATATAAATAACCAAGACTTAGCATATTCATAGTGCCAGCTACAAGATCTAGAAGAAAGTTGGATATCTCTATTATAGCAGTTGAATATCAATATACCAATGCATTAAACCTTGTAAATTAAAGACTATTAATGTATACACTAGTATAACATTTAATTAAGTACAGTTACAAATGGAATGTTTGATGACTTTCTACACAAAATACTTTATATTCTCTGTAGAACATCTGTTCATTTCCTTACAGTAAATGAATCTGTGCAGTGTTACCATAACAACAATCTTTCAAGCATCTCAAGCCATTACATTTATTTAATATTAATTCTGCACTGCAAGCAGATTTATTTGAAGTCAAGGCCTATACTATCTTCAGTGAATGGTTATACCTAGCATTTGATGCCCAATAAAACATTCCACTCAAATATCAGCCTCTTTGTTTTTTTTTCAGAGTATGTCAAGAACTGAAATACATCATGTCAAGTACAGAACACAGGCCACTATGTACCATTTGTTAACTGGTCATGTGACAAAAGAACATGACATATAACTGAATTTTTCATCAGAATTCACTACTCATAAATACCACAAGATCCTACAATTATTAATACAGATGTACCCATATGTATTTCTCTTCTTTCAGGTAATTTCATTATTTTAAGAAACACAGTAACTTTGAATAAACATTTAGGGTGAATATACATATAGGTACAGCAAGGTTGTATTTTAAAAGGGTACTTCTGCTTAAAGAAACTTTTACATTGGATTATCAATCTTAATAGGATTAAAATCCTAACATTTGAAATATTTAGCCCATGAATTACTTTATTAATCTATAACATAGTTCAAGAAAACATCCTAAACTTTCAGTGTAAGAAAACAATTGCTTAGTCATAAGCAATATAAAGAAGCACCCCTACAGCAAAATGCACACTTTAATTGGAATTAGCTCATGGTTGTGTAGTACTGCTTGTTTTCAACTCTGAACATTGGCTACACCCACTATTACCATTTAATATATCCTCACAAAACAAATGTATACTTCATAAAAATATTCACACTATGAAGAGTCCATATTGAATGCTGCTAGAATACTGAAAAAGCATTTCTCCTCTTAGATTTGCATTGAAAGGTTAATCCATTCTAATTTTCTGGTTGGTCATTCTATAAATAATGCTGTCATAGCCTGGATCCATATTCCACAGATTGTAGGAGATAACAATCACAGCTAACACCAGTCCAAGCATGATCCAGAAAATTATATTGAAGACAACAGCATAGTTAAAGTTATATGCATATCCCAGATTATATGGATTTTCAGGCTTGCTCTATAACAAGGAGAGAACAAAGGAATGAGTAAAGTATATACAATAAATCATAAATCACTCTAAAGAAACACAAGGAGTATTCTAGAAAATTAATTGTAAAACAATGTACAATTTATGTGCAATTAATGTAAATTTGTTCGTATTAAGTTATTGAGTATCAGTTGGAAGAATCTTTATCTTAATCCAAATTAGGAATCTACTAAATAATCCCTGACCAGTAGCTATCTAGCACCAATATGAAAATTTCCAATGAGGAGGAATACAACTGCTTAGGTAGATTGTTCCACTGGTTAGTAGCTTTTACCCTTATGGAATTCATTCTAATGTTCAGCATTAATCTAATTTCTTTTAATATCAACCTTTTGGTCATTGTCCTGCCTCTTGAACAGAGAACAGTCTACCCCTGATATAATGGACAGCCTCATGGGCATATCACAGTCAAATCTCCATTTAATATTATCTTTTGAAAGTATAATACATCCAGTTCCTCATGTAGACTAGCTTCCAGACCCTTCGATATCACCTAAACCTGCGCCAATTTTTTCAGGCCCATTTTAAAACAAGCTGCCCCTCATTAGTCATAGAATAATGTCTGGTCTAAACAGCACAGAAACATTTCTTTCTGTGATCTGGGTGCAACATTTCTATAAATGCAGCCTGAGAGTGCATTGGCCTTTTAGCAATTGCAGCACATTGCTTACTCACACTCAACTGGTAGACCACCAGGATTCCTAGATCTTTCTCTAAGTGACAATATTCCAATGCATCTGATTTTTTTCCTATCCAGATTCAGACTTTATACAGTATTTATCACTGCTGAACATCAATCTATTGCATTTAGGCCAGTGTTCAGGCCTATTGAAGTACTTTCAACATAAAAAACCAAGCAATCTTTACATGCCAGTAAATTCATGGGATTAAGGGGATGTTTCACCTAATGAATAAATCCAAAAAAATGTTTGGAAAGTTAGATATGTTTGTATATTTTATAGGTTCATCAGTAATCTTTGATTTTAGATTATTTTTAAATTTGCTTTAAACTTCACAGAAGTAATTTGGAAATCTAGTGACAAAGAATTTCAGTAAATCAAATGTTTTTCCTAATTTCTGAGGTTCAGAGAAAATGCTGTAGATTATTATGTCAAATCATTAAGTCACAAAAATAGAAATGATAGACAAATTGAATAATTATTCAACTTTTGCATTATATTACTCTGGACTCAAGTGACTATATTCAAGTGCATTTACAACTACTGTGTTTTATTCTAAGACTTATGTACTAAGGGGCAAAAAAAATAAAGAATAAAGCATAAACAGGTTATCATTAATAGTCTGCATTTTTCTGTTTAGTTATTTCACTAAAAGGCATGAGATTTAAAAAAAAAGATTTATTATCCAACTATCAAAATAAATGCAAAAGTTTGTATAACCTCTGAGGATTGTAGAATAGATCTGGATTTTCTCACAAAGGGAGTATCAAAAGTCTTCACAGTTACCACTTCTACAACTGCATTCCCACTGTAGATGTTGTACATCTCATCTGCAAACTGAAAGAGCCAAAAATTCAGAATTTGCCGGCTGAAATTAGATACAAATGAGAAAGGGCACACAACTAAAATATTATATTGGAATAACAGTTGGAAGGGACCTTGAATGTCTTCTAGTCCAACCCCCTGCTCAAGCAGAAAACCATATACCAGGTCTGTCAAACTGGCGGCCCACTGGCTGGATACATCACTAGCAGGCTATACCCATCCTCGCTTCACAAAGGCAAAAAGCTTTGCGATACATCACAATCCGGCAATTGAGTTTGATATTCATGCCTTATACCATTTTAGACAAATGGCTGTCCAATCTCTTCTTAAAAAGCTGCAGTGATAGATTACCCACAACTTCACTGATTGATTGTTCTGTCAGGAAATTTCTGCTCAGTTCTAGGTTGGTTCTCCCCTCCCCCCCAACAAATGGGCGGGGTAAAATGGCGGACCACTGTAGAGCCACCATCACACAGCTTCAGGACAAACTGCTGCCTTACCAAGGTCTGCAGCAGAAACTTTCTGTAGCATTCAGAAGTTTCTGCAGCACTATGCAGACCTCTCTAAAGCAGCAGGATAAAGCATTTTTTAGTGTTCTCCATTTTGCCCTGTCCACAAATGGGCAGGAGAAAATGGTTGCATTTTGTTTGCTGCCATGCAATCCATGGACACATGGCGTGTTCTCTTCCACAGCCTGAACTCCAGATAGCTTCAGAAGCCAAGTGTGGGACATGATGGATATGTGGAGAGTAGGCAATGCTGCAGGGTTTCAGAAGGGAACCCTGGGGGAGAGAGACGGAAGGACACTGCAGCAACCTTGTGGTAAATCATAAGGGCAAACAACTGCAGGCCTGCTGCAATAATTTTGAAATAGGATCATATGTAGCTTTTGGAGGTCTGTAATAATTTCAAATGTTTGTTAAGTGGCCTGTTATACCTCAAGAATTACCTTATATGACTGAATAATGAATTAAGACCCCTATTTTTCAGAGTATAAGACACTCCGAATTATAAGACACAGCTAGATTTTGGCTCTGCGTCTCAGCAATTTGCCTCCTTGCAACAAACAGTACAGACAATATACACTGTTTGTAGTGTATATTTCAGACTATACTTGTACAGATGCTGTTAAAATTGATGTGCTTTCTGGAATTATAGTTATTCTCTGCTATTTAAAAGAATAGCACTTTTTAAAACAATAGCATGGGGCCTCTTCAGATCAAGTATTTATTTTAAAAAGCTTCTTCATTTTGTTAAGTTATCTAGAATATTAATAAAGCAGTCTTTAAAAAATAAGTCTAATAATTAGAGCATTCTATAGGTGTTTATAGTTGTTGACTTACCTGCTTGCAGCAAACAGCCTGATTAGCACAAGAAAAAAATATCTGCCTCCCAGCAAATTGCTAAGTGGGGCAAACAGCAAGTTTCACTTTCAATTTCTCCCAATCACCAACTGTTACAGGCTGCAGGGATTGCTATAATTTATTGAAGCCTCAGAAAGCCCCATTTGCTGCAAAGAGGTAAATTAGAGGCAGAGGCCAATGCATTGGGGCTGGAGTGTGGGTGGGGGCTACATTAAGTGTATAAGATGGACCCAAATTTTCACCCTCTTTTAGGAGGAAAAAGGTGTGTCTTATACTCTGAAAAATATGGTATATCTTTATTTGACCAACAACTATAAGCTGAAGAAAATTTTATTTGAAAAAAACCAAACAGGTATCAGTAATAAATCACTGCATAATCTATTCATACCTGTTTCTATATTCTAAGTTAAGAAAAAGCAACATTATTTACCAGCATTTTTGCTCTACCAACCTTTTGCAGAGAGTCTGCAAGAATCTGAGAAGCATCCTTGAACTGCTGTGAATCTTCCCCATACCTTTTACCTATTTCTTCCAACCCAGAAAGTTCTAGAGAATATAGATCTGGTGAATGATCCTTGGCCAGATGTTTGTGTCTAGAAAGCTTGGGAAGCAATAGATACAATAATTAAAAGAATATCAAAGTAAAAAGTAGCCATTTCAATTTTAGAAAGCAACATTTTAGCTATTTTAAGTAATGGTTTTCTAGAATCCTACAGATGCATCTACATGGGATGGAAGTTAATGTTAATGGTTGATGTTAATGACAGGTGCACTGGGACAACATAAGCCATGATCCTTTTGTATAGCCCCAAGAGACAAGACAAAGGCCTCTTAGCAGATGGAAGCAGCTTGCCACATTCTCTGCTGGCTTCCCCACTGACTTTCTGGGAAAGCAGCAAAAAAGATTGCAAATGGAATCACATGTTCGCAGGACACTAGACAACCAGTCATAAGCACAAACAAGTTGCTAAACACCTAGATCATGGTCACAATGCTGTGGTGGAGGAGGTGGATAGGACATTTTGCATGTGGTCAGAAGTGCTCTACAACAGGGGTTACCAACCTTTGGAACCTCAGGGACCCCTAAATTTATAATTTTAAATACCGCAGATCAGTAATATGATTTTTTAAAAAAGATAAATAGTATTTAGTGCAATATAAAATATGCAAATAATTTTTCTGTGGACCACCAACATTTTCTTGAGGACCACTGGTTGGTGACACTGCTCTACAGGACATAAAGCACCCTTTCTCAGGTGGTCATTAATTCAGACCATTAGGGATGGACATAAGTCAAAGATACCTTTATATACAAACGTTGAAGAGCTAGAATCATGGCAGCATGACATTCCATTTTAGTGAAAGTGCTGGAACATGTCGATACTTTTTATCCCATATTCTGCTTCTCCAGGAATTTATCAAGAAGGCCAGTTTAGCCAGTAAACTACACATTCTCCATTGTTTCTAATTTAAAATGTTCTAAACCAGCTGAATAATTAGTCAGAAAATACACAGTCAACCACATAGTAGAATTTTGTTTGTAGAATTTACTTACTAAGTTTGTGATATCATGCAAAACTTGCAACTCTGACAGGAAGAGGAGATCAACCTATGAAATAAACATGTCTTCATAAAAACAAGCACACATGCAAAAAGGCGAATTGAAAAAGCATTTCAATTTATAATAAAAAGACTCAAAATCAATTCTGATATTAATTTAGCATGGATAGCACATGCAGGACTTACCCATACATTCTCTTAACAAACAAATCACTTAATGTAAAACTGAAATAAACTGAAGCAGAGAAAAATATTATTCTGTTGGGATAAATCAGAAGGGGTGATACTTACCAGGGGTTCCGGCAATCACTACTGCTAGTTTGCTTGTGACCGTGCCGCACGCATGCTTGATGCGCTGTGTGCGCATGTGCATTACAATAAAAATTGTTATGCGCATGCGCAGAAGCAAAAAACAAGATGACACCACCTACAGTGCCACCCGGAAAACTAGTTTGGGGGCGTGGAAGGCCTGGGTCGCTGCCAGTTCCAGTGACGCAGGCCACCAAACAACTATTGGTTCGGCTGAACCAGTCCGAACAGGTAGGAACCCACCACTGATACCATGAGCAAAGATTTAGGTGAATTCCATAGAGAATAGAATAGGACTTTTTCTTAAAATTACCGTATTTTTTGGAGTATAAGATGCACCTCTGCCCCCCCCCCCCCAAAGAGGGTGAAATCTGGGTGCGTCTTATAACTGAACACAGCATTTTTGGCCTCCCAAAACCCTGCTCCCTTCACAAAAATGGATGTACAGAGGGTTAGGGAGGCTTGCAAAGTGCTCCTGGGGGCTGGGGAGGGCAAAAACGAGCCAAAAATAGACTGGTTTTTTTTTTGCTTCCCCACCAGCCTCCCAGGAGCACTCTACAAGCCTCCTAAAGACTACGCATGCCCCTTTTGGGGGGGGGGAATGGGCCTTTTTTGCTCATTTTTGCCTCCCTCCCCCGGTCCCCAGGAGCGCTTTGCGGGCCTCTCAAACTCTCTGCATGTCCCGTTTGTCACAAAAAATGAGGCATGCAGAGTGTTTGGGAGATCTGCAGAGTGCAAAAACTTTTTTAAAAAATTTACCTCTTCAAAATCTTGGTGCGTCTTATATTCCAGTGTGTCTTATACTTTGAAAAATACGGTATTTTCATATTTTCCTCATTGTCACTACTTGTGTCCCCTCACTTAGAACTGTTCTTTATATGTTTTAGCTTCTACTCCCCTAATCATTTTTGTTGCTCTTCTCTGTACTCTTTCCTTCTCAACATATTTTTTACATTATGGTGACCAAAACTGGATGTAGTATTCCAAGTATGGCCTTTCCAAGCCATTATAAAGTGGTATTAACACTTCACGTGATCTTGACTCCATCCCTTTGTATATGCAGCCTAGAACTGTGTAGGCTTTTTAGGCAGCTGCAGCATACTGCAGGCTAAGAATTTTTTGATCAGATATAAATTAATTCCAGATTCATGTGGAGAAATGGGTATAGAAAAGAAGCTAGTGGTTGAGCAAGACCCCAAAGGTGGCATTGAAGAAGATGTGGCAGAGAGGAGTAGAAAGGAAGAAGATGTAGCCAAGATAGTTGTACAGGAATCTATTATGGTGCTTAAACATGTCTATCATGTGAAATATTAATGGAGCAAATGCCCCATCTAAGCGCTACTCCTCACTATTTGAGGAAACTTAATTTGGATATAGTCTGTCTTCAAGAAACACATATTAAGAAACAAGACAAGAAATATTTGATAAATAAACGACTAGGAGATGAATTTATATCAGCTGGTGTAAAAAATTTTAATGGAGTTGTTTTGTATATGAAATCCCAATTCAAACCTAAGTTATTTGTAGCAGATGAATATGGTAGATTTGTAGCAGTGGAAATTGAACTTAATGGAATAAAATCAATAGTGGTGGGCGTGTATAGGCCAAATGATGATAGAAGCAAATTTTTTGCTCATTTAATGGATCAGTTACTGCCTTTCTCATATGGAAACTGACTTATGTTGGGGGTTTGGAAATGACTGTCTACACCAGTTTTGGATAGAACATCCATCAAAAGGGTTAAACCCTCTCAGGGTAAATTATCTAAGATTTTGAGATGATGATAATTTGCTGTGTTTTCCCGAAAACAAGACAAGGTCTTATTTTCTTTTGACCCCTGAAATAAGAGCTTGGGCTTATTTGGGGGGAGGGGGGCTTATTATTTTGGGTGAGGAGGCAGCGAGCGATGGTGATGGCAGAAAACTTAACCTGGCATGTGACTCCTGCCAAGCAGCTTCTGATCCTACAAAGGGTCCAGCCTTCATTTATGCATCAGCTCCCGAGATGGAACTTCATGAAAGTTGAGATTCCCGCCCCTTTCAACAAGTTTGCAAAATTTCTGCTCCCCCCCCCCGCTGCCCGGTCAATGGGGCTGGGGAAAACTAACCCCTTTGTGGTGAAGCTCGGGACACATGAGGGTTCCTTTATCTGGCCGCGGAGCGCCAAGAGATTCCAGCTGCATACAAGTCAGTAAGGCAGCTTCCCTTGTGAATTTGCGCCCACCCACCAGCCTCCACTCACCAGCGCTGCTTCTGCTCACTTTCGATGCCTCTCCTCAACCGAGAGCAACACCTCAGCGTGGGACCACAAGCCTGCCACTGACAGGGAAGGGGCGAGGCAGAAAGGCATTGAAGGTGCTTGCCTCACGCACTGCTGGGGCAAGGTTTTATCTGACTGGGAGGGAAACCTGCAAGTCGGTTCTTCTCCCTGGTGAAGAAATCTACTTGTTGGAAGAATGGTAGGAGGCACCCATCCATGCCCCCTCCGTTGAGCTCATCCCAGTCCCAAATTTGAACCACCTCTTATAAAAGGCGTCTTGGGCTGGCAACAGCAACTTTTGGTCTCCGAAGAGCTCTTTGGGGAAGCACAAAGGAGCACAGCAGGGGTGGTCCATTTTGCTTGAAAGTCAAGTGGGCTGGAAGGGGCAACCAGAAGCTGTGAACACATTTTGCGAGTGGGAGAGGTCTGGCACTGGGTGGGCACTACATGACAATAGGTGCTGGGCAGCTGCTTTCTTGTGAGCGGGGTGGGAGTTTGCAGGTGAGGAGGATGGATGGATGGGAGGCGAGCAAACGGTAAGAACTCTGGGAAGAGAGAGGCAGCGCCTTATCAGCTCAGCTGATCTGCTGTTCAGAATTAAGGGGCCCAGCTGCCATTAGCTGACAGGGAAGGGAAGGGCTGCCTCCTGTGCTGCCCACATCCACCCCTTCACTAGGGCTTGTTTTTAGGGGAGGGCATATATTTAGGCCCACCCCAAAAATCAGGCTTGGCCTTATTTTTGGAACATGTAATACTGATAGATTCATGGAGATATACAAATGAAGATGCCAGAGAAAGACATACATCTTTTTCAAGGATTGACATGATATGGATAACTAAAATCTTGCAAATAAAATTTTGAAAGTGGACATTCTGCCTAAATCTTTCTCTGACCTTATGGTGCTTTTGGCTTTAAGAGGAAAAAGCTTGAGTTTCAGATGGAGGTTAAATGAAACTATTTTATAAAAAATTGTAAAAGACTGTAAAAAGAATCTGCAGGAATACTTTGAGAATAATTTGAGTAAAGGGACAAACTTAACAACAGTATGGGAGGCTAGTAAAGTGGTTATGAGGGGCTATTTTATATAGTATAATCGCTTAGAGAAGAAAAAAATCCCAGGAAAAGATGCAAAGAATATTGGACAAAATCAGACAGAAAGAAATTCAGCTGCAAAAGACATATATGGATCCTATAATTTTATACCATATTAAATTGTTACGGCAACAATTAACTATGTTAACTGTACAGGAAATAAAAACAAAATTAAACTATGCAAAACAAAGATATTTTGAATTTGCAAATAAACCAGGCAGATGGTGGACATATAAATTAAGAAAAGGAAAAAAAGAAGACAATGATTGAAAAATTTGCAAGACAATAATGTAATAACAGACAATGAACTCCTTAAAAAGTCATTTCATAATTTTTATTCAAATTTGTATAAAAGACAGAAGCTTGATATATTAAAAATAGATGAATACCCTTTAAGACAACAGTTACTTAAACTATCACAAACCTAGAGACAACTTGTGAACGATCCAATAACTGCTTTTGAGGTATCATAAGCTATCAAAAAAAAATAAAAAAAAATGAGGCCAGGCAAAACCCCAGGCCCAGATGGTCTCACAAGTCAATGCTATAAGTGCTTCAAGGATGAACTTCTTCAACCACTAACGGACACAATGAATGATATACTACAGATGGGAAATATACCCAAGACATAGAAAGAAGCCAATATTGTGCTGCTTCAAAAGGAAAGTCAAGATATTACAAAGACTTATAGACCAATTTCATTATTAAATAAAGATTAAAAACTCTTCGCTGCCATTCTGGCAGAAAGGCTAAAAAAGATTCTACAGGTATATTATACGTGAAGACCAAACAGGCTTTCTACCGAAAAGACAGCTAAGAGGTAATTAGAGGACTGCCTTAAATATTATTGAATACTTACAATACCATACGAAAAACAGGCTGTATTAATATTTTTAGATGCAGAGAAGGGCTTTGACAACCTAAATTGGGCTTTTAGGTTTAAGGTGCTGGAAGAAATGGACTTTGGAGTTAATTTTATCCAAGGAATTAAAATGAGCTACACATCACAGAATGCAAAAATTATCATAAATGGTGATTTAACTGACTAATGCGAAATTCCAAAGGATAAATGACAAGGATGTCCTTTGTTCCCTATGCTATTTATCTTGGTTTTGAAATCCTGAATTGAAGTATTAGACAAGATGATAAAATAAGGGGTATAAATATTAAGAAATAAATTTATAAATTGACAGCCTTCACTGATTATCTCGTTATATTTTTACAGGACCCAAAAATAATATAGAATACTTGATGAGGAAACTGAATGAGTTTGGGGATTTGGCAGGTTAAAAAATAAATAAACAGAAAACAATGCTAATCAAGAATATGTCTTCTCAGGATAGTGATATATTGAATAAAAACTCAGGTTTTAGGGTTGAGAAAAAGGTGAAATACCTAGGGGTTATGTTAACAAATACAAATATAAAACTGTTTCAAAATAACTATGTCCTTCTTTGGAGGGATATTAAACGGGATTTACAAAAATGGGATAAATTGCATTTATCATTAGTGGGTAGAATTTCTGTAAATTTCTTACCAAAGAGGCTTTTTTAAATTTCAGATGTTATCAATACTTACAACTGACAATCTAGTTAAACACTGGCAGGAGGATATTTCTAAGTTCATGTGACAAGGGAAAAAACCAAGAATTAGATATAAGCTACTGCAATATGCTAAGGAAAGGGGGGGGGGGTAGGTCTACCAGATATGAAATTGTATTTTGATGCATGCTGTTTGACCTGGGCAAAAGAATGGGTGAGCCTCCAGATAAGAGGTTACTTGAACTAGAGGACCATACATTAAGATTTGCATAGCACAGCTACTTATGGTATGATAAAAGTAGAGTTAATGTTGATTTTAATAAACATTTTGTTAGATGTGCCATACTAAGAGTTTGGAAGAAATATAAAATAAGGCTCTGAACGAAGTTGCCCCTTTGTGTGTCACCACAGGAAGCCTTTTTTAGAAAAGAAATTATAGCAAAGCCAGACTGGTTGATGTACGGTAAAATTTTATCTTTCAACTCTGGTGATCCAATATTAAATCCGAGATAAGAACTTGAATTAGAAGGTTATGTTTCCCAATGGTTTACCTATCAAAAACTGCCCAAAAATGGAAGGACACTTCAATTCCTACTATGGGCGAATGGTTGCAGAAGTTGATGGAGTTGACTGAAATGGCAAAATTGACCACTTTGATTAAAGAACACAAATACTTTTGTTTCTGTATGGACACCGCTTCTGAACTTCGTGCTTATGTGGAAAAGAATGAAACTCAGACTTTGGTTTTACCGATCAAATTTATATCTTTATAGAAATGGCTTGTTCATATTATTATGAAAAAGCAAAAAGTTGTGATTTGATGTTAATGGCTTATTTTACTGTAACAGAAATAGTCGGAAATCAATGCTTCTTTTTCTTTTCTTTTCTTATCTTTCCTTAGTTCTCTTTCCCTTTCCCCCACTCCCACTGCTTTTCTATTTATTTTGTATTTTATAATACTTTATAACTCAATAAAAATGTTAAACAGGCAAATGTGAAACTGAAATAAACTAATAAATACTCCATGTCCTAAAACAGATCTTATCTAAAATATAGATTTGACAAAATGGGATTCCGCAACATACATAACATCAATTAAAATAGTTGTCAAGCAAGACAATTTGAATAAGTCTTGCCTTACCTCATTGTTTCTGCTTAATGAGTTGAGGGGAAGGGAAGCAAGAATGGAGTTATCTTGGAAAAGTCTGTTCCGAAGCTGCCGCAGTGTGACAGAAAGATCTTCAAATACAGAATTTGCTTTTCCCACCATATAAACTCTCTGAAAGAACCATCATTATGCATTATAATCTTGCACTGTTAAAAGAGTCTTCAACTCTCTCCTAATATTGAAATTTCTAAGAACAATCTCTACTCAGAAGCATTTAAAGGTCATATTTTTTTATTATTTTGTAAAAAAAAATATGGAACTTACTTCTTCACTAGGAGCTAATTGGACAACTACAGGCGTTTCCTCAGAAAATAAAGTATGTATTGCATTTGCAACCCCATCCAGGCTGAAGGGAACTGCCTAAAATAAAAGAAATTGAAATCTATAGAAAACAGGAAAATAATAACTTTCAGCATATATTATTGTTTCTGTGTAGGCAGTCCTTGACTTACAACCCCATTTGAGGCCAAAATTTATGTTAAGTGAGAAATTTGTTCAGTGAGTTTTGCCCCATTTTACAACTTTTCTCGCCACATTTGTTGTGAATCAATTTATATTAGTTTATATTAGTAACATGGCTAAGTACATCTGGTTTCCCCATTGACTCTCAAAGTCAATCATAACAAGACACTGATCATCATAAATGTGAGTCAGCTGTCAAGCATCTGAATGTAAATCATGTGACCATGGGGATACTGCAATGGTGTGAAAAAGTGTGAAAAATGGTCCTAAGTCACTTTTTTCAGTGCCATTGTAACTTTGAACAGTCATTAAATGAACTGTTGTAAGTCGAGGACTACCTGTATTGTCCCAAGAAAAACAAAAATCAATATGAAATATATTTAGGAAGACTTTCAATTGCTTGTAACTACTAGCTTTCCCCAAAATGAAGAACCATGTAGTTCTAAAAAGTAATGGGTTACATTACAGACTAGAATGAATAAAGGCGTAATTTTCTGAAGTAAGTAGAGTAAACATTAGTTATATTTTCATTAGGGCTATCTTAGGATCTTTTAAGATTAGCCAAACATTTCTTTCATGGAAAATAATGAAGATTTCAGAATCTTCAAGCAATTTATTTTGATGAAACTGAAGAACAAACAATGAGAAATAATGCATATTCAAATAAGGTAATACAAATTAAGGTGTACAGTACTAACATTCAGATTAAAGTGGTTAGAAATTATGGAAAAAAGCATGTCCAAGTTACATAAACCTGTGTTTTTATGAAGCTTTACTTCTAACTGTACATAGATCTTTCTATTTAAGAGGTAATTATTATTCTATAATCTAAAAACACCTGCTTTAAAGGAAGAAAGTGAAATTTTACTCAAATAAAAATTTATTATTTAAATCGGCATTAGCTCATATATACCTCCGGTCTAGCTTTTTTCCCCTTTGATTTATTGCAGCATTAGTCAATAGAGAACTTTCCAAAGATTCTGAATTACAGTTCCTAACCCCAACCCCCACCCCAATTAAGTAAATTTGCTGGGATTCCTGGAAACTGCAAAGCATCTGGAGGGCCCTAGGTTATCTAACCTCAATATATTATATTTCCATTTGCCAGATTGATTTTTTTCACTTCAGTATATAAATGGCATAATTTACTATATTCCTCCCAGTACACGAATAGTTTATTCATGTGGGAAGAAAAAGAAAGCAAAATATGTTAATTATTAAGATAAAAAAAATACTTTCTGCTACTTTCTGAAAAGAATGGGAAAATTTCTATACATTCTCATTCTCAGATGGAAACCTCTACCAGTACATCATTTCCATACAGAGCTTCTAGAAAGAACTGCTGTATAAATTTACTGAACATTCTAAATGTTCAAAGAAAAAAAGTATCTTCTATGTGACTTCCAAAATTTACATTCTGTTTCTGTACACCAACTCATAACAAAAGCATGCAGTCTCGAAACCATACTTCCTTGTTCTTCTATATGGAAGTTTTGCTACTAATACACTAGAATCTATAATGTACTTACATTTTCAACCGGGTAAGATATTCCATTCTTAGGCATTGTTAGCTTGTCTATCCCAGTTACAGTAACAAGAACAGTAGCTCGCGGACGCCGAAAGAGATCACCTACTGCTAACCCAGGCCAAGAGAGATCCTGTAACAATGCAAATTTTCTTTTATAAAACATTATATATTTTTCAAAAAAATGTTTTAGGTGAATTTATGTATCTTAATATGGGACATTAGAAACTGTATTAATGAATTTATTACACTATTTAAATGAAAAGAACAGATGCAGTACTATTCATCAATTCATGATTTTGGTAAACATGTTGGACATACTGGTAATTATAAATAAATTTATAATCTGATTTTGAATTCCCCTAGATAGTGCACAGATCTGCATCACTTAAAAAAAAGGCAAGGAATACTGTGGCTGAAGAGATATACAGTAATGAGTCACATACTTCCTCAATAGAGAAGCCCATGGATAAGGCTGCCACATCTGAAATTCGTTCTCCAGGAATTGGCCAATTTCCTTCTCGAAATATAACAGATTCAGGAGTTCTTAATACACTGAATTCATTGGCAGAAACAACTGAAATAAGAATGCAATATGATAAAGTCATTTCCACAAATATATAAGGCAGAACAGGTAATCCTCAATTTACAACCATTTGTTTAGTGACCATCTGAAGTTGCAACAGCACTGAAAAAAGTGATTTATGATTGTTTTTCACACTTAAGACCATTCAGCATCCCCATTGTCATGTGATTAAAATTCAGATACTTGGCAATTGGTTTATATTTATTATGGTTGCAATGTCCTGAGGTCATCTGATCACCTTTTGCAACCTTCTGGCAAACAAAATCAATGGGGAAGCCAGATAAGTTTACAACTGTGTTACTAACTTAACAACTACAGTGATTTATTTAATAACTTGAATATAGTGCCATTAAAAGAATAATGTCTACTGGAAAATAATTATTTATTTTATATCTGTGTACATTTTAACTATTTGAGAGAACAATGACAATTGCTATTCCCACCCGGATTCCAAAATGCTACTACAGCATTCTGATACAGGAAAAGACAAGAAGAAAGTTACAGTAAATGTTATGATTTTAAATAATCTACGCACAAGATGTTCCTAAACGTATACTCAAGGTGCAGAATGCACCCATATATATATAAACATACTGAATGACCAGTTATCAAGTGGTTTCTACATCACGCATTTCAGAAAAGGATCCATGGCTAAATAGTATAATTTATTATATAATTTTTTTAAACAATTTCAGATTTACTCTAAAGCACTTTCGTTAATTTCATTAGAAAATACCATTGGCCACAAGCATTTTAATCATCTGCAAAAAAGTACAAATAGGTTAGGATAGACAAAATATAGAAAATCTTCTAATATTTGTTCAAGAATTTTAGTTCTATGTTGGCAATTTAAATGCTAATTTACATACTTCAATGGGGAAGATTTGGCCCAAAGCTCAGTTTTATTATTCTTGTTAACCTGCTATGAGTGTAAAATGGATCTTCCTTCAGAATCATGTTTTTACTCCACACACAAACTTGCAGTTGGTATAATTGAATTATTGTAATTTTGACCATGTTAACCTTGGAGGGAGGTCAAAACTACATCCAAAGCTGTATTACACAGAATAAGTATTGACAATAAACACATGGGATTCTATGATACTAATTTACACCAACAAATTTACACCAACACCACAGCATCAGTAAATATTAGCTAGCTAATATGTCATTTCAATTTGTAAAGGTTCCATTTCAGAGTGTCCACAAAAAATAGAGTTTGCTGTAATGACTAAGGCACTAGGCTAGAAACCAGGAGACTATGAGTTCCAGTCCCATTTTATATTCTTAAAAGCTTCAGCTTGCTAAACTATTATAAGTGTTTAGAAAAGGTAATCACGGGTTATCCACATTTAATCTGTTAATTTAAAACATTGTTGTCCTCTAACATAGTGTAAAAGCACTTGATCCAACATAGAGAAACAACTGTATTTGCTTTCTGAGTTGTATCTTAATTGAAAATTTCTTTTTTAAGCTTGATTGTTGGGAAAAATTATAATTTAAATCTTGATCAGTATAATTTTAGACTGCTATGTATAATCTACAAGAATCAGCTTGGTTTGATAACTTTTAAAATAAGACCCATCTCTCAATGGGTGGGAATTAGTACAGGAATTTTTTCCTCACGTTGTTTGCATTCAAAACTGTAACCACAGAAGCTGCGAAACAGATATAGAGTCTATGGCTTCAAAGAATTGCACGAAGCAGCAGCTAATGACAAAGCAACAGCATCTATTTTCATGTGTACGAAACAAATTAATAAAGTCACCATGACACAGAGTTCAGTTTATTGACAATAAACAAATCCAACGCCAAATGTGCCCAACAACTGCATAATTTAGAACAGCAGTATTACCACGGCAAAGCAATCCCACTATAACATCCGTCGCCGCCCTCACAGCCGCCGCCCTTATCCAGGCCGACCAGTAGGAGCCACAACTCCCATCATCTCCTGCCATCAACTCTGGAGATGACAACTCAGAAAAAACGGTCTCCTTCGGCTATCGGCCCCCGAGTTTTCGCTACCAATCACCCTCCGGGCCTCCCCTTAAACACTCTGCGACGCTTCGAATTGCTGCAGGCCGGCTTCGCCTTCTCACCGGTTCCCATGACTGATCACGCTCGCCCTCTCCCGTTTTCATCCACATCCAGCGTCTGACCTTTCCGCCTTCCCCCTTGCCCGGAGGGCGACTAAGCTTCATGGGACCGCCGCCTCCACTTTTCCAGTCCCCCGTTCTGATGAAAACAAGCCTGGAACCTTACCTGCCAGAACCACCGAGACAACCCACAGCACTCCCCACCGAGGCGCCATCATCCTCACGTTTGCCCCGACCACTGTTCAAGTCAGGAAGAAGAAAACGCATCCGGCATCTACATGCCAAATGTCCCGCCTTTCATCGTAATTGACCAAATTACCAACCACTCAGAAATCTGATATCATGACGGTAGCGGAAAGAAGGTGTGGCCACTTTCTGAAGGTCAAGTCTGTACTGGCACTATCTGTGCTGGTGAAAACCCTGCCATCGCAGTGACTTCAAACTGTCATGCGGAAGAGGGAGGAGATTTAGCTCGAGTGATTGATCGCTTGGCCATTCACGATAAAGAAGGAGTTTTAAAGACAAGCTCAATAAATTTCATAGGAAAAGAGGATCATAGGACATTGTAGGACCATGAAGTTCCTGTACATCGACCGGAAATACTGCAAGGATCTGGGTGTAGGAAGGAAAAGCGGGACCAGTGCAATCTAGTGATGAGACATCGGGCACTCTCCCAGACCTAAATTTTTGCGGAGGGACAGGCTGAGATAGCTGGATGGCCAATATTCGGCACAAGCGTTCTAATTGACTGTAGGGCTGAAAGAGAATAAAGAGAAGGTCGAGTGATAGACAGGGAAGCTGCTATTTGACACATTTGCACGCAGCGATAACGCATATGAAAGAGGATTTCTTAACCAGCCTTTGCCATATTTGCAAAGAAATATGAGTAAGAGTCAAATTGGGCTAGTGGTTAAGGCATCAGGCTAGAAACAGGGAGATGCCGTAGACACGAAACCACCTAATCTCTCTCTCTTTCTCTCTCGTTGGCCTCATACCTCATTTTTGTCAGTTTATGCACACCTGGGATGGGGAAACCAGTCATACTTAATAAGAGAAACCAAAGGGTGTGTTCTGTGGACAGCAGTTGGTACTTGCAGGAGGTCTTAACCTGAATGATGGATGGAATATGTGTATTTGAAGTTCTGTTAAGTGTTATTGCAGTAGAGAAATGCCATCAAAATCCCATTGGTTGCACTCCAGCAATTACTTAACCTGCTTATTCACTCGGTATTCAAGCTGATAGCTAACCATGCCTAGCCACGCTCTTTGCCCCTCCCAGCCACTCGCCTCAGATGAGGTTGATATGTTGATATGCCCAGTCAAAACAATGGTTTTGACTAGGTTCTTGATGCTGATTGAGGGAGAGGGGGTGGTGCCCCATTGGCCCGGGATAGAGGGACTCACTTGGGAATCAGAGATGGCTGTGGCAGTTTTGGGACTCCCAAGCAGCTCAAGCAGGGCTTCACACATCCTCGGGAGCCTCTCCGGCCGCCCAAGAGAGTGCCTTCAGGCACCAACACCACCTTAGATACTGCACTCCATCACTTCATTGCCATCGCTCCCCCCACCAAGCCACTTCACTCCCATCATCCTGGCTGAGAGGCTGCTTGCCCCCATGGCCGGGAAGCCACATGGCCACACTGGCCGTGAGGACATTCGCCACCCCTGGCCAGGAAGCTGCATGGCTGCCCTGGCTGGGAAGACACTTGCTCACCTGGCTGAGAGGCTGCATGGCCACACTGGCCAGGAGAATGCCCTCCCCCTGACCAGGAAGGTACATGGTTGCGCTGGCCAGGAGGACATTTACCTCCCTGACCAGGAAGCCACATGGCTGCACTGGCCGGAGAGATGCTTGCCCATCTGTCTGAGAGGACACTCACCCACCTGGCAGAGAAGCCACATGGCTGCACTGGCCAGGAGGATGTTTGCCCCCTTGGCTGAGAAGCTGCATGGCCGCATTGGCCGGGAAGACGCTCACCTGCCTGGCTGAGAATGACGTTGGCCCATCTGGCTAAGAAGCTGCATAGCCACACTGGCCGAGAAGGTGCTCACCGTCCTGGCCAAGATGCCACATGGCCGCTTTGGCTTACCCCCTGGTGAGAAGCCTCATGGCTGCACTGGCTGGGAGGATGCTTGCCTCCCCCAACCATGAAGCCACATGGCTGTGCTGGCCGGGAAGACGCTCACCTGCCTGGCCAGGAGGACACTTACCTGCCTGGCTGAGAAGTCGCATGGGCATGCTGGCTGGGAAGACGCTCGCCCCTCCCCCCCAGATGAGAAGCTGCATTTCTGCACTGGCTGGTAAGACGCTTGCCCGCCTAGCTGAGAAGATGCTTGGCCGTGCTGGCTGTGCTTGCCAAGAAGACACTCGCCTGCCTGGCCAGGAGGATGCTTGCCAGCCAGGCTGAGAAGCCACATGGCTGCACTCGCTGGGAAGACACTCGCCTACCTGGCCGGCAGAACACTCACCTGCTTGGTTGAGAAGCCACATGACTGCATTGGTTGGGAGGGCACTCACCTCCCTGGATAAAAAGCTGCATTTCTGCACTGGCCGGGAAGATGCTCACCCACCTGGCCGGGAAGCTGCATGGCCACACAGGCCGGGAAGGCACTCGCACCCCTGGATAAGAATCTGCATTTCTGCTCTGGCTGGGAGAATGCTCTCCCCGCTGGCTGGGAAGCCATATGGCTGCGCTGGCTGGGAGAATGTTCTTCCCCTTGGCTGGGAGGCTGCATGGCCACATTAGGCAGGAAGAGGCTCGCCTGCCTGGCCTGGAAGCTGCATGGCCACGCTGGTTGGGAGGACATTTGCCCCTCTGGTTGGGAGGCTACTCACCTTCCTGGCTAGTGTCAGAAGAGAGGATTCCCTGTGAGACAGAAGTTTTGTCTAGAAGGAAAAGCATACAGAAACCAGTTTGATCATAAGGTACCCAAATGTTATGTCCCATATTTCCCACAACTAGAAATTTTAAAATTGCATACTTGTAGCATAAGTACATAAGTAGACCTTTTATTATTTAGTAGAAACAAATTCTATTAACAAAGAAATAAGTAGGGGGTGGGAAATTTGGAGGCACTGAAATTGCTGTTCACGTCTTGCATTATCCCTAGCAGTACCTTAGAATTCAGAATGAAAATAAAAATATTGGACCTTGTTTCTACACAATTAATTTGTACTGTATTTTCCAATTATTTAAATAAGCTCATGTGATAATTTTTCCTACAAACTGTTCATGTTGACTATTTTGATAAGCTGTCTGAATTTGCAGAAAGGGTCCGCTGAGAAAGGTGGATTTTCAGTATTAAGAAAGAAGATAAAGAATGATGATTTAATGACTTATTTATATGCTCTACCAATTATCTGACGTCCCCATTTGTATCACTCAATGGCCAATGTATGCCTGTATATACCTCGCTAGTTGCTTGGCTGTTTATCTACTCCACATTTATACATTCTTCAAAATATGTTTAAACTTCTTTTTAAAATGGGAAGCTGACTTGCCACAAAGAAAAACAACATCCTCCAGAAAAATCATTTATTTATTTATTTATTTATTTATTTTCCATCATTATTTGTATAAGTAATGTAGCAAACATTCCAAATATCCCTCCTCCTCCTATTTTCCCCACTCCAGTCCTGTGAGATAGGCTTGGCTGAGAGAAGGAATGACTGGCTCAAAATCAGCTAGTCATTTGTTAACTCACTGAGCCATTTCTGAACTTTCCTGCAATGTGAAAAAGAGAGCTATCTGTAACCACTGTTTTGTTTAAAAGTGTGTCCACCTGTCTTGATGTGGGAAGTTATCATCCAGCCCTCTCCCAGAAAAATGAAATATCCTAGGAAATATTGAAAAGGCAGAATATTTCTCTGGATGTGAAAAGAAGCATGTTTTAAAAGACAGAATAGTTGCCTGTAGCTTCTTGCCCACCCCCACTTTGTCAATAGGCCCATTAAGACTAGCCAGGCTAGCCCACTTTACATAATAAAGATTTCAGCAGCAGCTACAGAAAGGCATGATTGGCCTTTTACTCAGGTCTCCACATGGCATCTAAGAACTCATACCTGGATTCAAAACAGCCTAGAGAGTAGCCCCCTCCATGGCACCATGGGAGTCTGACAACCAATCAGAATACATTTCTTACACAGGAACAGGAAACAGAGAGGTGCGACTAAACAGGGTATAAAAAGCCTAGCAAGCTCCCTTCATCAGCCCTTCTCTTCTTCTCCACCTACATCAAAGCATGTGATCACCTTTTCTGGTCAGGGCTCAAGCCATGTGGCCCTGTCCAACAATAAGCCATCTTTCCAAGCAGCCTCCATGTCTCCAGTGTCTTCTTCCCCACTTGGAGCTGAACCCAGAAGGACATTTCTTTCAACATTGAAAAAGCAGAAAAATTATAAGCGTATGTCGGAAGGAATTCTGTGGTTTGTTTTCCAGCTGGGAGCTCTCACCAACGTTTGAAGAAAGAATTATGCAGAAGTGAGCTGCCTGAAAGCAGAGACCTTTAATTCAGGAAGGCAAGAAAAGTGGAGAGACACTCGAGCATTCCTGGGTTTGCAGACAAATTGTACAGGTACTGTGTCTCATTTTATACATTTTATTCCTGTGAAGCTTTCATGTAGGCTAAGGATTATAAGAGTTCCTTTATTTATGGTGATTGCTCTGATTTTGGTTTTCCTGTCTTTTGGTCTAATCTTACTTGTTCTCCTGGGTTCTTCCTGTCCTTGGGTTAATCTTGTCAAAAAGACGAAGGGAAGTTTGTGTGGGTAATTGTGTGTAATTTTTTTTTTTTTTGTATTGTCTGGAATCTATGATTTTGTTATTTCTAATGAGTGCTTCTGGCAGTTTTCCGGGGCTTTCCATTTGTTTTGTTATTCTTAATCTTGTACTATATTTTCTTTTGTGATGAAGTGTAAGATCTTTTGTTAATGTGTCTGGTCTTTCTAAGATTATGGCTTCCTCTCTTTGAATGAAAACTGTTGTTCAGTTCTGTGAGGTTTAAAAGGATCTTGTTTTACTTCTTTCACTGTTTTGATTTTGTCCATTTTTGGTTATATTTCTCTAAAACTTACTACAATCCCTCATTTTGGGCTGGGACAATGTAGTATCCAAGTATACTTGGTATTCATGGTCAAATTGAAACATCATTAGAGCCAATTATTTTCCATTTGTGATTTGTTTTGAGCTAGTGGGGCAATAGTTTTTAAGCCACAGGAGAAGCACAGGAGAAGTCCAAGGACTGTGACTGCGATTATGCTTATAATGAGGACTTTCAGCCAATGTAAGTCAGGTAGCCAAGACAGGTCTAGGGAGAGTTGGTTATGTTTAATGTTTTGTGCTAGCTCTTTGAGGTACTAAATATCTTTTTCTATGAGCCCTGAGTTTTCTTGCAAAAAGCAACACATCCCCTCAAACTCTTCACAGCCATGGTTGTGAGTAGATATAGTTCATACCTTTTTTAAATGAAAATTATCAGTACTTTTGATCAGTGACATCATCAAAGTAAACAAACCCACGTGCTGATTACATCACCAGATCATGCCCCCTAAGCGGAAGTGACGTGCACAGCCCCCATCCTCCGGATGTGACGTGTATAGCCCTCCTCCCTGGCTGGGGTATGCATAATTGACCCCAGGTGGTGCAGGTTTCACAAGATCATAACCCTAGCCGGATATGTGTAATGGCCTAAGCCCATCATGATGAGTAGCCCTAACAGATAAGTTGTTGTGCAATATCCTAGCCCTATTTTTCAGATAAGACGTGTTGAAACTTACCCCATCAAGAAAGATGCCAAGACTCTGTGTACATGATTAGTTTAACCCTAGATTAATTCTATGCACATTCAAGGGTGGTGGGAGGGGGGGTTGTGAAATAAAAAATGTTTTTTATTTGTAATCAATCTCCTAAGGGCTGCATTTAAACCCACTTTTTACCCAGGTATTTATTTCTAGGCAATGTTGGTTTTAATTTTTGTTGAGACATGGGGTCTGCATTTAACCATTTTTTTCTCTAAAAGGTATTTATTTCTAGGTAGATTGAAGCCCACCAACAGGAAAAGACAAGGACTATTAACAAGAATTAAAATGTTCACAATAGGCAACCCTGCAAGGTTGCATGCAGTGGATAAGCCTGTTCATTCATGCCTGGGATATGCCCTGACATGCCTTACTCGCCCACCCACCCCACTCCTCTGTGATTCTGGGCATGCGCAAGAGACATGTGTGGGGCATGCCCGGACATGTCTTACCCGCCCCACCCCCCACCCCCCTGTGATTCTGGGCATGTGCAATAGACATGTGTGGGGCATGTCCGGACATGCCATACCCGCCCCACCCCTTCCCCTGTGATTCTGGGCATGCGCAAGGCTGGTTAGTTTGCCTTAATTTCAGCAGTCTCTTGAAGATGGCAACCTTTGATTCCAAAGATGTTTTTAAAACAACAGCAAAAGCCAGCATCGAATGCTCTGACACAAGACCCCTGCCACCAGAATGCAACAAACCCTATTGCAAGGGGTATGATAAAGAAAGTTTTTTCTTCAGACCTGTTTTGCATGGCTGCAGCATGGAGTGTTGTAATTTTAACGATGATGTGCAGAGTACTTACCGGACAGTATGTGAAACAGCGAATGATGCTTCATTATCGCCCTGCAATGGTAAGTAAATATGTTTTTTTATTTATGATGTTGTAAATGACACTGGAGTGGATAACTCACTAACAAGATGTGGTTTATATTTTGCAGACTCCAAAATAATAACTCCTAGACAGCAAACTCTTCAAGACACCCCGATTTTATATTCCAGTGCTATTTGCCGCGGTCATAAAGCTTCTGCAGATTCTTATGATCTAGACTATAACTGGGGTTCTGAGCTATCCCAGAGACCACGCTATCTAAACAGTGAGTTAAAGAGCTGCAATTTGTGTAAAGACTGGTTTGCTTGCGGCTGCGGACATGATTTGTGGGATACAGACTCAACGAATTGTAAAATAGCATGTTATGCACCTCTATATTCTGCTTCTGATAGTGGTGATGAGGGATATTTTTCTGATGGAGGGGGCATGACCCTCTGAACTCTGTATAGCCAATAAAAGATTGTGTTAATGTCAATGCTTGCCCCATTTGTCAGTGTTCTTTCAATATAATGAAGCATGAAAAGGTTCTAAGCCATATTTATTATACTCCAAGATATGTAAGGAGTTATGGAGGAGTAAATACCCTTTTCCAGGAAGCTAGAAAACATGATAAAAACCTGACCATGAAGCAAGTCAAGACGTGGCTGTCAGGGCAAGATGCTTATAGGCTTCATAAGCCTGCAAGAATTAATTTTCCTAGAAATAAAACAGTAATGTCCGGCTTAGATCATCAATGGCAGGCCGACCTCATAGATGTCTCCAAAATTTCTAAAGAAAACCATGGAAAAAAATACATCTTAGCAGTTATCGATGTGTTATCTAAATATGCCTGGGCCTCCCCTTTATCTGATAAATCAGGGAGGGAAGTTACATCCGCCTTCCAGAATATCTTTAAAACAGGACATGCACCCCGAAAAATACAAACAGATTCAGGTAAAAGAGTTCTTGAATACGGCGCTGAAGAAACTTTTAGCACGCTATGGCATTCAGCATTTTGTCACACATAGTGAAACTAAAGCAGCGGTTATAGAGAGGTTTAATAGAACCCTAAAAAACAAACTCTGGAGATATTTCACAGCTAGAAATACCCATCGGTATGTGGACATTTTGGCAGACATTCTTCAGGGGTACAATAGCACTTACCATCGTAGCATTGGGACTGCTCCTAAAACCGTAAATTTGCCTAACGAAAGGGATGTGTGGCTGAGACTTTATGGGGTAAGTTTAAAAAGTAAAAGAAAGGAAAAATGTCTTAAGGCGGGGGATCATGTCAGGGTATCTAGACTGAAGGGTAAATTTGAAAAGGGGTATCAGCAAACCTATACGGATGAGATATTTGTCGTCAAAGAACTGGGGACAAGGGGGGAAAGAGTGGTGTATAGATTAAATGATTACGCGGGTGACCCAGTAGAGGGGGCTTTTTATTTTGAGGAGCTCCAAAAGGTTCCAGCTGACCAACAGCGTATATACAGAATAGAGAAAATTATCCAAAAAAGAGGGTGGGGGAGACACAGAGAGTTTCTAGTCAAATGGAATGGCTGGCCAGAGAAGTTCAACAGTTGGGTTAAGGCTACTGAAGTACAACATCTTTGAAATGTCAGATTTTTACATCACCCTCCCCAGCAATGCATCAGCAGCAATTTTCCCCCAAAACAAAAATTCTAATTTTACTATTCAATTAGCGAGATCGTTGGATCTTTCAGGGCCGTGGGAAGTAGGTCTAGCAGAGATACAATATCCACATAGCTGGCAAACATTAACATCTCCTGGATATTTTGAAATTGCTAATGAGAGAAAGAAATGGCATTTTTCTTTGTGAAGCGGGTACTATAATAGCATCCAACAACTGTTAGAAAATATGAACAAACTTATATCAAATGCCAAGGATGGACCTAAGACAACCCTACATTATGATTCAGTGGGTCGGAAAATTAATCTTAAAGGAGATGAACCACATACCATTCTAGTTAGCTGTGAACTTGGACATCTGTTAGGTATGTTCCCTGGATTCAGCACCTTATACGTTTACACAGACATTGTAGAGCTCCAGATAGTAGGTGGCTTCTATGTGCCGTTACTATGCTGTGTACCTGTGCAGGGGCAAGACAATGATTTCATAACTATGACCTATGACCGTCCGGACCCTCACCACCCTCCAGACCTTCCGCGCCGCACTTAAAATCTGGCTATCCCGGCTGGCCTGGGGTTAAAGATTCTAACCCCTACTCGAATTGTATGACTGTTGAGTTCTTAAATGATGTAATGCTTTATGTTGTAAATTGTTTGTCCTTCCCCCACCCCTTTTGAACTGTGAGCCGCCCTGAGTCCCCCCAGGGAAAAGGGCGGCATACAAATAAAGTGAACTGAACTGAACTGAACTGAACATTATGTGCCAGTCAGCAAACATCACATCAATACCGTTACTATAGAAATCAAAAATGACCAGGACAAAGATGTGCATTTTTATCACGGGAAGGTGATTGTCAAGCTTCATTTTAGGCCTCGGAAAAGTGAAGGATAGTTGTAAACAAGGAGCACGGGAGACCTCAAGACTATGTGGCTTACTACAGGGCACAAGCTGGGGCTGGCCTTCCAGGCCTCCGAGGAGCCCCCATTATGTATGGGACCGGTTTAGGAGGGTTGTTCCGTGGACTTTTTCAAAAAGCAATGCCTTTTTTGAGGCGAGGATTAGAAATCATAAAACCGCATGTGAAATCTGCTGCCAAAAACATCGCCAGAGATGTTGCGAGGCATCTTGTATCCCGTGTTGTTGAGAATGGGCAGGATGGATCAGGGCTGGCCATAGCCAGGAAGAATTACGCATCGGGACCGCCTATTCCATTTAAAAAGAGAAGACTTGTGAAAAAGCCCCGTCATACCAAGAGGAGACGTGTGCAGAAGAGGAAACCTTGTGACAAGGAAGACATATTCTAATACATTATGTCATTTATTCATTCTGCTTCAGAGGAATGTGTCAAATCTGAACTGGATCTTTTTCAACTGGCACCTACACAGACCAGTATTGAAAACAGTATGTCAGGACCTCTCCATTAGGTAATTAGGAAAGAAGACCACGAGACTCCATGAATAGAAATCAAGTGTACTTTTACTAATTATAAATGATTAAAGGCATAGCGAAGCGAAGTCTGATTATTTAGGCGCGAAAGCAATTGATATATAGAATAGCCCATTCCCCACCCCTTGGCATCACAGTTACAGTCCAATCATAATTCTCCCAAGTGTCAGGTGTGAGATAACTTCAAAAGGCATCACGAAGATGGAATGTTGGTGCCGTTAGTCCTGGCGGGAATCTCCTACGCATGCGTAGTCCGACAGGCAGCTGAGCTCCAGAAACTTCCTCCAGCACAATTAGTAACCCCACCCAAATACCATGCCCTCCCTCCCCGTTTCATGGCAGCTGAAGCAACAGCAAAGCAGAGGCTGACATCCGGCCGTCCTCCGGAAAAAGGCGTTCAGGCCTGGAAAACGACAAAACACAAACAAACAGACGAACAACAAAAAACAGAAGAGAAAAAGAGGGGGGGGGAATCAAGGCTTGTCAGGATAAGCAGAATAAAACTGTCGAAGCAGTCGGGGAGCGCGGACATGGGACTTGTCCACCCATTCGGTATGAGATGGAGGAAAATGCTTCCAAGCTACTAGGTACTGTATCCGATTCCGTCGCTGTCTAGAGTCCAAAATCTCATGAACCTCAAAATGTCGTTCACCATCAATCAACAGGGGGGCAGGCGGTGGGTCCACAGGCAGACGTAAAGAGGAGACACGAAGCGGTTTAATGAGGTTAACGTGGAAAACTGGATAAACACGGTTGAGATGTTTGGGTAGCTGCAAACAAACCGAAACAGGATTGATGACCTTGATGATGGGAAATGGGCCCACGTACTTAGGCCCCAATTTCTTAGACTTTTGTGTAGTTTGAAGGAACTTCGTGGACAAATAAACCTGGTCACCCACTTTGTACTGGTAAGATTGCGCACGCTTCTTATCAGCCTGTTTCTTATGAGCACGATGCGCAGCATCCAAAGTACTAAGTGCCAAAGGCCAAACATGGCTCAATCGCTCACTCCACTCAGAGACGGAAGAAACTTGTGGCTGCTCAAGGGGAATTTCAGGAATAGGAACAAAGTCTTGACCAAACACAACACGAAAAGGAGTGAACCGAGTGCTGCTATGGACAGAATTATTATAGGCCACTTCAGCGTGCGGCAACAAGTCCACCCAATCATCTTGCTGATAATTGATGAAACAACATAAATATTGTTCTAGAACAGAATTAGTCCTCTCACAAGCCCCATTAGTCTGAGTTTGGTGGGCGGAGCTTAGACCCTGGGCGGAGCCAATGCGCTTAAGAAATTCCTTCCAGAAAACAGAAGTGAACAGACACCTCTATCGGAAATGATGCGATCAGGCACCCCATGCAAACGGTAAATGTGAGAAATGAAGAGCTTAGCAAGTGCCTTCGCAGAAGGAATCTTGTGGCATGGAATAAAATGAACTTGTTTTGAAAATAAGTCAGTAACCACCCATATGACGGTGTGCCCCTGGCTCTCGGGAAGTTCGACAATAAAGTCCATAGAAATTTCCTTCCAAGGGGCGACAGGGTGGGCTACAGATTGGAGGAGGCCTTGTGGTTTCCCTGGTGGCCGTTTAGCGGCTGCATAGACCGGACAACTGGCAACATAAAGTTCAATGTCTTTTTTCAAAGAGGGCCACCAAAACTGCCTCTTCACCAAATGTAGTGACTTCACAAATCCAAAGTGACCTGCCAACTTGGAATCGTGAGCCCGTTGGAGAACAACGAGACGAAGAGAGGCAGGGATGTAAAGTTTAGCCCCAATCCACAGTAAATCGTCCCTCATTGTGCATTCACTCTGATGCTGCTGGAACCAGTCATCCTGGGGAAGGGCCCGCTTGAGGTCAGAAAGAAAATCTTGAGGCACTTCTACTTTTGAGCGCTCCTGCTGCCGAGTGACAACCGGAGCAGCAAGGCTGGATGCGGGAACTACGGGTTGAACAATACTCAGCTTAGAGCAGTTGTACTGAGGGAGCCTGGACAAAGCATCAGCCATGAAATTCTTCCCTCCCGGGATGTACTTGAGTGTGAAATTGAAACGATTGAAATGCTGAGCCCAGCGCATCTGCTTAGAGGAGAGGCGTCTTGGAGTCCTCAAAGCCTCTAAGTTTTTATGGTCAGTCCACACCTCAAACGGGTGCTTAGCGCCCTCTAGAAATTGGCGCCACGTGGCCTAAGCCCAACGCACTGCGAATGCTTCTTTCTCCCAGATTGCCCAACGCCTCTCTGTGTCCGTGAGCTTACGGGAGGTCTATGCGCATGGTTGCAAATTACCTTGGTCGTTGGCCTGAAGCAAGATGGCCCCAACAGCCACGTCGCTGGCATCAGCTTGAACGACGAAAGGCTTGTCCATGTCCGGATGCTTCAGAACCGGTTCCGCCGCAAAGAGTCGTTTCAACTTCTCAAAAGCAGCCTGACATTCCATGGTCCAGTCCAGCGGCTTGCTAGGCTTAGGTTTAGGCCCACCTTTGGACTTCAACAAGTTAGTGATGGGAAGCGCAATTTTGGCAAAAGAAGGGATGAACTGACGATAGAAATTGGCAAAACCCCAAAATTTCTGCAATTGTCTGAATGTACGGGGCGCCTCCCACTCAATGACCGCCTTCACCTTAGCGGGGTCCATCTCAATACCAGCGGGGGAGATACGATACCCTAGGTAGTCAATCTTCTCCTGGTGAAATTCACACTTGGACAACTTGGTATACAGTTCAGTGGCCCGGAGCTTTTTCAGGACAGTGCGGACTAACGTGACGTGTTCGTCATAAGTTTGAGTGTAAATAAGGATATCGTCCAAATATACGATAATGCCTTTGTAAAGATGGTCATGCAAAATCTCATTAATTAATTGCATGAAGACTGCAGGCGCCCCCTGCAGGCCAAAGGGCATCACCCGGAACTGGAAACAACCGAGGGGGCAGTTGAAAGCCGTCTTCCACTCATCCCCCTCCTTTATGCGGACTCTATAGTACGCTTTTCTGAGGTCCAATTTAGTGAAAATGCGGCCCTTTCCCAATTGGGCCAACATGTCCTTCATCAACGGTAACGGGTATAGGTTTTGAGCTGAGATACAATTCAGGTTTTTGAAATTAACACATAATCTCAGGGAGCCATCCTTCTTCTCTCTGAACAATACGGGTGCAGCTACCTTGGGTCGTGCTGGCTCGATGAAACCCCTTTCCAAGTTTTTATCAATGAATTTTCTCATTTCCTCCATCTCCCTAGGGGACATTGAATATATTTGGGGCTTTGGAAGTTTAACCCCCAGCAAAATATCGATGGAGCAATCAGTAGGTCTGTGGGGTAGAAGCCTATCTGAAGATTTTTCACTAAAAACTCCTTTCAGGTCCCAATACTCTTTTGGAATCTTTTCTTCCCCCTCAATTCTCTCCTGGCCCCTGGCAGCCAGTGCGGGGCTGGAGCCAGTAGGCTCTGGGGTATCGCCCTCCCCATCTGGAGCTGTGCTGGTGCGAATGCGCAGCCACCCCTCCCTCCAATTAATGCGAGGGTTCCATTTACGAAGCCAGGGGAGGCCCAAAATCAGGGGTCTCTCCATTCCAGGAGCCACAATAAAAGAGATCAATTCTACGTGGGTGCCCATTTTCATCTCTAGAGGTTCAGTATAGAAATGGGCTGGGCCACCCCCTGCAATGGATCCATCGATTTGGCAAAACACAATAGGGGTTTTCAAAGTTCTTAATTTCAGGCCCAGTTTTTCCACCATTGCAGGATTGATCATACATCTCGAACAGCCCGAGTCAAGGAGGGCAGGAAGCTGTTCTGACACCCCATCGGGTGGTACCCTTAATTCTATTGGGATCAACATGGGGCCTTTATTTGAACTCACCCAGCAAGGCGAGGCGTTGTCATCGGAGTCATCAGAGGAGCTGGGGGTGACGTCTGCTTCTTCCTCCACCTCCTGTCTGAAGCGCTGGGGGGTGTTATCGGCAGCGAAAGCAGCCTCTTTCTTCTTCTTCTCTGGGGCCTTGCTCGTCTTCCCTTCCCTCTTGGCAGGGGGCGTGGCGGTTGCAGGAAGTTTAACGCGGCAATCTGTGGCACGATGGCCTCCCCTCCTGCAACGGAAGCATGTGAGCAGCTTGCCCTTGCCGGTGGAGCTTCCCTTTCCCTCACTCCTGATTCGGAAAGGGGTTTTTTGAGCTGGGGGGGGGGTGATCTTCCTGCTTTCTCCTCTCTCGCACATTGAAGTCTAATCAAATCGAGCTCAACGTCTGCTGCATTTTTATACCAAGCTGTAACTCGCTTGGGAAGGTGAACACATTGTTGGTAAATGTCCTCATTTAATCCTAATGCAAACTGGTCCAAAAGGGCATCCTGAGACCAGCCTCTCATATAACAAGAAAGCTGTTGAAACTCCTGAATATATTGAGCCACTGGTCTATCTCCCTGCTTGAGGGCCATAAATTTCATCTTTCCCCGTTTCTCAATTAGAGGGTCATCAAATCGTCTTTTAAACGCAGTCATAAAAGCATCAAAATTCCTCAGGAGGGGGGAATTGCTTTGGTGCAAGCTGATCATCCATTCGGCCGCCTCTTCCTCCAAAGCAAGTAACACCATTCGCACTTTCATTTCATCTGTTTCTAAATCGGGCCCATAAATTTCCATATAGTTCCAAATTTGTATAACAAAGAGACCCAGCTTCTTAGAATTCCCGTCATATTTTACAGGTAAGGGAGGGACTTTTGCCATTCTGCGTCTTCTAAGGGGCCCCCCTACTCTGGCAGCCACCCTGGCTGGGGGGGGAGAAGCTGTTTCTGGGTTTGTTTGCTCCCATCCTCCCTCGGCCTCTTCACCCTCCCTAAATTTTTGCATAGAGTACCTTTGTTCAATCTCCTCCATTTGGTCTCTTTCTCGGGGTTTCCGTTCGGGCAAGGTTTCCTCCAAGTCGGCTGGCTTTGCCCTTTGTTTTCTCCTAGTAACTCCAGCATCCCAACTTTTGCTGTCCTCTTTTTGCCCCACACCTAAGGTCCATCGAGGGGGAATCGCAGGGTCCGTTATTCCTAGGCCAGCCATTCTCCCAGGTAATGATGGGTCTGCAGTTTCCCTTTCAATCTCTTCTTCATCGCTTGCTCACAAAGACATCCTTCTCATTCCTTCTTGTAAGTACACCCCCCACGGAAGGTTGAAATCTCCTAGTGGGGTGTGAGTGAGACTTCGCTTACTGTCAGGACCTCTCCATTAGGTAATTAGGAAAGAAGACCACGAGACTCCATGAATAGAAATCAAGTGTACTTTTACTAATTATAAATGATTAAAGGCATAGCGAAGCGAAGTCTGATTATTTAGGCGCGAAAGCGATTGATATATAGAATAGCCCATTCCCCACCCCTTGGCATCACAGTTACAGTCCAATCATAATTCTCCCAAGTGTCAGGTGTGAGATAACTTCAAAAGGCATCACGAAGATGGAATGTCGGTGCCGTTAGTCCTGGCGGGAATCTCCTACGCATGCGTAGTCTGACAGGCAGCTGAGCTCCAGAAACTTCCTCCAGCACAATTAGTAACCCCACTCAAATATCATGCCCTCCCTCCCCGTTTCATGGCAGCCGAAGCAACAGCAAAGCAGAGGCTGACATCGTACCTATATCGAGATCCCCACTTTATCAGCGCTAACGCCCAATGGACCCCTGGAATTTTTCATCACGGGGTATGGTGAGCATTACATGGATTTAAACAACACCCTCCTGTATGTGAGTTGCAAGATTGTAAAAGCGGACGGGTCGGATATTGATGACGGGGCAAGGGTGGCCCTGGCCAACTACTCCATAGCATCTCTGTTTAACCAACTGGATGTTACCTTGGGAGATCGACTCATTACCCAGAGCCATCATTGCTATTCGTATAGGGCTGTAATTGAACTGATTCTCAACTTTGGTGGTGATGCATTGGGCACCCAATTTACTTCTGGGGGATTTTACAAAGATGACTCAGATCTCATGGAGAGTACTCTACTGACAGCGGCTGGGAACTCTGGTTTCAAAGCGAGAGCGAGACACACAGTCGGTAGTCAAAAATGGGACCTGCTTTGGCCTCTGCATAGTGATCTGTTTTTTCAAGACAGACTGCTAATTAATGGCATAGATGTGAAAGTCAAACTCACAAGAAGCAGAAATGAATTTTGCCTGATGAAGGATGGCAATGAGAATTACAAAGTGCAACTCCTGGCAGCTTCTCTCTTTGTAAAATGTGTGAAAATAGCCCCGGGAGTGCGCCTTGGCCATGCAGAAGCTTTGCTAACCGCCAATGCCAAATACCCCATTGATCGAGTAGGGATAAAGGTTTACAGCATTCCTGCAGGTAGTCTTGTGTGTAATCAGGAAAATCTATTTCTGGGTCAACTGCCTAAACAATTAGTGATTGGGTTTGTGAACAATGCCGCTTTTATTGGGGATTATGAAAGAAATCCATTCAATTTTCAACACTGCAATGTCAATTTCTGCACCCTGCATTGTGATTGCGAACAGATCCCCGCAAAGCCTCTTCAGCCCGATTATAAGCATGGTCTTTTTGTGAGAGAGTACATGCAGATGGTGCAAGCAACAGGCAAAGGCATGAAAGACAGACCGATATTAATCAGCCGGGAAGAGTTTAACTGAAGGTATACTTTGTATTGTTTTTTTCTCCACAAGTCTTTTTATTTCCATTTCATTCTATACAATCACATGTTTACTGTGCATAACCGAGGCATATAACATTGGGTAATAAACACAGCCCTCACTTTTATAGAAAATGCCCCCTACAATACAAACCCAATATACCGCCTTAGCCCACCATACACCCTCTTTCATCCCCCTCCAACTTTCATTCTTCCTTCTCTCATACCCCTCTACACCTACTTCCCCTCCCCCTCCATCTAACCCTAACCCTATCACTCCCTCTCTTAATCCATTCCCTCCCTTCCTTCTCCTCCTCCTCTCTCTCACCCTCTCCACCCTCCTTCTTCTTTCACTCAGCTCCTCCCTTCGGTATACTTCTATTACCTTCCAATATATTCAATTTGTTCTGTTTTGACACTAACATTAAAAAGCCACAGTACACAAGTGCAATCATACTTTAAAATTTAACACATATTATATTTCCCCCTCCCCCCCTCCCCCTAGATCCCCACCTCCCTTCCCTCCCCCCGACTTCCCAGAGCCCATACATGGTATAACTTTTTGACAATCACAGTCTAAAATATCTCTACATTGAACTCAGCTTCTTGCTGTTACCCAAATTTTTAACAGTTTAAGTTATTACTGATTTTAAGCATAAGCTATCTGGAGTTTCTTAGTCCCGTATTTGCTTTGTATATAATCAATCCATTTTTTCCAGTCTCGTTTATATCTCTCGTTTGAATGTTCTTTAAGATATGCTGAAATTTTTGCCATTTCGGCTACGTTTATAACCTTCAAAGTCCATTCTTGAATTGTAGGCAGGTCTTTCTTCTTCCAGTATTGCGCCACCAAGAGTCTTGCTGCCGTTATTAAGTACAGAACCAAATTAATCTCTACCGCTACAAAGTCAATACATATACCTAGTAGAAACAGCTGGGGAGTGAATTTTATCCTTTTTTTGAAGATATTTTGCAGGATCCACCAAATTTTTATCCAAAATGCCTTAACATTACGACATGTCCACCTTATATGAAAATACGTAGCATCAAAAGAACCACATCTCCAACATTTAGGCTGAACATTTGAATACATAGAAGCAAGCTTTTTGGGATCTAAGTGCCATCTATAGAACATCTTATAAAAATTTTCTCTCGGATTTTGTGCTTGTGTAAATTTTACATTTCTTACCCATATTTTTTTCCCATGTGTCCAGCATTATAGGTTCTTCAATATTCTGAGCCCATTTTATCATACAGTCTTTAACCATTTCCGTTTCTGAATCCATCTGTATTAATACATTATATATCCTCTTTATGTGCATTAAACTTTGATCTCTTATTTGTTTAAACAAGTTATCCTCAGCTATTACAAAGCCTGTTTTTTGGTCTATTTTCCACCTGGCCTGTAATTGGCCATACTGAAACCACGTTTGAACTACCTTCTCTTTTTTAAGTACCTCTAAGGATTTTAATTGCAACACCCCTCTTTCTATAATAAGGAGTTGTCTATAAGTGGTTCTATTGTGTTTTTGTTCTATATTCATATTTTCAATTGCATGCCTAGGAATTGCCCACATGGGCAATTTATCATTTAGTTTATGTTGATATTTTTTCCAAACCCGCAATAAGGCATTTCTTAAAATATGATTTTTGAAATTCTTATCCAGTTTTTTGTTAAATAACAAGTAAGCATGCCAACCATATACCAAATCATGTCCCTCAATATTCAATATTCTGTCATTGGTTAAATTGATCCAATCACTAATTGCAGATAAGACCACTGCATCATAATATAATTTTAAGTTTGGTAATTTCAATCCTCCTCTTTCACGTACATCTTGCATTATTTTCATCTTTACCCTCGGCTTCTTTCCTGCCCATACAAATTTGTTGATACCCTTCTGCCATTCTAAAAGATTCACATCTCTTTTGAGTATTGGTAACATTTGAAACAAAAATAAAAATTTTGGTAAAATATTCATTTTCACTGCCGCTATCCTTCCCAGCAAAGATAAATGCAGTTTCTCCCACCTTTTCATCTCCGTTTGTATACTATGCCAGAGTGGTTCATAATTATGCTTGTATAATTTCCTATTTGAAGTTAAAATATTAACTCCAAGATATTTGACTTTTTTAACAACCTCACATCCTAACATCGCTCCCAATTCTTCCTTCTGTTTGATATTCATATTCATTGCTAATATTTTGGTTTTTCCTAAATTAATTTTAAATCCAGAGACTTGACCATATTGATTAATCATATTCATTAAGACCTTACTGGATTCCTGCGGTTGTTTCAATATTATAACCAAGTCGTCCGCAAAAGCGCGGACTCTATATTCTTGCTGTCTGATCTTGATCCCTTTTAAAGCATCCAAGCCCCGTATCTTATTCAACAATACTTCCAAAGTTATAATAAACAATAGTGGGGACAAAGGACAACCCTGTCTTGTACCTTTTTCTATTTGAAAGGAATCTGTTAAACTTCCATTGACTATAATTTGGGCTTTTTGCTGCTGATATATTGCACCAATTGACCTTAAAAAGCCATCTCCTATCTGCATTTTTTGCAGTATCTTCAACAAAAATTGCCAATTGACTCGATCAAAGGCTTTCTCAGCATCCAAAAATATGAATGCGGCAGGGATTTGATTATTCTTTCCCAAGTATTCTAAAGCATTAATAATTAACCTGACATTGCTCTTCATCTGTCTGCCCTGTATAAAACCTGTTTGGTCAGTATGTATCAGTTGTTGGATAACCACCATTAACCTATTTGCTAATATTTTAGTAAAAATTTTATAATCTACATTAAGTAATGAAATAGGTCTATAATTTTTTGGCTGAGTAAGATCTTGGTCTTCTTTGGGTATCAACGATATGAACGCTGTCTTCCATGAAGGGGGCACTTTACCTTCCGATTGAATTTTATTAAATAATTCTCTAAGAGGTTCTACCATTTCTAACTGTAAGTTTTTATAGTAAACAGCTGTTAAGCCATCTGTACCTGGTGCTTTCCCTAGCTTTAATTGTTTGATTACCTGCAGGATTTCCCCAGAGGTTATTGGTTGGTTCAATCTATACCTATGTTCTTCGCTAACTAGGGGGATTTTCTCTTTATCTAAGTATTTATTTATGTCTAAGTCCCTAATTTTGTCCCCTTTATACAACTCTGTAAAAAATTCTCGAAATCCCTTTTGGATCTCTTCCTGTTGAAACACTTCCTTCCCTCTGTAACACAATTTGGATACATTTCGAGCTTTCCTTTTTTTCCTAATCTGATAAGCCAACCACCTACCGGGTTTATTTGCATTGCAGAAAGTATTATGTTTGGCATATAATAAACTGGTGGCTACCTGGTCAGAGATCAGCATATCAAATTGAGATTTTAATATGGAAATTGCTTCTTTAGTCTTTGTATCACCTGGGTTCAGTATTAATTCCTGCTCTTTCCCTTTAATTTCCTCTTCCAATTCTTTACATTTTTGCCCTTGTTTATGTCTGTGTATTTTGTTTATATTTATCAATACTCCTCTCATATAGGCTTTGCTTGCATCCCATACATATTCCATAGGTGTACCCTTATTCATGTTAAAAACAAAGTATTCAGATAACAATTTTTTATAATCATTAACATACTTTTCATATCTGAATAAATTTTCATTCAGCCTCCAAGACCTTCTTGCCTGAACTACCCTTCCCAGCTCCATCCAAACTGGGTTATGATCCGAAAGGACTCTGGCCATAATCTTAGTCTTCTTCACCCTAGAAAGTAAATCATTAGTAATTAATATAAAATCGATCCTTGAAAAAGATTGATGTCTGTCGGAAAAGAAGGTAAAGTCATATTCTTCTGCATGCCTTTCACGCCAAACGTCTCGCAGTTCGAAGTCGTCCATCATGTCAAAAAAGGATTTGGGTAATTTAGCTCGGAATTTAGTATTCGGGCGAGATGTCTTCTTATCTCTTTTGGTGTCAATCACGCCATTCCAATCACCCAATAGTATGCACAACTTAAAGTCCCACTGTACTAATTTAGCATGGAGATTTCTATAAAATCCATCTTGTTGTTGATTAGGAGCATAAATTCCCAAAAGCAATGTCTTTTTCCCTTCTAAGATTAAATCTAATGCGATATATCTTCCAAAGGGATCTGCTTCGATTAGCTCGGCTTTAATGTCTTTCCTTAAGTATACTACTATACCATTTTTTTTCCGTAGCAGAGGTCACAAAATGTTGACCAAGTTTGGGATTGAACAAATATTTTTGATCAGTTATTTTGATATGAGTTTCCTGCAAACAAATTATGTCGTTCTTAGACTGTTTAAGATAATGAAATATTTTCTTTCTCTTCTGTGGAGAATTCAGTCCATTAACATTCCATGTCAAAATCTTAGTTGTCATTTTTGGTTGCCTGAAGCTTTTTTAGAGCCTTCCGCATGGCCTGTCTCACCTTTGGTCTGGCTCCTCCCACAGCTTCTGAGCTTGTTGCTGTAGCTCCTTGATCAATGGCCGATGATTGTGGAGATTGTTGCGTTGTGGCTTGTTTTTCTGTTTGTCTGGTGGTCATATGGTTAGATCTTTGTTCCTTAACCCCTTGCCCTTCCGGGAGGGGGAGATGATACGTTTTGTCTGGTGATTGTGTAGTTTGCTGTTTCTCTTGTCCTGCTCGTGGTTTTTCTCCATATCCCGATGGTTCAGGGTGCCCCACTTTCAAAATCTTATGATAGAAATCTCGAGCTTTCCATACAGAGTTGAGACGATATCTTTGCTTATCAAATGTAACTATAATGCCAAACGGGGCATCCCATCTGTACTGTATCTGGCGCTTTCTGAGCTCTTCCACCAAAAAAGCATAATCTCTTCTGGCTCTTAGCATTTGAGGTGGTATCTCTTTCAAAACCATCAAATCCTGTCCGCCAATTTGAAGCTTGGTATTGTAGGACTCTTGTAATATCTTATTTCTGGATTCTCTTGTAACAAAATATATTACCACGTCTCGGGGGAGTTGCTTTTGTTTTGCCGCCCAAGAATTGACGCGAAAAATTTTATCAATCTGCCAATCAAAATTGGATCCCGGTCTTCCCACCAGACAGTCAAAGGCCTCAGAAAACATCTGCTTTAAGTTCTCCTGTCTCTCTTCGCGCAGCCCCCTAACTCTTAATGCAAGTTCCATCTGGTTATACTCTATCATAATCATTTGTTTTTCAGCATTTTCAACTTTTCGTTCCACCTCTTCAGTTTTAGATGTCAAATTAGTTTTAGCTTCATTGAGAATCTCTAAGTTATCTTCCATTCCAGAAATATATTCTGTCAGTACATTTACAATTCCCATCATATCATCATTCATTTTGCTAATCTTGGTATCAAATTTATCATATGAGACTTTTATCTCATTGCTTATCTCATTCCTTATTTCATCTCTGAACTCTCTGAGAGCTTCCAAATTCTGTTCCCTTGATTCTCTGAACATTTCCAGCAAAAATTCTTTCGTTAATACATCTCCACTAGGGGGCATAGAAGGTGGGGGCTGCGACTTTGTGCCAGGTATGGGAGAGGCAGATTTAGAAAGTAATTTCGCAGGATTCGATTTGGATGCCATAATATCTTTGCTTCAAGCACTTAATCAAACCACTATGCCGAGAAGAGAAAAGAAAAAAAATTCTCCCTTTTTTGCCAAGAATTTTACGGAGGATTTCAAAAGGCTGGCATTACACCAAAACAGTTCACGAAACAAAACAAAAAACAGAGAAAAACCCTGTTTGGAATGTCTCTGTGTCAACAAAGAGCCTTTGAGAACTTTTAATTAGATAAGGGAGAGTCTTCAAAGGAATGAGGCTAATTAGATCGTGAAAGGCTGCCAAAATATACCATCATTGCAAATACAAAAGCTGGGGAATTGCCATCTTGAAAATAAATACACAAAAGAAACTTTTTAACACTGAAGCTTGAGTTTTCCTAAAAAAACAGACGTAAAGTTCTCAAATATGAGCTCTGCTTGTATTAATTTCATTAAAAAAAATTCAATAATTTGTCCTAAGAGGGGGTTCTTCGCCTTGTGCCGTTAATACAGCAGAGAAATCTGGCCGGGGATGACTCAGCTTAAAAAAAAACAAACCCTCGTTTGCAGCAGAAAAAAAAAGCTGCAAACTGCAAGGAAAAGTTCTTACCGGCTGAGCCGCTCACTGCAATCTTCTTGCCTGAAGTTTGAGTTATCTAAAGGATGTTTAATTAGATAACGGACCAGAAATCTGGGAGCGGCTCAATTAAGCCGCTGCCGACGGCCAAGTCCTTCCCCGGAAGTCTGTCTTTACTTTGTATTGTTTTGACTTGAGTCCTGATCAGGGATGCTCTGAGCACTATTCATTGATCAAGAACGGCAACCTCAGAGCCGAAATTAGATTTGCATAGCCCCTCCCCAACACCGTTAACATGATACTCTATGCAATCTTTGAAAACCTTATTGAAATAAGTCACACACAGAATGTACTTTTTGATTATATGTTAGTATGGACACACAGCAGCTCCTCCACTTGTTCTCTGGAAATAAGGCCTTTCTAGGGGTCTACCCTTGTGACCTGTTACCCCAGAGACAGATCACCAAAAGACCTTTTGGATTAATCATAAATACCCATCATCACACTCTTCCTGGGGAGCACTGGCTGGCCCTCTACTTTCCATCTCCAGGATATGGTGAATTTTTTGATTCTTATGGAAGACCTCCGGATAGCCATGACTTTCCTGACAACATAGTGATGTTTTGGAGCAGCAAGCTGAGAAGTACACATTTCACCAACGCCAATTGCAACACCCCAGTGCTGTGACCTGTGGACAACACTGTGCATTTTTTCTACTGAACCGTACTAAAGGAGTGACCTATAAAAATATTTTAAAGATGTACTCCAATGCAGATATTAAAAATGATCAAATGGTAAAGCTGTTTGTAAAAACTATAAAGGTGGGGAGGGGGCTTGGACCCTGTAACCGTCACCAGTGCATGCAGGTATGCATGCCTTACTGTAAAATAAAGAAAAAGACTTAAATGTTTTAATGTTCACTGTGTTTTTATTCATTTTAAAAATTGAGCCAGTCACCAAATCTGAGTTGACTTCTAGGTTTTATTGTCCAAGGGTTAGTGGGTGTGCCTGTAAACATAAACTTCTGAGCCCCAAAAGGTGCTGTCATAACAGAGTCGGGGCTAGCAGTAGTTTCATCCTTAACAACCAGAGTATCTTTCAACTTTTCTATTTGCTCTTTAACAGCAGTAGACCCCAACACAGAAGTTGGAACATTCACTTCAGCCATAGCATTCATAAAATCATCCCATCCTTTAGGTTTCCGCTTCTTAGTAGGGGCTCGGTGTTGCAAGGCGCCTTTCACCAAGTCTAAAATATTAGTACCGGGAATAGGTACACCTTTGTATAAAAAGGTACCCCGATCATCCCAGGTTGAGACGTCCTGGTGTTGTTTCATTTTGTTCAGCAAAAGTTCTGCATTTTTCCTATAACGAGTGCTCACACCGCTTAGGATATCATCCATAGCGGTGGTCTGTGGAGTTGTTTGTGGCGGCTGTTCTGGTAATGTTGGAAGTGCTTGAGGCTCCCCAAGTGGATAAATGAGATTCAGTTTGTCCTTTTCAGACTTATTTTGCCTGGTCACTCTTAGATACCTTTGCAGTACAGAATTGTAGAGCTTAATCTTGACATCCTCACTCAAATCATGCCTCTGAAGTATGTTGCGCATCTCATCATCCAACCGCCCCCTCTCTACTTACAAAGATGACTGAATCGGTGTCATGGTACAGACACCTATCGCCCAGCTCCTCCAGTAGTCTGTATAATTCTAGCCGTGCATAAGCGGTCGTAAAGCTGGCAATGAATACATTAGTGCATGAGGATTTGGTGGGTTGGTTCTTGGCTGTTTTCCACGTCACGACAGCTGTCTCTGTATCCACAAACTCACATGAAGAAACATCATAATAGGGCACAAAAAGATATTTGAATAATTCCTCAGGGTTTGACACCACTGATGTGGTCAGGTGATTGGTGCTCTGGCCAAACTTGCCCCACAATGAATTTAAAAAGAGTTTGGCAATCTGTCTTTTGGCAGGATTTACTTCAATGTGGTCACATCGTAAATGGACCCCTTCCATCTTTTCGTAATCCTGAATATATTGCTCTTTATCCTGATCTATTTTGCACCATTCAGGGTAACCACTGGCCTCCTGTTTCTGTCTGAGATGCATGTTCATATATCCTGAAAATAGCTCATTTGAAGTTCTTTCAAAATGCCAGATCTCATAGATTTCAACAATTCTGTAACCTTTTTCTAAGGCTACATTCAATTCAACAGTGCACCATGTTCCGGTCAGAGCTCTTTCCTCATCACTGTGTTTACAGGGGGAGGTTTGCAGTTTTTCTGTGCAGGTTGCGCACAAACTAAACATTAATTTGCCCCCTGAGGTTGCCATATAGGGTTTGTTGCATTCTGGTGGCAGGGATCTTGTGTCAGAGCATTTAATGCTGTCTTTTGCTGTTGTTTTAAAAACATCTTTGGAATCAGAGGTTGCCATCTTCAAGAGACTGCTGAAATTAAGGCAAACTAACCAGCTCTTGTAATGACAAGCGCGCCTTGTGCATGCCCAGAATCACAGGGGAGGGGTGGGGCGGGTATGGCATGTCCGGACATGCCCCACACATGTCTATTGCGCATGCCCAGAATCACAGAGGAGTGGGGTGGGTGGGCAAGTAAGGCATGTCAGGGTATATCCCAGGCATGAATGAACAGGCTTATCCACTGCATGCAACCGGGCGGGGTTGCCTATTGTGAACATTTTAATTCCTGTTAATAGTCCTTGTCTTTTCCTGTTGGTGGGCTTCAATCTACCTAGAAATAAATACCTTTTAGAGAAAAAATGGTTAAATGCAGACCCCATGTCTCAACAAAAATTAAAACCAACATTGCCTAGAAATAAATACCTGGGAAAAAAGTGGGTTTAAATGCAGCCCTTAGGAGATTGATTACAAATAAAAAACATTTTTTATTTCACAACCCCCCCTCCCACCACCCTTGAATGTCCATAGAACTAATCTAGGGTTAAACTAATCATGTACACAGCGTCTTGGCATCTTTCTTGATGGGGTAAGTTTCAACATGTCTTATCTGAAAAATAGGGCTAGGATATTGCACAACACCTTATCTGTTAGGGCTACTCATCATGATGGGCTTAGGCCATTACACATATCCAGCTAGGGTTATGATCTTGTGAAACCTGCACCACGTGGGGTCAATTATGCATACCTCAGCCAGGGAGGAGGGCTATGCACGTCACATCCGGAGGGTGGGGGCTGTGCACGTCACTTCCGCTTAGGGGGCATGATCTGGTGACGTAATCAGCACGTGGGTTTGTTTACTTTGATGACGTTACTGATCAAAAGTACTGATAATTTTCATTAAAAAAGGTATGAACTATATCTACTGTTGTGTCTTAATAAGAGGTAATCTATGGCTGCTGTGTCCTCTAGGGTTGCTTGCCTTACTTGCCTCAGTTCTTTACTCGGGACATCTAGGGCATGGGAAGTTGAATTCAAACGTTTTGTTAGGGTACATGCCAGACTATTCAAGTTTCTAGAGTTTCATGTTGCAAGCCCTGGCACTCCCACTAGTGATACTGCTAATGCTACATACTCAGCTTTTGTGAGAGACTTTGAAGTTGCCATCTGAAGCCAAGATGTGAAAAACACAAGAGTTCTTGTGTCATCTCTGTAATGAGGGCATTAATATGGCTAATCAGCCTAAGGTACAAGGTTCCCTTATGGAATTGGCTGGGAGGTAGGAGTAAGCCTTTAATCCACAGAGTATAAACCAACCAGGAGAAGTTTTATGTAGCTGTAAGAAAATGGAATGTTTTCTGTGTGGTTGCATATAAAGTCTGGCTTAGGTTGGTGCATTCCTGGACCTTCGAGAAGGAGCATCCACTGAGGTTAAATCATAAGGCTGTGTCAGTGGTTGCAGTAACTTGGAGTGTGTACATAGTGTGGTCTTTCATGACAGAGGGGGGGTCCCCAGTTGAATATACTAGAGTCTAAATTTGTCAATTGAAAATCCTTGAGTCTAGTGTGATTGAAGATAGCTCATGGTGCTGAAACTACTCCCATGAAACATGTTGTGAGGATATCTGTTACAGATTTTCCTCCAGTTGGCAAAAATCTGTATTGTTGAGAACTTCAGTAACTAAGTACTCCCAAATATTTCCTTTGTCTGGAAAAAGGCTGGGTTCTAGCAAAGGTGTTACATAAGTTGCAAGCATAAAGATAAAAATAGTTTTACAAAGTACAATCCCCATCATTTTCTCTCTCCCCAACTTGTGGAATATTAAATAAAGTTTCTAGGGTCCACTGTTCAGTTTCTGGGTTTCTTCTTATTTTCATTGGTGGCACTTTAGGAGGTAGAGTTGGAGATGGACTGTGATCCACCACAGCAGGTTTCGCATGTGTCAAGTGGATCCAGGAGTCTTTTTCTGCAATCTTGATGGCTATCTGCATGGTTAGCAACTTGATAGGGCCCTTTCCACCTGGGTTGCAGTGGTGAGGTTCTGGTGAAGAATTTGATCCACACCCAATCTCCTGGTTCAAATGGATGCAGAGCCTCCTTGGGGGGCGGGCGTGTCAGGGCACTCTGGGTCCAAAGGATGTGTAGGTTTTTTTTTGTAGGGCTGTAAGAGAAGAGAAAACCATATCCCCCCTATCTAAACTGCGGGATTGTGGGTCTAGGCCTTGTAGTGTGTCAGGGGGGAGACCAAAGAGGATTTCAAAAGGTAAGATTTCTATATCTTGTCAGGATCTAGTTCTAATGTAAAAGGCACAATTGGTAGCACCTGTGGCCAAGAGAGATGTGTCTTTTGGCAGAGTTTGCCCAGTAGGGTCTTCACTTCTTTGTTCGCTCTCTGTGCCCCCAGAAGAAGTCTGGAATATGGTACATGGAGGTTCTGTGTGATGCCAAGGGCTTGACATATATTGGTGAGGACTTGAGCTATGAAATGTTTGCCCCTATCCATGTCCAGAACACTTGGGACCCCAAATCTGAGCACAATATCTTTAAGGAGGTGTCTGGATGTTTCAAGGGCTGTTGCATGGCAGCATGGGAAGGCCTCCACCCAGTGAGTTAGTTGGTCCCTGCATACTGGTGCCCATTTGCCTTTAGTAGCTTTATGTAATACAATTGTACTTTTTCAAAGGGCCTTTGTGCCCAGGGTCTTCCCCCTTCATGGATGGATTTTCTCAAGGTGATGTTATTTGCCTGGCAGGTTTTACAGGTGCTTGCCACCTTTGTTGCCTCGCTATAGGCTCCTGGTGCATACCATGCCCTCCTCATAGCATCTACCATGGCTTGTCTCCCACAGATAACACAAATGAGAGGCAAGAGGTTAACATGGGTGAAAAAAAAGCTGAAAATAAAAACCAGTTAGATAATTCTATTGAGATTTATAGAGACACAAAAAGAACAAAGAGAGAAAAAGGAAAATGCTATCCAAAAAAAGAACAATTCAAAAACAAAGAGAGAAACAGTGAGAAGCAAAAAAGGGAAATCCTAGGGAGGGTTACTCAAATAATTCAAAGAAGAATGATAGGGAAAATTCTGAAGAAAAGATATAATACATATAAAAGAAAAAAAGAAAAAAAGGAATGTAAGAGCAGGGGTTAGAAGGACAAACAGAAAACTGATGAAAAATGGAACATAAAGGACAGCAAGAGATGAGTTAAAAGAAAATGGCTAGGAAAGGAGGAAGAGAAAGAAGAGATGTATTACTAGAAAATGAAATATGTTAATACTGCTAATAATATACTGCTCAAAAAAATAAACGGAACACTTAAACAACACAATGTAACACCAAATCAATCACACGTCTGTGAAATCAAACTGTCCACTTAGGTAGCAACACTGATTGACAATCAATTTCACATGATGTTGTGCACATGGAATAGACAACAGGTGGAAAGCATAGGCAGTTACCAAGACATCCCCAATAAAGGAGTGGTTCTGCAGGTGGTAACCACAGACCACTTCTCAGTTCCTATGCTTTCTGGCTGATGGTTTGGTCACTTTTGAATGCTGATGGTGCTTTCACTCTAGTGGTAGCATGAGACGGAGTCTACAACCACACAAGTGGCTCAGGTAGTGCAGCGCATCCAGGATGCCACATCAATGCGAGCTGTGGCAAGAAGGTTTGCTGTGTCTCTCAGTGTAGCGTCCAGAGCATGGAGGCGCTACTAGGAGACAGGGCAGTACATCAGGAGACATGGAGGAGGCCATAGGAGGGCAACAACTCAGCATCAGGACCGCTACCTCCGCCTTTGTGCAAGGAGGGACAGGAGGAGCACTGCAAAATGACCTCCAGCGGGCCACAAATGTGCATGTGGCTGCTCAAATGGTCAGAAACAGACTCCATGAGGGTGGTATGAAGTCCACAGGTGGGGGTTGTGCTTACAGCCCAACACTGTGCAGGACGTTTGGCATTTGCCAGAGCACCAAGATTGGCAACTTCGCCACTGGCGCCCTGTGCTCTTCACAGATGAAAGTGGGTTCACACTGAGCACATGTGACAGACGTGACAGGGTCGGGAGACGCTGTGGAGAACATTCTGCTGCCTGCAACATCCTTCAGCATGACCGGTTTGGCAGTGAGTCAGTAATGGTGTGGGGTCAAATCTCTTAAGTCTTTCTGCAATATTTTGAAGTCCAGCCAGGATGTTTTGGATTATTAGATTTTCTTCCTCTGAATATTGATCCATTTTTCAAAATGCAAAGAAATATAAAGGAAAAAAAATAGGAAAAGGAATCTGCCACTCTAGCCTGTCAAAATTTTAGGAAATGTGTCTGTATTTATTTTGAATCTTAAACACCAGTTCTTTCAAAGATTTTAAAATAGGAGGGATTTTATTCTTGCTTGTCTTTTCCTTCTCTTGCCAAAATATTTACCAGAAGCACTAACAAAACAGGTTTCGTGCTTTAAGTCTTATCAGGTTTTATAAGCGAATTCCAAACCCTTCCATTGCAAGGTCAGTGAAACCAAGTGAAGCAGAACAAAGGATACATTGTATCCAAAACAGAAACAAAGTTCAGACTTTGGCTTCCAGGTTCAATAATTAGTCAATTGTTATTTGTTCCTTTCCCTTAAATATCTTTCATATAGTTTTAACCAATAGAGGGAAAAATTTGTTGAAGTAAGAGAAGAAGTTTAATTTAGCCAACAAAAAAAAAATTAGGGTAGTAAAAAGGAAAAAATAGAAAAAAAAGATCAGTCCATAGACTACAAGCAGGGAGACAGGAAATGTTGCAATTACTTCAATCCACAAAACATCGTTACTAACTAGAGCAGGAAATTATTTTTTTTAAGAAAAAAAGTTTCTTAACACAGAACTTCTGAAAGTAAAAAAAGAAAAAAAACCTGACCAGATGGAATGCTTTCGCTTCGTCTCTTTCTTCAGGAGCCGTCTCCGACTATGCCAGCCTGGGGGCTGCCTGTTTGTCCTCAGTTGGAAGCACTAGCCTTGGGTCAAACAGGGACTTTGCAATGTCCCTGTGACCAGCAAGGCTTTGGCTTCCCTGTCACCATCTCTTCGGGACAGTTTAGGTCCTACCAGACCGTCCAAAGACAAAAGTTTCATCGACGGACCAGGACTGTCGGGTCCGTGCGATGTGTCGTCACGACGTTGGCTCCCCCCTCGGTCAGTTTATGGAGTGCTACAGTTAAAGAGGAGGGGGTTGGAGCCCCAGAGATCAAAGAAGAGAATGGAAACATAGAAAATAAAGATAAGATGTCAGATGAATCCATCAATGGACTAAATACGAGCGAAAGTGAAAAGAAGGGAAGCTGGAAAAGTGTTTTTGACAACTTGGAGCCTTTCTTTCAACTTCAAGATGCAGGAGGGAAAAAAAGAGTGAAAAAATGGAACTAAGAAGACAAATATATCCAGAAAAAAGTTTGATAACCAAAGCTAAGCCTACGTTAATAACAATTAAAGAGCAACAAAACTACATGAGAGATCCTTTCAGCTACAGAGTGCAGAGAGAAATGTTAAACTCTGAAAAGATTCTAATAAGAGAAATGACACAACTGCTGGTGAGAGAGAAAGGATTATTTTGCTACTGGAAAGGCACTGGCTGATAATGCCAATTGATGATAAAAATTAGCTAATTTTTGATGGTTAATAAGTAGGAATTTTAGTATTTTGTAGATTCTTATAGATTATCATTGTATGTTTAGTCGCTAACATATAATATATCATGATATTAACAATGAAAGGATAACCTTAATTAGGATAAATAACCAGGCCACAAATTGCAAATGAGATTTGGTGGAATGATAAAGCCTATAAATTTGTGTTTCAGACCTTGTTATGAAGCTATAAATAATTTGGATTACAATAAGAGGTGATGTGATGTAAATAGCAAACAATTGTTTTCTTTTCTTTTCTTCTCTGTCTTTCTCTAATTACAATAATAAAAGGGAATGTTAATGCATATCTTGGAGATTATCAACTAGAAATTTTAATTTGGATTAAAAATGGCAAACAATTGTTTTTTTTTTGTCTTTCAACTATAAAAACAAAAGGGAAGGTTAACATATATTTTGGTGATTATTAACTAAAAATGTCAACATTTTTCCTTTTCTCTTTAGATTGTTTTAGATTTTAAATGGTCATTTTGTTAACACATATTAATAGATTGTTGTTTAGAGATTGTTGTTTTTTGCGTTTGTGGAGAGAAGAGGAGAGAAAAATGTAAATAACCCCTAGTTAACTATAATAATAATAAAGATATGTTAGAGAGAGGAAATGTTAGATGTCCTACTAATTGACTTTTTTTTCTTAGAATATGTTATAAAGATACAAAGATATGGCAGATTTACTGGAACTGGGGGAAGGGAAAAAAATGCCAGCAGGTGGCTGTGTTTTTGAAATCTTAACTAAATGATTGTGGTATGGTGAGAGTAAAATAAATAAATTTTTAACATATACAATTTAAACTGAATGAATATATGTGATTGTGGACAGAACGCACGAAATGTACTTGTGACCAATGGATACGCTTTCTACAAGATGTAATGAAAGATGATGCTTTTCTTTTTGTGTTTTTTCTGTAATAAAACTAATAAAAAAAATTTGTAAAAAAAAAAGTAATGATGTGGGGTGGCATTTCTTTAGGGGGCTGCACAGCCCTCCATGTGCTCGCCAGAAGTAGCCTGACTGCCATTAGGTACCGAGATGAGATCCTCAGACCCCTTGTGAGACCATATGCTGGTGCGGTTGGCCCTGGGTTCCTCCTAATGCAAGACAATGCTAGACCTCATGTGGATGGAGTGTGTCAGCAATTCCTGCAAGATGAAGGCATTGATGCTATGGACTGGCCCACCCCTTCCCCAGACCTGAATCCAATTGAGTACATCTGGGACATCATGTCTTGCTCCATCCACCAATGCCACGTTGCACCACAGACTGTCCAGGAGTTGGGGGATGCTTTAGTCCAGGTGTGGGAGGAGATCCCTCAGGAGACCATCCACCACCTCATCAGGAGCATGCCCAGGCGTTGTAGGGAGGTCATACAGGCACGTGGAGGCCACACACACTGAGCCTCATTTTGACTTGTTTTAAGGATATTACATCAAAGTTGGATAAGCCTGTAGTGTTTTTTTCCACTTTAATTTTGAGTGTAACTCCAAATCCAGACCTCCATGGGTTGCTAAATTTGATTTCCATTGATAATTTTTGTGTGATTTTGTTGTCAGCACATTCAACTATATAATGAACAAAGTATTTAATAAGAATATTTCATTCATTCAGATCTAGGATGTCTTATTTTTGTGTTCCCTTTATTTTTTTGAGCAGTGTATATAGTTTAAAAAATAACATTGTTAATTGTGGATAACCAATTAAGTAAAATGCTTGTTAGAGTTGATGAAAGAAATGTCCTTCTGGGTTCGGCTCCAAGTAGGGAAAAAGACACTGGAGACATGGAGGCTGCTTGGAAAGATGGTTTATTGTTGGACAGGGCCACATGGCTTGATCCCTGAATAGAAAAGGTGATCACATGCTTCAATGTTGGTGGAGAAGAAGAGAAAGGCTGAGGGAGGGGCTTGCTAGGCTTTTTATAACCTGTTCAGTCCCACCGCTCTGTTTCCTGTTCCTGTGTAAGAAATGTATTCTGATTGGTTGTCAGACTCCCATGGAGCCATGCAGGGGCTACTCTCTAGGCTGTGTTTTGAATCCAGGTATGGATGAGTTCTCAGATGCTATGTGGTCAGTTGAGTAAAGGGCCAATATTATCATGCTTTCCTGTAGCTGCTGGTGAAGTCTTTATTATGTAAAGTGGACTAGCTTGGCCGTCTTAATGGCCCATTAACAGTGGGGATGGGCAGGAAGCTACAGGCAACTATTCTGTCTTTTAAAACATGTTTCTTTCGTTTCACATCGAGAGAAATATTCGGCCTTTTCAATATTTCCTAGGATATTTCATTTTTCTGGGAGAGGGCTGGATGATAACTTCCCACATAGTAAAATTGAATGTGATGATATATGCTACCAATAGAAATTAGAAAAACAAATGGAAAATGTAATCATAAATTTGGTATATTTTTTCTGAAAGGGTGAAAAATGTCTATGTGTTAAGAAAAATTTAAACTTAAGATGGAAATATGGGAAGAAATTAATGGGCTGAAATTGGAATGGTAATATGATGTAAAACAAATCAAGTATAAGAGAGAATATAAAAGGGGGGGAAAGAATTTAAAAATTTGTAACAAATTTTTTTAAAAAATATTGACAAGACACCTGAAGCGACACCCAGTTTTCCATGGATGAACAAGATGAAAGATTTCCTATAGTCAGGGAGGCCAAGTGCAGAGGCTGATGCTAAAGTTTGTTTTATTATTTAAAGCGTTTGATCTAGAGATTTTGACCAGTCAATGGGTCAGGCATGCTTTTTCCTGTCAGTTATATTAGTGGTCTGGCTAATTCCCCAAATGAGGGGATCCATGGGCGGCAGAAGCCTAGCACGCCCAATAAGGCTCTTGCCATTTTGTTTGAGGTGGTTTCATGCTTAAAATAGTTTGTACTCAACTGGGTGCCAATTTCCTGATTCCTGGTGTGATGATGTAGCCCAAATATGTTACTTCTTGTTTTAAATACTGTAATTTAGAAGGTGAAGCATTGTGTCCTCCTTCTGCTAAGGCTTTAAGCAAGTGTAGTGTGTCTAATTTACATGCTAGCTCAGTCTGAGATAACAGCAAGAAATCATCAATGTATTGGATTAAAGTTGATTATTGTGGGAGGGAGATGGAGGAGAGGTGTTGTGACTCAGCAGATGTCTTCTCTAAGTCTTTTCGGGATACAAGATTCATTATGCCGCTGGGGCTTGTTAGAGGCAGGTTTGGAGATAAAAGGACGGATGCTGCCACGCCCTAGTCGCAGGAGTCAACGTTCCTTCATGCGTTCCTGGGTTCGTACAACATTGCTTGATACACTTGGATAAGTGCTTTGGTGTTTCATGTAACCCTGATTCGTGGAGACTTTGGAAGAAGTGCATTGCTTGTAAGAGTTGTTTTGTATTCTGTTATCTGCTTGAAAGAGACTGTATTTCTGTTATTTTTGGGCTCAAAGCCAGTTTGAACTGAGAACTGATAAAGAAAGTTCCTTTTAAGTTTATTCATCTTGCTGTTTATTAAGAGCCGTGAAGGGGGGACAGAACAGAGAGGTATGCTTTGAAAATTTGAAGAAATAAGGTGGGGGACTCTGTGTAGACTTGTGGCAAGCGAGTCCATGTATACTGTTGTTATTTCCAAATGAAAGCAAAGAGATATTGGGATCCGTGATATACTGGGATGCTAAAAAAGTGAAACATAGGTCTATCACAGTGAAATACGTAGCTGAAGCTGGCACTTTGGTAATTATAGTTGCTGGATTTGGCACTACAGGGCTGCGAGGGATCACGTGGTGGTTCACGATCCTTAAATCGTGAACAAATCTAAAGATGGGGTTCCCTTCATTGTCTATCTTTGATTTCTTTACTGGAAAATGGGGGGGGGGTGTTGTGGGGGAGGTACATTTCCTGCAGACTCCCTATTCTAAGTAGGCTTTTATTAATTTCCTTATGGGTTGGACTGCCTCTGCTGGGATCTTGTATTGGGGAATGCAAGGAGGTGATCTATCTTTCACTTGAATTTTAACTGGGATTGCTCCTTTTAATAATCCTATGTTAGTATTATCCCATCCCCATAGAAAGGCTGGTAAAGTCCTGAGGTCATCATGTAATTGTTCTGTATTTATTACTAGCAGCTGTAGGTGTTTCGCTGGGATATCCAGAGTTAATCCTGATTTATTACAAGAAATTTTGGCTCCCAGCTTGCATAACACATCCCTCCCCAAAAGGGATAGGAGAGATTGGGGGCACACTGTGAATGTATGGTTAAATGAGAAGGGGCCAATTTCCACCCTCATTTTGTTGGTATATTCTACATTGTTCCCCACCCACCCCCATTATATTATCCCTAGCTCCTATTGCTACTGCACCTTTAAAGGGGGGGGTAGTAATTAGTGATGAGGTTGCCCCTGTGTCTATTAAGCATTTATATGGTTTTCCTCCTATTGAGATTTTGAGCATGGGCTCCCCTTCTGGACCATTCTTTAAGGGAATGGCATGGCTAGTGAAGGTAGCTTTGAAGTCTTCCTTGTCTAGTCACAGGTTTTGTGAGTTGCTTTCCCTGTCAGGTTTTGCAATGAGGTCTCATTGTGTCTCCTTTATCTCTGTGGCAAAAAAGTATCATTTCTTGGTTAAGGGGGTCAGGGTTGGTTGTCCTGATGGTGATTAGGGGGTATTCCTAAAAGTTAGAGTGTCTGTTTTCCAAATTATTTGTCAGGGTTCCGACAGAAGCAGGCCAGGGATGCTTTGCAAGTTGCCATTACTAGGTCGGATGCTGAGAATGGCATGTGTGTTAGAACGTATTCCAGCTGACCTCTTGTTCTTCCTGGGACTGGTTTGCTCAGTAAGGGGGCCGTGATTTTTGCCTCATGTATGTTTTCTACAGGGGAAGGATTATCTGTTGTGGCCGTCTCCTATTTTCCTGTCAGCTCTTTAGATTGGGACAATTCAGCCCAGCAGTACCAGTAAGGTATGCACATGTGTGAGAATGGGAAATGACTGCCGAGCTTCATCGCTCTGGCTCACTGAAAATAATAACGGAATAAACTCTGGGACCAGGACCTCGGATATGGTAAAGGAGGGGTTCCTGCAAGAGGCCAGCGTTTGGGCTATCCGGGGGGGGGGGGCAACTACCTGGTGGGGGCTGCCTTCGGGTGGCTCCTGGATGGTGTTACCTCCCTCGGCGGCTTCTCTGTACTTTTGTGCTGCAGCTGGTCGGCGGCGGCAGAGACGGCATTGCACGGGTGGCGACCGTTTCGGCCTCATTACCCTGGGAGGCATTGGACTTGTGCCGGGCGTTGGACTTGTGCTGGGTGGTGCCGGTGTGTCAGTTTATGCCCCGAAGAGGGGGTGGGGAGCTCTACAGGAATGTTTGGTTTGACTGGGGGGCTGGTTTCCTGCCGCCACTGCAGTTCTTCTGACCCCCCCTCCTTCCCTCTTGGCACGGCGTTTCTTCTACCTTGCTGCTGCCGCTGTGGGGCTCCGCGCTGCCCTACTTTTTGCTGCTTGGACTGTGACTCCGGGAGCTCTGCGACTGGCCTTCTGTTGTGGCCAGTGTCATCTGCTGCTGCTGCTGCCTCAGGAGCGCCGCTTCAGACAGCGCCTTTCTCTGGACCATCTTATTCCTGGCGCCATTATTCTGGATAGGCGGTGCGCCTGGGGACTAGGTGTTTACTCCCTCCAGCGGCTGCCATTTTTGGCCCTGACTGGTGCCTTCTTCGCCTTCTTCTCTCCGGTTTATCTTCTGAGCAGTGCCAGCGCTGTAGCGGCTGTAGAGATCTCCTGGCTTGCTGACAACTTTTGCGACTGGTTCGTGTTACACACTTTAGGCGGAAGGAAACGACGGGAAGTGGTGGAGACGCGGGCATGGACTCACCGCATTTTCCAACTGGCACCCACCCACCCCTCCTGAAACCGCTCCGGTCACCTTAGACTCTGGACCGTTGGCCCTTTGGCCCGCTTGCCCATTCCGGACTCACAGGAGGGAAGAGAGATCAAGGAACTCTCCCTTCTGCACCATTACTAGCTCCGGCTACCCAAACTTACGCTGACCCACCCCTGCGGAATTAAGACCTGCGCCAAACTCTGTTTGTGGAGTGTGTGTTATGCAAATGAAGATGAATGTACCCACTTTTAATTATATTATTGTATTATTGTATTTTATATGTTTTAATGATTACAGTGGGATATGCTTGAGAAAGTTTTGGGGGGTGTATATGAGTGGACTGAGAGTGCAGCCTGGTGCCCCCTCCACTGAGTGCAGAAGCAGAAGTGGATGGGGGCCCAGCTCTGCCTCCCAGTCCGGAGTGTATGATTTGTATGGCCTGCTGAGGAGAACGGGGGCTTTGGAAGATAGAGGGGGGTCTACGGGCGCGGGGTTGGGCTGGAGCATTATGGTCATGACTGGGAGGGGCAGGTACGACGGGAGCTTCAGGGCTAGCCATTACCGGGGAAGGAGGGTTCACTATGTCACAGCGATCCCTCCTTTCGGCCCTGTTAGCTCCACTCCAGGACCAGATGGCAAGAGTTGTCAGGGCCCTGGTCTCAGGCTGCTGTTACTAAATGCCAGGTCTGTGGTTCACAAAGCTCCCCTCGTCCAGGACCTAATATTAGACGAGGGGGCAGACCTGGCATGTATTATTGAAACCTGGCTGGGCCAGGAGGGAGGAGTCCCCCTCACTGAAATGTGCCCAGAAGGGTTTCAGGTGCTCCATCAGCCACGACACCAGAGAATGGGGTGGGGGAATGGCTGCCATCATCCAAAGGTCATTAGTTCCTCGTAGGATCCCTGCTCCGGAGCTTGTCGGGTGTGAGTCCCTGTTGGTGAAGTTGGACTTTGGGGGTCAAGTGGGCTTGTTGTACCTATCTCCCAACAGCGTTACAACAGCCCTCCCTGTGCTCCTCAAATCAATAGCTGAGCTGGCGATTGAGTTCCTCAGGCTTATAGTGCTGGGGGATTTCAATCTGCCTTCGCTCGGGGAACGTTCTGATGGGGCGCAGGAGTTCATGGCTTCCATGACAGCCATGGACTTGACTCAGGTAATTCGGGGTCCGACTCATACAGCGGGTCACACGCTTGACCTCGTATTTCTCTCGGAGCATGGAGTCGTGATCTAGGTTTGAAGGGCATTAAGACCTTGCCCTTGTCATGGTCTGATCACTTCCTACTGAAGCTTGACTTTCGGAAACCAATCCCCCACTGTAGGGAGGGGGAACCGATTAGGTGGTTCCGCCCCAGGCGCCTGATGGACCCTATGAGATTTCAGATGGCACTTGGGGAGATACCTGACTCTCTCATCCACAGTCCGGTGGAGTCCTTGGTCGTTGCTTGGAATTCGGCGGCAGCAGAGGCTCTAGACCGGATTGTGCCTTTACGGCCTCTCCATGGCAGTGGATCCAGGAGGGCTCCTTGGTTCACCAAGGAACTCCGGGAGATGAAGCGCCAAAAGAGACGCCTAGATCGATGCTGGAGGGCCAGTAACTCTGAATCCGACTGAACACAATTAAGAGCCTTCATTAGGACTTATCTAGTGGCGATACGGGTGGCAAAATGTGCACATTTTTCCATTCTTATTGCATCTGCAGAATTGTGCCCAGCCGCCCTGTTTAGAATAGCCCGCTCCCTCTTGAAAGGGACGGACGACCCTTTACAGGGCAGACGACCCTTTACAGGGCAGAGCTGAGGAATTTGTCCAGTTTCTGTCGGATAAAATTGCTCGGATTCGGATGGACCTGGACTCGACTTGGACGGTACCAGCAGAGGTACCGGGGGAAGGTCTTGAGCGGATTTTATGGAGCGAGTTTCAACTTGTCACTCCTGAGGAAGTGGACAAGGCCATGGGAGCGGTGAGTGCCTCCACCTGTATACTGGACCCGTGCCCCTCCTGGCTGGTCTCAACCAGCAGGGAGGTGATACGTGGCTGGCTCTAGAGGATAATTAACACCTCTCTTCGGGAGGGATCCTTCCCGCACCCCTTAAAGGATGCGGGGGTGAGACCCCTCCTTAAGAAACCATTCCTGGACCCAGCCATTTTGAACAACTACCGTCCAGTCTCCAACACCCTTTCATAGGGAAGGTTGTGGAGAAGGTGGTGGCCTCTCAACTCCGACGGACCTTGGATGAAGCAGATTATCTGGATCCCTTTCAGTCGGGTTTCAGGCCTGGTTACGGCACGGAAACTGCTTTGGTCGCGCTGATCGATGATCTCTGGCGAGCCAGGGATAGAGGATACTCCTCTATCCTTGTGCTTCTTGACCTCTCAGCGGCCTTCGATACCATTAACCATGGTATCCTTCTGCGACGGTTACGGGAGGTGGGAGTGGGAGGCACCGTTTTACGGTGGTTCTCCTCCTACCTCTGGGACAGGTTGCAGTCAGTGTTGGTTGGAGGGCAGAGATCGACCCCTAGGCCCCTCAATTATGGGGTGCCGCAGGGTTCGGTCCTGTCCCCCCTCCTGTTTAACATCTACATGAAGCCGCTGGGTGAGATCATTCACCGGCACGGGATTAAATACCATCAATATGCGGACGATACGCAGCTGTATCTGTCCGCCCCATGCCAACTCAGCGAAGCAGTTGAAGTGATGTGCCAGTGCCTGGAGGCTGTCAGGGTCTGGATGGGAGCAAACAGGCTTGCACTCAATCCTGACAAGACCGAGTGGCTATTGATGCTCCCTCCCAAGGATGGTCCAGTCGCTCGTTGGGCGAGATCATCCGGAGGCACGGGATAAAATACCACCAATATGCGGACGATACGCAACTGTATCTGTCCGCCCCGTGCCAACTCAATGAAGCGGTGGATGTGATGAACCAGGGTCTTGAGGCCATTAAGAACTGGATGAGCGCTAACAAACTGGTACTCAACCCGGACAAGACCGAGTGGCTGTTGTGTTTCCCTCCCAAAAATTTGGCCAATGTTCCAACTCTTAAGCTGGGGGGTCAAATTTTATACCCCTCAGATAGGGTCCACAACTTAGGAGTCCTCCTGGATCCACAGCTGACTTTTGACCATCAGTTGTCGGCTGTGACCAGGGGGGCATTTGCCCAGGTTCGCCTGGTCCGACAGTTGCGGCCCTCCCTAAACCGGGAGGCTCTCGCAACAGTCACTCGAGCCCTTGTGATCTCTAGGCTGGAATACTGCAATGGGCTCTACATGGGGTTGCCCTTGAAGTGCATCCGGCGACTGCAGTTAGTCCAGAATGCAGCCGCGCGAGTGATAGTGGGCGCACCACGGTTCGCCCACGTTACACCCATCCTCCGCGAGCTGCACTGGCTACCTGTCGATCTCCGGGTGCGCTTCAGGGTATTGATGACCACCTTTAAAGCCCTTCATGGTAGTGGATCTGGGTACTTGAGAGACCGCCTTCTGCCGATCACCTCCCTCCGACCGATTAGATCGCACAGACTGGGCCTCCTCCGAACTCCATCTGCCAGTCAATGTCGACTGGCGACTACACGGAGGAGAGCCTTTTCTGTTGCAGCTCCGACCCTGTGGAACGACCTCCCCGTCGAGATCCGTACCCTCACCACCATCTAGACCTTCCGCACAGCCCTCAAGACCTGGCTCTCCCATCAGGCCTGGGGATAGGTTCCCAATTTACCCGCCCGAGTGTTGACTGTTGAATGCAAGTTGTGTTTTATTATCTTCTTTCTTTTGTTCACATATTGTTTGTTTTTGATATTGCACCCCCTTCCCTGTGATTGTAAGCCGCCCTGAGTCCCCTCAGGGAAAAGGGCGGCCTATAAATCTTAATAAAATGTTGAAAAAAAATGTTCCATCTCTTAGCCTGGGGGGTGAAATTATACACCCCTCAGAGAGGGTTCGCAATTTGGGTGTCCTCCTGGATCCACAGCTGATGCTAGAACATCATCTGTCGGCTGTGACCAGGGGGGGCCTTTGCCCAGATTCGCCTGGTGCACCAGTCACGACCCTATCTGGACCGGGAGGTTCTTCGGATGGTCACTCACGCCCTTGTCACCTCAAGACTGGATTATTGTAATGCGCTCTACATGGGGCTGCCCTTGAAGAGTGTTCGAAGACTGCAGTTGGTCCAGAATGCAGCCGCGCGAGCGATAGTGGGGGTGCCTAGGTACATCCACGTTACACCTATTCTCCGCGAGCTGCACTGGCTCCCCATTGGCTTCAAGGTGCCAGTCATTACTTTTAAAGCCCTACATGGTTTAGGACCCTTGACCCCTTCCAGTCCGGCTTCAGACCCAGTTACAGCACAGAAACCGCTTTGGTCGCATTGACCGATGATCTCTGGAGGGCCAGAGATGGAGGCCATGCGTCCATCCTGGTTCTCCTTGATCTCGGCGGCTTTCAATACCATCGACTATGGTATCCTTCTGCGACGACTGCGGGAGGTGGGGGTGGGAGGCACTGTTTTGCAGTGGTTCTCCTCCTACCTCTCGGACAGGTCGCAGTCGGTGTTGGTCGGGGGGCAGAGATCGTCCCTGAGGCCCCTAAAATATGGGGTGCCGCAGGGTTCGGTCTTATCCCCCCTACTATTTAACATATACATGAAACCGCTGGGCGAGATCATTCGGAGGCACGGGATAAAATACCATCAATATGCGGACGATACGCAATTGTATCTGTCCGCCCCGTGCCAACTCAATGAAGCAGTGGATGTGATGAACCGGGGTCTTGAGGCTGTTAAGAACTGGATGAGTGCTAACAAACTGGTACTCAACCCGGACAAGACCGAGTGGCTGTTGTGTTTCCCTCCCAACAATTTGGCTAATGTTCCATCTATCAGGCTGGGGGGGTCAAATTTTATACCCCTCAGATAGGGTTCGTAACTTAGGAGTCCTCCTGGACCCACAGCTGACTCTCGACCATCATTTGTCGGCTGTGACCAGGGGGGCATTTGCCCAGGTTCGCCTGGTCCGCCAGTTACGACCCTACCTGAACCGGGAGGCTCTCGCAACAGTCACTCGAGCCCTTGTGATCTCTAGGCTGGAATACTGCAATGTGCTCTACATGGGGCTGCCCTTGAGGGGCATCTGGCGACTGCAGTTAGTTCAGAATGCGGCCACGCAAGTGATAGTGGGCGCACCACGGTTCGCCCACATAACACCCATCCTCCGCGAGCTGCACTGGCTACCTGTTGATCTCCGGGTGCGCTTCAGGGTGTTGTTGACCACCTTTAAAGCCCTTCATGGTAGTGGATCTGAGTACTTGAGAGACCGCCTTCTGCCGATTACCTCCCTCCGACAGATAAGATCGCACAGACTGGGCCTCCTCCGAATCCCATCCGCCAGTCAATGCCGACTGGCGACTACACGGAGGAGAGCCTTTTCTGTTGCAGCTCCGACCCTGTGGAACGACCTCCCCGTCGAGATACGCACCCTCACCACCATCCAGGCCTTCCGCACAGTCCTCAAGACCTGGCTATCCCAACAGGCCTGGGGATAAGCTTCTAATTTGCCCCACCCGAGTGTTGAGTGTTGAATGCAAGTTGTGTTTTTATTATTTTACTTTGTTCACATACTGTTTATTTTTGAATTGCACCCCCTTCCTAATGATTGTAAGCCGCCCTGAGTCCCCTCAGGGAAAAGGGCGGCCTATAAATCCTAATAAACAGAAACAGAAACACAGAAACCTGGCTACCTGAGAGACCGCCTCCTGCCATTTACCTCCCAGAGACCAATAAGATCACACAGATTAGGCCTCCTCCGGATTCCATCTGCCGGTCAATGTCGGCTGGGGACTCCCCGGGCGAGGGCCTTCTCTGTAGCTGCTCCGGCCCTATGGAACGATCTCCCCATGGAGATCCGGACCCTTACTACTCTTCCGGCCTTCCGCAAAGCGATTAAGACCTGGCTGTTCCGGCAGGCCTGGGGCTGTTGATTTTATCCAGCCCCACTCTAAGCTGTATGTATGTTGTAAAATTTTAATGTTTGTTCTTTTTAATTTTTATATGTCCCCCCCCCATTTTTATCTGTAAGCCGCCCAGAGTCTCTAGGGAGTGGGGGCATACAAATCCTAATTTTTTTAAAAAAAGGTTATTTGGCTAGGTTTGATTTTAAAGTGCTTTTATGGTTTGAAAGTCAAAAGTACCATCTTCCGGCCAAATTTATTTCTTTGTGTCATCTCTCAGCAAAGCCCAATTCCTATATACTGTATGTTTTTTGCTCTCTTCTTTTTCATACTGGCTAGGACTGGCATCTGCCGTTCGTCCCACAACTCAAGCAAATCTCAAGCAAATAGAAATATTGTTGTTTTAGTATCAGAAACATAATCCTATAGGATGCATAGATTAGTCCATTGGTTAGGCACATTAATTTTGCTTGCAACAGGATGTCAGAATTGTTTATTCATCTCTCATAATATGCTTCTTTGAGGGAGACATTTTTCCCAGTCTTTAAAATGAAGTAGAATTAATATAATTATAATGTCAGGTCTGCAGCCATCTTTTCTTTTGGATCTTTGGCCTGCCACACCTTCTATTACTCCCTTCCATGTGAGGTCATATCTTTTTGTCAAAATGTTTTGGTTGTTTGGGATTGATTTGATTTTGATTTTATTGAAAATTTATATGCCGCCCTTTTCCCTGAGGGGACTCAGGGCGGCTTACAACAGTGAAGGGAAGGGAGTGCAAGACAGGACTTAAAAAGAAAAAAAAAATCGTGATTAAAAGAAATTGATCATAAAAACACAACATTCACTCAACATTCGGGCGGGGTGAGAGTAATCCTATCCCCAGGCCTGACGGGATAGCCAGTTCTTAAGGGCTGTGCGGAAGGCCTGGACTGTGGTGAGGGTACGGATCTCCACGGGGAGGTTGTTCCATAATGTCGGAGCAGCAACTGATCCAGGGGTCTGCTAGCAGTTCGGCTGAGTCTTGTGGTTAGGTCACTTGTGAGTTGGTCTTGCCGGTTCCGTTCGCATTTGTACTGGGGCTTGTGGGACGGGGGTGTCAGCTGGAAAGTTCTTGCCTCCTGGGATGTGCTTTAAAACAAAGTCAAAACAGTTGAAGTATTGAGCCCAGCGGACTTGTTTGGGTGATAGTTTCCACAGGGTCCTGAGGGCCTCCAGATTTTTGTGGTCAGTCCAGACTTTGACAGTTTCTTGCCCCCTTCCAGCAGGTGTTGCCAGGTTAGCAGTGCCCATCCCACCGTGAAAGCCTCCTTTTCCCATGTGGCCCATTGTCTCTCTGTGTCTGTTAGCTTGCGGGAGGTGTAGGCACAGGGTTGTAAGTTTCCTTGGTTGTTTCTTTGGAGTAGCACCGTTCCAACTGCCATGTCGCTGGCATCTGCCTGGATCACGAAGAGTTGCTTGGGTTCAGGATGCTTCAGCACTGGCTCCTTTGCAAACATTTCTTTTAGTGTTTCGAATGCCTCTTGGCAGGTTAGGTCCCACTGTAGAGGTTGTCCCAGGAGAAGTTTTGTTCCTGGGCTCCCTCTCTTTAGGAGGTCTGTCATGGATTTGGCAATCTTCGCAAAAGAGGGGATGAATTGTCTGTAGAAGTTTGTGAACCCTAGGAAGCTTTATAGCTGTCTGCAGGAGCGAGGGGGGTTGTAAAATTTCATGCCTCACATGCCTCTGTAGAAATCTGAGATCCGATCCTAGCTGAAGGTATGCATGGAATTCTCTACCCCCTCTCCTCCAATGTCAACTTGATAACAGGCATATAAATGCTTTACAAGTTGATACTATGCATTTTTTATTGTGGGAAAATGGGAGGGGGGGTTGTATGGAGTTAGATGCTATGTAGCCATAACAAAATTATTTCTAGAAAGGCAAGGTCATCCTTTGTCTTTGCATCTCTGCACCTGACCGAAACTGGATGGATGGAACTGCTAGCAGGCAGTGGAAGATTGGACTATGTGATGGACTTATGAGTGTGGCAGCAAGATCTTGAACTTTCAACTGGGTGGGGAAAACCAGGAAACTTTCAGACTCAGATTTTCCAGGTGTGACAACATGGTTTTCTTAATAAATTGGAACTTTGAGCAATACTTTGCCTTGGACTCTGATTTACTTTTGGATGCTATTTAGAACCCTGACAGGGTTCCTATCAAGACCTTTGAGCTACAGCTTCCCATGTTCCCTCTCTGATATGAGGTTCACTTTGGCTTATCTGGGTCACTAAGCTTATCAGTTTGCGGACAAAAAAATGTCTAGGGGAGACTCTGGTTCCCTTACAGAGTATGTGCACTTCCCTCAAAGGGAACCCACTCCAACGGTTTTCGGACTGAAGAAAAAAAAATCCAGGAGGACTTACTTCTCCCTGGCAGACAAGTTCTGGCCCTCCTTCAAGTTTCCTAAAGTTTGGGGTTTTGCTTTCATAATTTACACAGGGTTTTCCTTCCCCCTATACCTGCAGTTGCATCCCACTCAGCTTTTTTCTTTTAAACAGAAAGTCTCAAATCTGGCTTTCCCTATTCCTAGTCATGGCTCAGAGGAGCTAGCAATAGGTAGAGGTGCGACTAGAGGTGAACTGGAGAGGTCGGATCCAGCTGCTATCAAGAGTAAAGCCCCCCACACACACACAGACCTTTCACTCCTGTCAATTCTAGGGATTTTAAAGTAGTACTTACCTACTTTCAGGCAGGTGTTGAGTGCAAGGCTCAAAGACTCCCTTTATTACCCAATGCCTCCCGGGCAGGGTCCGTGGATTTTTCCCTCGGACAAAGAAGGTCCATGCCAGCTGGGTTATCATCTCTGGGCCCAGTCTAGTGGCTGGGTTGGCTGGGAGTCCCCTTGTGGTCGCCAATTGTCAGAAGGAATTCCCCAGTTTGTGTCGTGGCTGGGAGTTCTCACTGATGTTTGAAGAAAGAATTACACAGAAGTGAGCTGCCTGAAATCAGGGATTTTAATTCAGGAAGGCAAGAAAGATGGAGACACAGTTCGAGCATTCCTGGGTTTGCAGACAAATTATACAGGTACTGTGTCTCATTTTATACATTTTATTCCTGTGAAGCTTTCATGTAGGCTAAGGATTATAAGAGTTTATTTATGGTGATTGCTCTGATTTTGGTTTTCCCGTCTTTTGGTTTAATCTTGCTTGTTCTCCTGGGTTCTTCCTGTCCTTGGGTTAATCTTGTCAAAACGACGAGGAGAAGTTTGTGGGGGTAATTGTGTGTAAATATTTGTTTTTTTTGTATTGTCTGGAATCTATGCTTTTGTTATTTCTAATGGGTGCTTCTGGCAGTTTTCCGGGGCTTTCCATTTGTTTTGTTAATCTTAATCTTGTACTAGGTTTCCTTTTGTGATTAAATATAACATCTTTTGTTAATGTGTCTGGTCTTTCTAAGATTATGGCTTTGTTTCTTCGAATGAAAACTGTTGTTTGGTTCTGTGAGGTTTCAAAGGATCTTGTTTTACTTCTTTCACTGTTTTGATTTTGTCAAATTTTGGTTATATTTCCATAAAACATATTACACGTAGGACTGTGCATTGCTATGGTGGACAGAGATGCATTTTTCTGCAATTCTTTAAACAAAATATGGCCTTTTCTGGGGAAGAAAGGCAGCTGCATAATCCCAGGAAACTGCATAATCCCAGGAAAACATGCAGTTGTCTTAAAGAATTGCAAACAGATGCAGCATTCCTTTCTCTGTGTTCTTCAAAATATATATTTTTTGCATTTGAATCCAAAATGTAGTGGTACAGTAGAGGAGGACAAGTAAAATTACACAATTAAGAAAAGTTATTTGAAATAGGTGCTTTGTAAACTTACAGTTGCAAGAAAAAGTATGTGAACCCCTTGGTATTACGTGGAGTTTTGCATGAATTGGTCATAAAATGTGCTCTAAACTTCATCTAAGTCACAACAAGAGACAAACACAGTCTGCTGAAAATAATACTACACAAACATTAGATGTTGCTAATTGCACATAAAATGTAAACATTCATAGTGCAGGGAGGAAAAAGTATGTGAGCCCCTAGCCTAATGACGTCTCCAAGAGCTAATTGGAGCCAGGAGTGAGCCAACCTTCACTCCAATCAGTGTGATGATATTGGATGTGTTGCTGACAGCTGCCCTTTAAAAACACAAACCTGTGTTTGTGGAGCCGAGGTGGCGCAGTGGTTAAATGCAGCACTGCAGGCTACTTCAGCTGACTGCAGTTCTGCAGTTCGGCTGTTCAAATCTCACCGGCTCAGGGTTGACTCAGCCTTCCATCCTTCCGAGGTGGGTAAAATGAGGACCCGGATTGTTGTTGGGGGCAATATGCTGACTCTGTAAACCGCTTAGAGAGGGCTGAAAGCCCTATGAAGCGGTATATAAGTCTAACTGCTGTTGCTGTTGCTGTTTACTGGTTTCAAGAAGCACTGTCTGATGTGAACCATGCCTCGCAGAAAAGAGCTCTCAGAAGACCTACGATCAAGAATTGTTGACTTGCATGAAGCTGGAAAGGGTTACAAAAGTATCTCCAAAAGCCTTGATGTTCATGTGTCCACGGTAAGACAGACTGTCTACAAATGAAGAAGGTTTAGCACTGTTAATACTCTCCCTAGGTGTGGTCATCCTGTAAAAATGCCTGCAAGAGCACAGTGCAGAATGCTTCATGAGGTAAAGAAGACCTACAGAAATCTCTGGCACATGCTAACATTTTTTGTTGACACATTTACAATAAGGAAAAGATTAAACAAGAATGAAGTACATGGGAAGACACCACGGAGGAAGCCATTGCTGTCCCCAAAAAATATTTCAGCACGTTTGAAGTTTGCAAAAGAGCACCTGGATGTTCCACAGCACTACTGGCAAAATATACTGTGGACAGATGAAACCAAAATGGAGTTGTTTGGGAAAAACACACAACACTATGTGTGAAGAAAAAAAGGCACAGCACACCAACATCAAAACCTCATCCCCACTGTAAAACATGGCGGAGGGAGCATCATGGTTTGGGGCTGCTTTGCTGCCTCAGGGCCTGGACGGATTGTTGTCATTGATGGGACAATGAATTCCAGAGTTTATCAAGACATTTTGCAGGAAAACGTACGGCCATCTGTCCACCAACTGAAGCTCCGCAGATAGGCGATGCAACAGGACAATGACCCAAAGCATACAAGTAAGTCAACACAAAAATGGCTTCAACAGCACAGAATACACCCTCTGGAGTGGCCCAGTCAGAGTTCTGACCTCAACCCGATTGAAATGCTGTGGCATGACCTTAAGAGAGCGATTCACACCAGACATCCCAAGAATATTGCTACACTGAAAGAGTTTTGTGAAGAGGAGTGGTCCAAAATTACTCCAGATCGTTGTGCAGGTCTGATCTGCAACTACAAGAAATGTTTGGTTGATGTTATTGCTGCCAAAGGAGGGTCAACCAGTTGTTAAGTCCTAGGGTTCACATACTTTTTCCTCCCTGCACTGTGAATGTTTACATGTTATGTGCAATTAAACCATGTCAATATCTAATGTTTGTGTAGTATTATTTTCAGCAGACTGTGTTTTTCTATTGTTGTGACTTAGATGAAGTTCAGAGCACATTTTATGACCAATTAATGCAAAACTCCATGTAATCCCAAAGGGTTCACATACTTTTTCTTGCAACTGTAACTGTTGCAAATCTTCCCAACCACTGTTTTTGCAAAAGTATTCACAACAATAAATATGCATCAGAATCCAAATATAGGGTTCCAACTTTAGATGACATTTATGGCTGCTTATTTTGTTTCTACTACTAGTAAAGAAATGAGTGAGAAATCAACATTTTTATAATTATTCCTAAAGTGATGTGTGTGTAAAAGGCTGCACTGATCACTGATCATAATAGCACAAGAACAGACACTAAGTACCAGATCCATAGAAGCAGGACTTTACTACACTAGATAGAACCCGGGATAGATCAGTGTCTCTCAGCTGAAAGATATATGGACTTTAACTCCCAGAATTCTCCAGCCAGCCATCAAGGAGTTTCCATAGAAGATGGTGGAGAATAATAGAGTTAAGAATCTGTGGGGGTTCTGGATCCAAAAGGACAGGCAGGCATTAGGTAATCAACCAGACACAGTAGTAGACAAATTAATAGACAAAGACCAAAAGAGCTTGGGAGGCCAGGCAAGTGGGGTGAGGCAAGGCATCCTTCAATGTGAATGATGTCAAGTTGGCCACACCCACCCAATCACATGTCCCTCAAGCCACATCCACCCAGTCACATGCCCCTCAAGCCATGCTCACCAAGTCAGCCCCACCAAGCCATGCCCACAGAATCAGTTGTTATAAAATTTGAATCTCGCCACTGCCACATATCATAGTTTATTGTCACTGCCCTGTAATCTTTTTTGTATTTTTCATTGATTCCACATTTTTGTCTTAAAAATTGGTAATGCCATGGGAATGTGTTCATTAAATATCCCATTTTATATAGTGCTAAAATTTCCTCCCTTACTTTTTAAATGATATATAGTTTAAGAACATGACAAAGTACATTATGTTAAGTTAATTCATTAGTCCATCTTACTGAGGAGCATCACTATTTTACTCTCCACTCTGTCAGAAAGAGGTTTAAAATGAAGCCAACTTGTAATCTCTTTTTTCCATGAACATTTTATGTGTGCTTGCCTGGCAGATATTTGAATGATTGCCATGAGGAAACACTGTTTAATTGCAAAACCACCATCTCTTCTGTTTCAAAGTCATCGGAGACTTTGAAAATATCAGTATTTTTACAAGGTGTATTTCAACATAAGCCTAATTATGGATGGTTTTTCTTGCAGCCTCAGAAGTGGTAGGGCAGTGCTCACATTGATGAGTTTATTTTACTATTTATAGATCCTTACAGCTCTTCAAGGCTGTGCCTTAATCCAGGTGAAAGAAACAGATGAAATTGACCAAGTTCTAATCTGTTTCAAGGGACTGGTTGGCTAAAAAGCTCCAGGCTGTTGCCTGGGATGTTTTTCAAGGGATTATCTTGAAATAAAGTTTGCTAGGGATTGTTTTAAACTGAAATATGGAGAATAGGAAAAAAAACTTTGCCTTGAGGTCAGCGTTCCCTCTAAGCTGCGCGCCTGCGCGGCTGCACAGGTAACAAAAAACACCGCGCACAAGTTTCAAACTGCAGCGCAGTGTTTTTTAATGTCTTTAAATGTGACTAAAAATATCCCCCCTCCCTCCCTTCTCTCTCTGCACCGAACTCTTTCCTTTTCCTTTCTGTCCTTCTTCTAACTTCCTTTCTTTTTCCTTTCCTTTCTCTTTGCCTTTCCTTCTTTTCCATTTCCTTTTCTTTCTCCTTTCCTTTCCTTTTTCCTTTCCTTTCTCTTTTCCTTTCCTTCTTTTCCTTTTCCTTTCCTTCTTTTCCATTTCCTTTCTCTTTGCCTTTCCTTTCTCCTTTCCTTTCCTTTTTCCTTTCCTTCTTTTCCATTTCCTTTCCTTTTTCCTTTCCTTTCTCTTTTCCTTTCCTTTTTCCTTTCCTTCTTTCCCATTTCCTTTCCTTTTTCCTTTCCTTCTTTTCTATTTCCTTTCCTTTCTCCTTTCCTTTCTCCTTTCCTTTCTCCTTTCCTTTCTCCTTTCCTTTCTCCTTTCCTTTCTCCTTTCCCCTTTCCTTTCTCCTTTCCTTTCTCCTTTCCTTTCTCCTTTCCTTTCTCCTTTCCTTCTTTCCCATTTCCTTTCCTTTTTCCTTTCCTTCTTTTCCATTTCCTTTCTCTTTTCCTTTCCTTTCTCCTTTCCTTTCTCCTTTCCTTTCCTTTCTCTTTTCCTTTCCTTTCTTCTTTCCCATTTCCTTTCCTTTTTCCTTTCCTTCTTTTCTATTTCCTTTCTCTTTTCCTTTCCTTTCCAATTTCCTTTCCTTTTTCCTTTCCTTCTTTTCTATTTCCATTCCCTTTTCCTTTCCTTTTCTTGTTTCCCATTTTCTTTCCTTTCCCTCCCCCTCCCTTCCCTCCCTTCCTTCCTGGGGGTCTGCGGGAGAGGGAGGGGACCCTTTTCCTCCTTGCCCCCCTCCCAATATCTGCTCTGATGGCAATTATGGCTAAAAGAAATTCAGGTGCTCAGGCATGAAGATGTGCCGCTCGAACACTATACTTTTCCGCACACACTGAAAAAAAATTAGAGGGAACATTGCTTGAGGTTAGGAGTTAAGAGATGTGGTGATGCATTTTCTGTCTTCATATAAAGGAGACCCCGGCCTCGTACAGAATTACAGACCAATCTCCCTTTGCTGCGTCACCTGTAAAGTCATGGAATCCATCATAAACCAATCCATCATACTCCACTTAGAGACAAACAACCTACTCTCTAATAAGCAATTTGGTTTCAGGAAAAATTTGTCCTGTAATCTGCAACTCATACACTGCAAAAACATTTGGACCTCTCAACTTAACCAGGGTAAAGCAATAGATGCAATCTACATAGACTTCTGCAAAGCTTTTGATTCAGTGGTATATAACAAATTTCTGGATTTTTGTACAAGTGGATAGCTGCATTCCTATCAAACAGGCAACAAGTAGTCAAAACTGGAAACACTATATCAAACCCTGCACCAGTTAACAGTCGTGTTTCCCCAAGGCAGCATTCTAGGACCAAGACTCCACTTTACATAAATGACCTTTGTGTTCATATTATAAGCAGCTGCATCCTCTTTGCCAACAATGTAAAACTATTTAACACCACAGACAATTCTACTACCTTACAAAATGACCTAGATTATATATCTGAATGGTCAAACGATTGGCTACTCCAAATCTCTGCTAACAAATGCTCAGTCCTACACATTGACAATAAAAATCAGAACATCAAATACAAGCTGGTGGGAAATGATCTAAGATGACCTACACTCTGTCAAAACCTGAGTACTCATTTTAAAAGATCTAAGCCCCAGAGCTCACTGTAACAACATTGCCAAAAAGGCATTCAGAATTGTCAACCTTATTTTACAAAGTTTTCTTTCTGGTAACGCTATACTGCTAACTAGGGCATTCAAAACCTTTGCCATACCTATCCTTGAATACTGCTCACCTGCCTGGAACCCAGTCTTTATTTTGGACATTAATACATTAGAGAGGATCCAGAGGTTTTTTACAAGTACTCAATTCCTCTACTCGTAATAAAATTCCTTATACCACCAAGCTTGATATTTAGGTCTGGATAACTTTGAACTATGCCGTCTACGTTCCAACCTAAGTTTAGTACACAAGATTATCTGCCATAACATCCTACCTGTTAGGACTACTACTTTAACTTCAACCACAATAACACAAGGGCTATCAATAGATACAAACTAAATGTAATCTGCTCTAATCTTATTGCAGGAAAAATGACTTCAGCAATAGAGTAGTAAATGTCTGAAACACTACCTGATCCTGTTGCTAGTTCCTCTAACCCCCATACCTTTTATCTTAAACTGTCTGCCATGGACCTTTCTTATTTCTTAGAAATTCTATCCAGTTGTGATCCATTCAAATCCCTCATCAAACACCAATTTTAATAAGAGAAACCAGTTAATCTTTCCATAAATTGTTTATAAAACAGTAATTTGCCCCATTGGGGGTGTATATTCTCACTAAGTTCCATGCCTTTAAACTTCTATCCCCTCATCAGTCAATACAAGTTCTAGTTTTAGTTGGTGATTTATATACAAAAAAAATTCAAAAAACTTACCTTGCAACAATCTAGCAAGCTGTCAGTTCCTTTGCCTGCTTTGGTGCATTTGCAGAAAACAGAGGCCTAAAGTAGTGAGAGATCACACGAGATCAGTAGCGTGAAATCTTGTGCTACTGATCTCGTGTGATTTCGCAGTACAATAATTTAGACCTATGTTTTCTGTGAACAGAGGGCTGCATGAGATCTGGGGCAAAAGACTTTGCAGAGGGAAGGCTGCTTCATTTTCAAAGCCTTTTGCCCTGGATCTCATGCAGGCATCAGTTCATAGAGAACAGAGGCCTAAAGTACTGTAGTGCAAGATCATGCCAGATCAGTAGCATGGGATCTCACACTAAAGTAGTTTAAGCCTCTGTTCTCTGTGAACTGAAGTCTGTACCAGATCTGGCTGAAGAGTGTTTGCAAGCCAACAAGACTTTGGGGCAGTGAAATTGCCTTTTTTTCAAACTTCCCCTTGGCTTGCAAACACCTTTCACACTGTTCCAAACTCAGCATGAAGAACATTTACAAACCAATGGGAGGCTTCAAGCAAGGGATTTCACTGCCCCAAAATCTCATCGGCTTGCAAGCACTCGTTGCGCTGAGACTGCAAAAAGGCAAATAAACCATGTGTTAGCCTCTGCTTTGCTGCTGCTTCGGCTGCCATTGAAACGGGGAGGGGGGGCATGGTATTTGGGAAGGGAATCATTATGTGCTGGAGGAAGATTCTAGACGCTGACCTAACCATCTCATTGTGCATGTGGAGGAAGGGAGTTTCCCGCCAAGGTTAACTGTCCAGCATTCCATCCTGGTGATGTTTTTTGAAGATATAGCCCACCTGACAGTTGGGTGAATTATAATTGGACTATGGACTGGGGTGCCAAGGGGAGGGGATTGAATTATACATGATATTCTTTGCTTTCGCGCCTAATTAACCAGATTCAGCTTAGCTTCGCTACTTTTTATTTGTAATTAGTAAAAGTACACTTAATTTCAAACAAATGGAGTTGAGTGGTTTCTTTCCTGATTATTAAATGAAGTCGCACCTGACACCATGGGAGAGAGACTGGAGAGGAGACAGATCTTCACAAGGTAAGTGACCCAGCGTGGCAGGATGGGGGGGAAGCAATTGTTGGGACCACAGGGGAGGAAGCATGAGGTATCCCAGGGGGTCGGGGGAGACCTTGTGTGGTTTGAAGCAGTTACCTGTTCAATTGCTGGGTCCCATGGCCTTCCCCATCCTGAGATACCTCATGTGCACTTAACAACCCGTGCATTCAATTAGCTAATTCATGAGTGAAAGCAGGGAGTAATCACTGTCAAGTTACGCAATTCACTTCTATGAATCCTCGGGTTATGAATGCAATTGGCATGCTCCATTACATTCGTAACTCAAAGACTACCTTATTTGTATTACCACTCTTCAGTCTTGTATTAAAATGCTGCTGTCCCTTGTTTTCTTTCTGACAAAGTGCACCAAAACATCCCTTGGAATATTTCACATTCCCTTTACCAATTTCTGCCCCTGCATCCTGATCCCAATCCCAAAAACATTGCTATCTTTTCTCTAATATCTTCAGAATATCAAACAAAATTCCTTCTCTCTCAATTACAATAGACCCACATTATATATTAATATTTCCAGCTCTCTGCTTATAATTTCTAGCTTATTCTCCAAAATTTCCATTGATTTGTTTTACATCTTCAGATATTTAGCTTTCCATCTTCTTAACTACTTTTATCTTCTCTTTTATTTTTTACAAGTCTTTAATCATTCTTTTTAAAAATCTGTCAATTTAGTATCAAAAGATTCAGCTAACTTAATACTTATATTTTCTGAAGCAACACCTCTCTGTGGATTGCTCTAGCAACTCTTCCCTCGTTGTTGCTATTATGATAAAATAACCCCAAAATTAAACTGCCTCACACTTCTATGTTACCAGTATGAGAAATGGAAATAAAAATGAATTGTGTAAAAGAAAAGTTTATTTGAGTTTGGAAATAAACCAGGGAAGTGGCTAGCATATAAATTGCTAAGGGAAAAGAAAAAAAATGATGTTGAAATTATAAGGAGAAACTGTATTGATGGATAATATGTAAGGTGACCAGATGTCCCAATTTCGGCGGGACAGTCATGATTTATAACAATTTGTCCCGTGTCCCGGGGCGTTTTTAAAAAGTCCCGATTTTCTGGTTTCATGTTGAAAGCCCAGTGGATTTGCTTAAGAAATCCTAACCAGGGCAAGACAAAAGACACCCTGTCTAACCTCTCTCTCTGTCTCAGTACTTTCATTGAAGATATTAAAACATTAAAGCAACAAAACAGACCCCCACCGCCCTTTTACCTCATTTTATAAGAAAAAATGACCCAGCACACTAGAGCTCCAGGAAATACTTGGCTAGAGAAGTCGCAAGTGTTCCTTCCTGGATTTTCCGGAGGGGAGGGGCACAGAGGTTGGAGGTCGGCTCGTGTGGGAAAAATGGTGGCAAAGTTTCTTTGAAAAATATTTCCCTGACTAATTTCACCATTTAAATTTGCTCAGTTCTTTCTATTAGCATCTACATCATTCTGGATTGACTTGGAGTGCAAGCCTGCTGGTAAGTGAGGTGTTTTTTTTCTTTTATTTTTAAAATGTATTTTAAAATAATATTTTATTTATTGTGCATAGGATTTTTTAAAATTCTGTGTGGCTTCTTTTTTAAAATTGTCTTAGACTATTAAAAAAAAGATTCTATCCAAAATAAATTGAAGTGAAACCATTTTTAAAAATTCTATGCACAATACTTTGAAATATATTGTGCATAGAATTTTTAAAAATAGTTTTACTTCAATTTATTCTGTGTGGAATAGTTTGAAATGTTTTACTTCAATTTATTCTGTGTGGATTCTTTTTAAAAATTGTCTTAGACTATTTAAAAAAAGATTCTATCCAAAATACAAAATACCAGCTGCAGTTATTCACTTAAGAACTGTGGTAAGAAAGGTGGTATAATGGGCTTAGTGACTAAAGTTACAATGGCATTGAAAAAAGTGACTGATGACCATTTTTCACACTTAGCAACCGTTGCAGCATCCTCGTGGTCACGTGATCAAAATTTTGATGTTTGGCAACAGATTCATATTTATGATGGTTTCAGTGTCCTGGGGTCCTGGGGTTTTGACAAAGTCAAATGGGGAAACCAGATTCACTTATGTAACTAACTTATCAGCTGCAGTTATTCACTTAAGAACTGTGGCAAGAAAGGTGGTATAGTGGCCAAAGTTACAATGGCATTGAAAAAAGTGACTGATGACCATTTTCACACTTAGTGACCATTTTCACACTTAGCGACCATTGCAGGATCTTCATGGTCACGCGATCAAAATTTTGATGTTTGGCAACAGATTCATATTTATGATGGTTTCAGTGTCCTGGGGTCATTTTAATTGCTTTTTGTGACCTTTTGACAAAGTCAAATGGGGAAACCAGATTCACTTATGTTACTAACTTATCAGCTGCAGTTATTCACTTAAGAACTGTGGCAAGAAAGGTGGTATAGTGACCAAAGTTGCAATGGCATTGAAAAAAGTGACTGATGACCATTTTTCATAATTAGCAACCATTTTCACACTTACCGACCATTGCAGCATCCTCATGGTCACGTGATCAAAATTTTGATGTTTGGCAACAGTTACAATTTATATTTGTAAATTGTAGTTATGTTGAAATAAAAAAATATTATAATACTATTTTTGCGTTGTATGAAAATTTTTGTGCTCCGTATAAAATTTTTAATCAAGCCCCCCCCCCCCCCTTGGTCAAAGGTGTCCCTCTTTACCAATCTGAAAATCTGGTCACCTTAATAATATGGCCATACTAAAATTATTTAATCAATATTCCAATTTGTATGGAGAGCTCCCTAGAGAAAATAGATGAATATATAAAGAAATTGAGCTTACCAAAGATTAAGGGGACAGGGTCAGATTATGAATGGGTCTATGACAATAAGCAAAATTTCTAAAGCTATAAAGATTAAACCTAGGAAAGTTACCTAGTCCAAATAGATTGTCAGATTCTTCCTATAGATTTTATAATTTTTACAACCTTTACAAACATGATGATCCCTATGTTGCAGGGTGGGGGGGGGGGACAGGCCAATATATCATTAATACCTAAAGAGGAACAAGAGTTAACAAGAAACTATAGGCCAATATTATTATTAAATAATGATTACAATGATTCTATCTGATACACGGAAAATATTTTTGCTAGAATTTATTCATGAAGTTCAATGTAGGACAATGTTAGAAATGAGTTGAATATTTGGAACAACATAAAGAAAAACAAGCCACAGTGATTTTTATAGATGAGGGAAGGCCTTTGACAAATTGAACTCAGTTTCTTGTTCAAGGTTTTGAAAGATACGAATTTTGGAGAAAACTTTATAAAATGTGTAAGATTGATTTACACGTCACAAAAAACACAAATAATTTTGAATAAAGATCTAAGAAAATCATCTAAGGTATTGATGAAAGAAGTGTCCTTCTGGGTTCAGCTCCAAGTGGGGAAAAAGACACTGGAGACATGGAGGCTGCTTCAAAATATGGTTTATTGGAGGACAGGACCACATGGCTTGAGTCTTGAACAGAAAAGGTGATCACATGCTTCAATGTTGGTGGAGAAAAAAGAAGGAAGGACTGAGATGCTGAGTCCCTGGTTTTATGCCCTCTCTGCCCTTCGATCTTCAGCTTGTATTCTGATTGGTTGTCAGACTCCCATGGGGACATGCAGGGGCAACTCTCTAGGTTGCGTTTTGAATCCAGGTTTGGTTGAGCTCTCAGATGCCATGTGGTGAGTTGGGTAAAGTGCCAATATTATCATACCTTAATCTAAGGTGACCAGATTTTCAGATTGGTAAAGAGGGACACCATTGACTGGGGGAGGGAGTGTTCTTGATTAAATTAAAAAAAAAAAAACAGGACATTTTAGTTTATGCTACCTTCAATCCTCATGAAAGAATAATCCAATTGAATTGATTAGGAATAAGATGTTCTGATAGAATAAATGGTCTATGGTTCTTTTATTTTTATTATTTATTAGATTTTTATCCCACCTGTATTATTTTTACAAATAACTGAAAGGCGGAAAACATACCTAATCTTCCTTTTAATATTTTCCACATAACAACAACCCTGTGAGGTGGGTTGGGCTGAGAGAGAACGACTGGCCCAAAAGCAGGACTCGAACTCATCTTCCCTTGGTTTGTAGGCCAGCTCTTTCACCACTACACCAAAAGGCTTTCATTTAGTAGGAAGACACAGAAGAGTTTTTTTTTAGTGTAATGAGGGAAATGGGGGGAAATTCGGCTTGAAGCAAGATTTCTGGGATAGGTAATTTCTTTTTTGGGTTGGCTTTAATGCCCATCTTGTTAAATATCCTGGATATTATTAAAAGGCCGGCAACAGCCTATGCTGCGCCCTGATTGGTTGGGACGCAGCATAGCCTGTTGCTAACCAGCTACTGTTCCTGATTGGCCGAGGTACTGCGTCAGCAGTTGCTGAACAGTACTCGGCCCCTGATTGGTTGGAATATTGTTACATTGCTAAGTATAAATACCTTGGCGCGATCTTTGCCGTTTTGAATCGCTGTCACCACTGTTATGAATAAAGTTCCTGCTTTAGTAATCCTACGGCTCCTGTGTCTTCCATCCGCCCAATCTTCTAAACTGGCGACTAGGATGGGATTCAGCGATTCCTGAAGAGCCTAGGACAGCGAGCGAGGGAAGAACATTAGCCAGCCGCACAAGCCGCGATCTCCCGCCGGCACGCGAACGCTGGGAAAGGAAATTTTTTTTCTTTTTCTCTCTCCGCTCCGTTGCTATATTTCATCAAACACTGGCCACCATGGCATCAGCGCTTCCTCCATTTGCACTCTTCGGATCGGCTGGTGAAACCTGGGAAGGTTTCATGGAGCGATTCGAGTGCTACCTAATCGCTTCCAAGAACTTTGGCCAGCCGGAGGAGGAAAAGTGCAGTTTTTTTCTTAGCTGTTGTGGCCCCGCGATGTTCGCGTCGGCCAGAGCCTTGGCCGCACCAAGGCCCGCTTACAAACTGGGATGGGACAATTTAATGGCCAAGCTCAAGAGCCACTATGCCCCAACGCCATCCAGAATCGCCCGCCGTTTTGCCTTCCGCCGCTGCGTTCAGAAGCCAAATGAGCCAGTTTCTGGAGTCGCTCCGCACAACAGCAGCTCAGTGCGACTTCCAGAATCTTGATGAAAACCTGGTGGAGCAGTTCGTGTGCGGCGTGAGGGATGTCAACCTGCGGAGCCGAATGTTCAGGCACCATGATATCACCTTGCTGCAAGCCGTGGAGACTGCCAGAGCAGCGGAGCTCTCTGAGCAGTCCACGGCTGACATTGAACGCCTGCAACTGGCTTCACCCATGCCTGCCCAGATGCCGGGATGCCATCCTTCTGCTTCTCAAGCTTGCCTGGTGGATGAGCTGCTGCCACCTGAGGACCCCTCCAACGAGGTGGTGGGGCAACTTAGGGCGCAGCCTAGGCGCACCCCACCACCACCTCCAGCTGCGTCTCCTGCCTCCGGGTGCATTGGCTGTGGCGGCCGCCATGCCCGCACAGCCTGCCCATTCAGGAACACGACCTGTCGCCGCTGCAATAAGAAGGGGCACATCGCCCAAGTGTGCCGGGCCTCTCTGCCTGCTCCTTCTTTCTTTCAACCGACCGCACCGTCCCAAGCGCAGCCGCGCCGCCAGCCACCGCGGCCCACTCGGCGGGCTGAAGACTGCCATACTGTCTACCTGCCTGACACCGCTGAGGGCACCGTGAGCCAGGCGTCCGCCGGAGCCCGGAAAGTTGCTGCCTCAGTCCAGCTGGAAGGTCAGCCCTGCCGGATGGAGGTGGACTCCGGCTCTTCTCGCTCCCTGATTTCCTGGGCTGCCTTCTCCCGTCTTTGTCCCCAGGTCTCCCGGGCCCAACTCCTGCCTGTGGACACGACCCTCCGGGACTACCAGGGGACCCTTATTCCCACCCTGGGGTCCTTTTCCATCTCTGTAGACTATGGCACCTTCCATGGGAAACTGCCCATCCTAGTAGTTAAGGATTCCCTCCCTGCATTGCTTGGCCTGGACTGGTTTTCTGCCCTGGGTCTGTCTATCGGGGGGTGCATAGGGTGGCCCCCTCCTCCCTTGAGGACGTCCTGTTAGAATTTGTGGACGTCTTCGATGGCCAATTGGGCTCCTACAGGGGCACCCCCATCTCCCTCAACCTTGATCCCCAGGTTGCTCCTATTCGGCTCAAGGCCCGCAGGGTGCCTTTTGCCTTAAGGGCTAAGGTTGACACCGAGCTTGATAAGCTCCTGGCGCAGGGCGTTATCGAACCCGTAGACCATTCACGTTGGGAGACCCCAATCGTCCTCCCAGTCAAGCCTGATGGGTCGGTGTGGATCTGCGCCAACTACAAGTCGACGATCAACCTTGCCCTTCAGGCAAACCCCTATCCAGTCCCTGTGGTGCAACACCTGCCCCATTCCTTGGGGCAGCGTTGCACATTTGCCAAACTGGATATGGCGCAGGCCTACCAACAGCTCCCGGTGGATGACGATGCGGCGGCTGCCCAAACCATCGTCACCCATCGTGGGGCTTTTCGTTCCCACGCCTTCAATTCGGCGTTTCCGTGGCCCCGGGGATCTTCCAGAGCCTCATGGAGCGACTGCTCCATGGGCTCCCAGGCGTGGTTCCGTATTTCGATGACGTTCTGATCGCTGCGGCCAGCCGCTCAGAACTCATCGAGATGCTAAGGAAGGTCCTCTTACGTTTCAGGGGCGCGGGCTTAAAACTAAAACGCAGCAAATGTTCGTTTGCTGTCCCTAAGGTAGAATTCTTGAGCTTCTTGATTGACGCCCAAGGCATCCACCCCACACCATCTAAAGTGGCTGCCATTAGGAACGCCCCTGCACCCACCTCCAAGGCGGAGCTGCAAGCGTTTCTAGGGCTTTTGAACTTTTACGCGCCATTTATACCTCACAAGGCGTCACTAGTCGAGCCGCTGCATCGGTTGCTCGACCGATCGGCGGCCTGGCACTGGGGGAGCCGCGAAGCGCATGCGTTCGCGGCTGTCAAAGAGACGCTGACGTCATCGGCTGTCCTGATTCAATACAATGACAGGCTGCCGTTGACGTTAGCGTGTGACGCCTCCTCCTATGGTCTAGGGGCGGTCCTGAGCCATGTCCTCCCAAATGGCTTGGAGGCCCCTGTGTCTTTTTACTCCCGGACACTCTCCTCCGCGGAGCGCAATTACAGCCAGATTGACAAGGAGGCTCTGGCTGCAGTGTCTGGGGTTAAAAAGTTTCATGACTATCTCTATGGTCGGCACTTTACCCTTGTCACTGACCACAAGCCTCTCCTTGGGCTTTTGGCAGGCGACAAGCCAACCCCTCCCATCCTCTACCCCCGCATGACACGCTGGACGGAGTTCCTCGCAGCGTATTCATATACGTACGGGCAAGCAGCTAGGGCACGCTGACGCCCTCAGCGGCTGCCCACTGCCGGAAACTGACCCCGCCCCCGTACTAGCCCTCTCAGTCCTATCAATAGCGTCTTCCGGCCTGCCCATTTTGGCCACAGATGTCGCGACCTACACTAAGGCCGATCCAATTCTCGCCCAGGTCTGCTCTTGGGTTCTGAGGGGATGGCCTACGGACAAGGTGGCTGAGGACTTCCGGCCCTTTAAGGCCCGGCAAGCGGAGCTCTCCCTCCACGGGGGGTGTTTCATCTGGGGGGATCGGGTTGTGATCCCTGCTGCACTTCGGCCACAAGTCCTGCCTCTGCTCCACAAGGACCACCCAGGCATAGCGCGCATGAAGGCATTGGCCCGCAGCTATGTCTGGTGGCCTTTGCTGGACACAGAGATAGCGGCCTATGTAGGCCGCTGCACCACCTGTCAGCTCTCCAGGCCAAACCCCCCAGCCGGGCCTGCTCGCGAGTGGGAGGCTCCGAGAGGCCCGTGGTCACGCCTCCACATGGATTTCGCCGGCCCCTTCCACGGCCAAACCTTCTTGATTGTGGTGGATGCCTACTCTCTGTCGGTGGAACTGGTAATCATGACCTCCACCACAGCCGAGAGTACTGTCAGGGCCCTCCGACGGCTGTTCGCAACCCACGGGTTGCCGGACGTCCTCGTCTCCGACAACGGGCCACAATTTACCTCCACCACGTTTCAGGAGTTCTTGGCCAAACAAGGGATCCGGCATGCGCCCACAGCCCCGTACCACCCGGCCTGCAATGGCTGGGCGGAGCGGGCGGTCCGCTTAGCAAAGGAGGCGCTGGGCCACATGGACCGGGGCGACTGGCAGTCGAGGGTGGCGGCTTACCTGCTAAGCCAACAATCCACTCCCTGCCCAACAACCAACAAAAGCCCCGCGGAGCTCTTGATGGGCCGGTGCCTGAGGACCCCCCTGGATAGGCTCCATCCGCTCTATTCGGGGGACCAGCCGTGCAACCTGGGGGTCCTTCCTTCCCGCTCGTTCAATCTGGGGGAATTAGTCTGGGCCCGAGCCTTCGCAGGGGGACAGAAGTGGGTGCCCGCAGTAATAATCTCCCTGACCGGACCGTGTTCTTACAGGGTCGGACTGGCCGATGGATCCAAGTGGAGGTGCCACTTGGATCAGTTAAGGAGGTGCCTCCCTACGGAGCCCAGCGAGCCTAGGGAACTGGGACCGGACAACACGGCCGCTCTTCAGCCAGAGTCGACGTCTCAGGCCTTCCCAAATCCAGGCCTGGCCTACCCAGTGTTAACAGACAGTTACGCTCCAGTTGAGCCTCCTCAATCCAACCCGTTACTTTCCCAAGTCAGGCCCAGCCTACCCGAGCGCCCCCTGTTGGGAAGCGCCCCAGTCATCTCAAGCCGCCGCAGAATGCTCGCCAAGTTACACTCCTCCCTCAGTTTACAAATCCCAGTTTCCCTGCACTCCAGCTACGGCCGCGCCACCCCGGCCCGGCCTACCTGTGTTGGTGAGCCCGCCTTCTGGGCCGACTCAAGATGGCGTCACTCGGAGCTACAGTCCCTTCGGGGAGGAGCTACCATGAGTAGGTCCTACCCCTCCGACGACTGAAGGCGAACTGAGGAGATCTGGGCGGGTCCGACGTCGCCCCGCCTATTTGGATGACTACGCATGCTCCACCCGGGAAGCATGCGCAGAACTGGGGGGAAGGGGTGTTAAATATCCTGGATATTATTAAAAGGCCGGCAACAGCCTATGCTGCACCCTGATTGGTTGGGACGCAGCATAGCCTGTTGCTAACCAGCTACTGTTCCTGATTGGCCGAGGTACTGCGTCAGCAGTTGCTGAACAGTACTCGGCCCCTGATTGGTTGGAATATTGTTACATTGCTAAGTATAAATACCTTGGCGCGATCTTTGCCGTTTTGAATCGCTGTCACCACTGTTACGAATAAAGTTCCTGCTTTAGTAATCCTACGGCTCCTGTGTCTTCCATCCGCCCAATCTTCTAAACATCTCTTGGCATTCTGGGAGTTCTCCCCTGGGAAGGAAGCTTTGACAGAAATATTATTTTTGCTCCACTAGAAAAGGCCAAAGTGACAGGGAAAGGCACTGGTGGTGGAGGAAGATGAAAAGTGAATTTTAATCATATTTACTTTTCATCTTTCTCGCCTGCTTAATTATTTTTATTAGTTTATCAGAATATAAAAGACAAAAAAATGAAAATAAGGGGAAATTAAGAGTGGAGAAAGGGAAAAAGGAGAAAGTGTGTGGTAGAAGGGGAAAAAGAGGGGGGAGGCATTGACTTCTGACTCTTTTTTAGCACAGTAGAGGATAATAACATTACAACCTCAACTTTTTACTTTTACACAATAATATATACTACCCAATTCTATAACAACAAACTATCTAATCAGGAAAACCAAAATCAAAGATTTACTCCCCCTCCCCCGAAGCATAAAAGGGAAGTAGAAACAAAATTAATTGTGTTCTTTAATCAAAGCAGTCAATTTTGCCATCTCTCCTAATTCCATCAACTTTTGCAGCCAACATTTCTATATTACTTTGCAAGCATTATTTCAAGAAGCCTTGTTTGCCATCATTCCCTTAAATCAGAATATATTATTATCTTTATTCAGCAGATGGGGGTAGGTACCTTAACTGACAGCTGTACTTTCCCTAAGGTCACCTAGCTAAGATGACATTTAAACTGGAGACTTTGACATATCAGCTCCAGCTTCATAGCCTTACAGTGGAAGGGGCGTTTGCACTCATTCCACTTCTTATGGAATTTAGCTGTTAGACTACAGTTCTTATTTGAATCCCAATTGAAACCAAGGGCAAAAACAAAAAGAGAATATACTCTGAGAATGAATTAAGCAGCCTGCAACTTTTTACTATCAGAGATAGTAAACTCATTGCAACTCACTATCTGGTTGCCTAAAATTTACTCTTAGCTTCACATTCAAGGGTTCCTTTCTTTCAATAACATCCCAGTTTAGAAGCTGGCAAGGAAGACGTTTGCTGCCGTTGCTGCTACTGGGAGCCACAATCCTTTTGTGCTCTGCTAAAATCTCTAGAGGGTTAGCCGTGCATCACAGCCCACATTCACCCTTCTTCTACTCCATAATCTTTCAGATGACAAACATTTCCTCATCTAAGGAAATCTCTCTGCCTACATGTACACACATACACAAAGTCATGAATTATATGAAGGCATGTCTTCGGACAAATCCCTAATACAGCAGCCTCCGTTCCCCATGGGAGGAAAGAAACCCATCAAAAGACGGTTGTCTGAGATGACCAACCAATGTGCTCATGGCACTTACTGTCTGTAAACAAAAGAGGCTTTCCCAAGAGAAGGCGGGGCTTAGCAGTGAGAAGACGGAGTTTCAGGCTATTCCTGAAATTCCTCTATTCCGAAGGATTTTTGGACGGGTTTTTTGGACCCTAGCTGTCCCGGAGATGACAGTGAAGGTGAGGAGAGACCCAGGACCTCAGAGACATTCGCAAAGTCTCTGGGGGGGGGGTATTAACTCCTCGTGCCAATTCCTTTCTGGATTAGCTGCGTGCTAACTGAAACTGCAGGTTGCCCCTAAGAATGGCAGAAGTGATGTCATCTGGTAAGCTGATTTTATTATTCAAGAGAGACTGTCCGCACTAAAAGCTTAAGCTAATTGAAACCAAAAAATAGAAGAATCTAGCGGTGAATTGGTCTTTTTTTTAATGGATTTATGGCTGGTGGCTACTTTATTTCTTAAATGCTTCAAGGAACGCTTCGGCAGCCCTCCTCACTGACTCTTTTTAAGTGGATTGTAAAGTCAACTTTCTACTAATTAGCCCTTCACGATCTGACATTTTTATTACTTGGCTGTGTTTACGATCAGATAAGATTGCACAGTTTCCAGCGTGTCTTTACTTGCAATTTTTAACTGCGACACATCATGGCGTCTGAAAATACTTCTAAGGTCTCATTCCAGATTCTTTTTTCCGCATGTCGAGAGCTTTTTGACTCTTTTCAAAGGCTAGAAAGAAAATTGGATCAGCTGATTTTAAAATATGAAGGAAAAACTGAGATCGTTGAATGTTTGAATGTTCCTGAAATACAAATGGAAAATGTGAGAAATGGCGTCTGGTCTATCTCAGAGGAAGAAAGGAGGGGGGGGAGCTATAAAGAAGATTCATTTAAAGAGACAGAGTGCAGGAGAAATGGAAACTCCACCCTGGAGAATTAAAGTCAATTTGAAAAGTTTTACAAGCCCGGGACAACATTATTATTTCATCACTGACATTCAGAGCCAAAAGGTGCGAAGATATTTTTGTCTGGACTTGCTTATAAAAACATTTGGTAAATTTATTCAACGAATGGCAATTGGATTGAGAAAATTTTGCTGTTGGAGGGACACAGGCTGACAGATGGAAGAATATAACTTAAAATTAGCTAAATCTGATTACTTTAATTTGTAATAGATATAGCTGAATAATAATTGATATTGATGGTAATGTATATGATGTGGAATTGGCTGATAGATTGAAGAATACAATTGAAATCTAGCTAACCTAATTGCTCTCTTTGTAACAGATATAGCTGAATAATAATTGATATTGATAGTAATGTATATAATATGGAGTCGACATGATAAATAACAATTGGATATGAGAAAACATTTTTGGATTATACATAAAGAGTATTAATTACAATAATTATCACTATTATAAAAACTAAATAAAATACATACAATCAAATGTTAATCAATACTGGGAAAATGTTATGATATATGATATAACTAAATATTATGGATGTTCAGCTAAAATAGGATATGAGGATTTGATGTAAATAGAGGACTTTATAAGTAGCAATAGCAATAGCAATAGCAGATTTTTATATACCGCTTCATAGGGCTTTCAGCCCTCTCTAAGCGGTTTACAGTCAGCATATTGCCCCCAACAACAATCCGGGTCCTCATTTTACCCACCTCGGAAGGATGGAAGGCTGAGTCAACCCTGAGCCGGTGAGATTTGAACCGCTGAACTGCTGATCTAGCAGTCAGCTGAAGTGGCCTGCAGTACTGCACTCTACCCACTGCGCCACCTCGGTAAGTAAATGAAATGTCAGCAAGTGTTATGGATTAATTCTTTGGCATAGCTAAGGATGAAGGATGTTTAAATAACTATAGGTAATTAAAACTGGAGGTATAATGATGCTAATATGGTAAACATTTGAGTTAAGATATTTGAATTAATATGAGTTAATGGAAGAGAAGCACCAAAGCATGTTGTAACCAGTTGATATACTTCTTCTTTTTTATAATAGATACCTGTGTTTTGTTCTTTTTTCCTGCCTTGTCCTTTGTCGTTTTTGTCTTTTTTTTTTGTTCTATTTTTTTTTTGCCTTTTCTTTTTGATTTTTTCTTTTCCCACTGGTGTGGGCAGGTATTGTTCAAGATTATTACTTGTATTAATATTTTTAAATAATAATTACAGTCAAATGAAAATGGATATATAATAATGCTTAAGTTAATATGAGTTATGTTTGTTGACCGTGGAGGATCTGTAATCGATTGATACATTTTCTACAGATGTAAAGAAAGATGCTGTACTTGTTTCAATTAAAATTAAAAAAACATTTATTATTAAAAAAAAAAGAGGCTTTCCCAACCACCACCCATCCTCTGGACGGGTCAGGCTTGCATGGTCCCTAACAGGATACTAAAAATCTCCAACCCTTTTTGAAGGGAGCCCAATTATTGGGAGGGACATGTAGGAGTCCTAAAACTTGCAGGGGACACTCTGAGTGCACAACATTCTCAGGTTTCCATCCTGTTGAGAGCCTACCCTCATCCCGAACCGTTCGTTAACATCTCTTTATAAACCGTGTTGTCTTAATCTCTCCCCACCCACCACCCATCCCCACTCCTCTAAGGAAAATAGACACTCAATCACCCCTTATCTTTCCTTTCCCATCAATCGCGCCTTGTGACCATATTGATAACTGCCAAAAGCTGAGCACCCTTGTGTCTTAGCAGTAAGGATCGGGGTGGGGGAGGTGCAGATCGCAGCTTTCACAAGACGGAGGGGAGAGGTGGGAGAGGGGACAGTCCGCCGGCATGGTGGTGGGGGGTGGAGGAAGAAAACTAACCCCGATCATCCTTTCTATCCCACCGCAACAGCCTTGGAGAGGAACCGTCTTGGAAGAAGGCAAAGTGTGGTCAATTCTCGCAGGGAGCACAACCTGCCTGCAAAAGGAGCCAGGGGTGACATTGTTTGGGTTCCGCGGGTGAGACGCCTACCTGGCCTGTGGATTCTGTCTCGCACTACCCATGGAAGAAACCGCAGGCGCTCTTCAGAGTTCTCAGGGAGCAGGTGACTGGGAAGGGAGGGGAAACATACCCTGCGGACTTAAAAATTTGTGCAGGAGGAAATTAGCTTCGGAGAACGGGCGGGCGGGGGAGAGCGCCCAATCCTCGCACCTTTGGCTGCCAAACTGCTCCGAAGAACCTGACCCATCGTGCCCCCTTCCCCGCCCTCCCAAGTGAACACCTCTTCTTCCCTCCAGCTCTGCTCCATCGCCCGTCTGCAAAGTCTCTCCCTTGCCCCAGAAAATGATGCAGGGATCCTGCTTGGTACCCAAAGCACAGGAAGGCACCTACCTGGCTCGGGATGATGGAGTCCTCCCCAGTCCCAGTCCTGGGCCCTTTCCCTCAGCAGAACAAAGAGCAGCCCACACTGGGACCTTGCCCCAGTCGTGGCAACTCTTCTGGAGCTTTATATCCACCTCCGATGGATGGCAGTGCCGGTAGGGGAGTCGCGCACGATGGGAAGAAGGAGAGGGATATGCGTGGCGTGGGGAGTGCCCACCCAACGGCGTCTGCAGCTCCCACCAAGTGTAAAATGACCAGATTTTAACATGGGGTGACTGACGATAGTTTGAGCGGGCACGGCCGGCACAAACTACTGTCAGTCACCCCGCACTCATCAAAACAAGTCCGGGGAGAGTAGGTGGTGGGCAGGAAGGCTTCGGGCGGCTCCTGGGCTGCGATGCCACCGCTATCCGCTCGCCGGCTCTTCCTGCACGGCTGCCCGCCACCCGAAGCCTTCCAGCCTGCCTGGGGCGAGTCGGCCGCGGTGCAGCCGGTGGTGGGCAGGAAGGCTTCGGATGGCTCCTGGGTGGTGATGCCACCGCCATCCGCTCGCTGACTCTTCCCGCCCGGACACCCAAAGCCTTCCAGCCCGCCCGGGGCGAGTCAGCTGCGGTGCAGCCGGTGGTGGGCAGGAAGGCTTTGGGCAGCTCCTGGGCGGCAGGTGTCCGGGCAGGAAGAGCTGGCGGGTTTGGCGGTGGCATCTTTGCGGCGGAGCAGAGGCGCAGCAGCGCCAGCAGCAGGGCAGCCTCCATCGGGCGGTGAGGCGTGCTGCGTACGCGAGGCTGCTTGGCCAGCCCGCCCCGCAACTCCTGTTAGTGCTCGGCAGTGCACAGCCGCCACGCAGCCTCCAGCCCCACAGGCCGCCCTCCCGGCGCACAGCCACTATCATCCTGCAATTCCTTGGCGGCGGCGGTGGCAGCGGCGAGACCTCCTACTCAGCCACCACCATCTTGGCTCCCCCCTCCCTCCGAGCCCCCTCCATCCGGCTTCCCTCAGGCCCCGCCCTGCTCTTCCCTCTCTCTTGCACAGCGGGTCCTGGCAGCACTGCCAATGCCCTTTCGTCCACTCACCCATGAAAATCGGGACTTTTTAAAAACGTCACGGGATGTGGGACAAATTGTGAAAAATTGTGACTGTCCTGCCAAAAGTGGGTCATCTGGGCACCTTACCTTAATCCCATCCCCCTGGAGCTGAAGTGGAGAACTCTTTATTATGTAAAGGGACTACCTCGGCCTTCTTAATGGCCCATTGACAAAGTGGGGATGGGCAGGAAGCTGCAGGCAGCTTTTCTGTCTTTTAAAACATTGTTTCTTTCTTTTCACATCTAGAGAAATATTCTGCCTTTTCAATATTTCCTAGGATATTTCATTTTTCTGGGAGAGGGCTGGGTGATAACTTCCTATAGTATAAAAAGGAACAAGACTACTTTTTCAGGTAGTAGCTTCTTCTTGAACTAGAAGAGCCGAGGTGGTGCAGTGGTTAAATGCAGCACTGCAGGCTACTTCAGCTGACTGCAGTTCTGCAGTTCAGCTGTTCAAATCTCACCGGCTCAGCCTTCCATCCTTCCAAGGTGGGTAAAATGAGAACCCGGATTGTTGTTGGGGGCAATATGCTGACTCTGTAAACTGCTTAGAGAGGGCTGAAAGCCCTATGAAGCGGTTTATAAGTCTAACTGCTATTGCTATTGCTATTGAACTCGCAGCATAAGGTTACTTCTGCTGCTACTATTGCCAGCCAGGCCACTGAAAATGAAACTCAACCACTCAATCTGAATGGTTTTTCCCACTGCTGAACTAAAGTGTAATCCCTCATCCTTGAATCAACAGAAACTCTTGCCGTCCCTATTTCTAATACCTATTCTGCCTCTACTGCATTTAATCTCAGTCACTGCCAGATGGTGTTTCCCTGACTATGTGAGTACAGTGTGATAGGCAAAGCAACTGACTAAATCTTCCAGCTTTGCTACCTTCTCTCTTCAAGATAGCTTATGTGTTATAAAAATATTCCAATAAAAAATAACTTACTTCCTTGTTCTGTCTTACTAACAGTTTCCACATACACCAGTGTACATCTCAAAACCTCTATCCATTGGTTACTTTCAGTTCCCTATTTCTCACAGTTTCAACATTCTGATTCCAAATATATCTCAAAATTACATACTTAGGAAAATCACATTTCACAGCAACAGCTCAGCAAGGTTACAAATAGTTCTGATACACTTGGAAATCTTTTTATTTAAAACTTTGGTCCATATAGCATGTAGAGATGCGTTGATTTGATGCTAATTTCTTGGTCGAAGATTGCACAAAGGGAGGGGAAGCAGAGGTTACTATCACTTGCTCCAGGGGTGGGTTTCAATTTTTTTTACTACCGGTTTGGTGGGCATGGCTAGGGGGGCATGTGACTGAGTGGGTGTGGCCAACTTGACGTTACTCAAGCACATGCCCACTCAGTCACATTCCCCCGTCCCCCACTTAGCCACATCCACTGAACTGGTGAAAATTTCTGTTTTGCCAGCTGGGAGGCTGGCAAAGAAGCCTTCCTTTCCCTGCCACCACCTCCGGGAGTGGGCGGCATACAAGACAAATAATTTTTTTTAAAAAAAAAAAACGGTCCGTGGCCTCCACCTATGGATTGAGGCTGCAGGAGGGAAGGAAAGAAGCCAGTCTTGGGAGGGACCTCCAGAGAGCTCATGCGGGGAGAGAGGAGGCGGGCTGGTTTGAATGCGGGCAATTTGTGACTGGCGCCACCTTTGCTTGTTGGGGCGGGCGGACAAAGAAAGGAGGCATGCAATAAAGAAGCCCCCACCATCAAGGGTGAAGGGGAGTGCCTTCCTTGGCTTTTGCGTGCCTCCTTTCCCAAGATTGGTGGGACGCCTCTCCCCACTCCCCATCCTATGGGGCTGTACACCCCGCAAGAGATTTCCTAGCCTGGGATCCTGGAAGAAGCTCTTCTGCCTAGAGTTGCCAACCCTTCTGCAGGTCCAGATTTAAGTTTCTGCTGCTGCCTTTACAGGCTGGGAGCATCTAGGAGGGAGACCCTGCTTTTTTGCAAGGTCACCAGAGAAGAGGAGAAAGGGCCCTTCGCCTTGCGTGCCCTCACCTTACCCAGGCTGCTGCCTGGTTGGCTGTGGTGCTTTGTAACCGGAGAGAGAATACGGCCATGGCAGCATCCTAAGGGCTCCAGATCCACCGCCATTGAGGAAAAAGCTGACACAAAGTTGTGCGCCTCTGCAGAGCCTGTAAAGCCAGCAGCAAAAGTTTCCTCTTGGGCCGGCATAAAAATTGGCAACTCTAGGTAGACAAGCTTCTCCTGGGATCCCGAGCTAGGAAATATCTTGTGGGCTGTAGCAACCACGTAGGGTGGGGTGTCCTGCCAATCTTGTGAAAGGAGGTGCACGATAGCCAAAGGCACTCCCCTTCATCCTTGGCAGTGTGGGCTGCTTTATTGCATGCCTTCTTTCTTTCTCCACCTGCCCCAAAGAGCGAAGGAGGCGCTGGCCACAAACTGCCCGCCCATGTTCAAACCATCTCACATCCTCTCTCCCCACACGGGCTCTCTGAAGGGGGGTGTAAGGTCTTTCTCAAGACCCACTTCCATTACCTTGCGCTGCTGCCACCCATGCCGGAGAGTCCTGGCTGCTTGCCCGCTGCCCCGTCCCCACCCCAATCCCAGGCATTGTTGCTGCTGGAGCTGTGTTGCCCCCTGAGTTCAGGGGCTTCTGCCCCTTGTGCCATGCTTTGCAGGTGGCGGAGCCCATGTGGACCTCTTCAGGGTGCTGTGATTCTTGGAACAGCACACCGGCCTGATCAACATGGTGTCAGTGTTCCAAGTATCATGCAAAATTAAATCAGAGTCCAAGGCAAAATGATCCTTTTTCTTCCAATTTAATAAGACAAACATCTTAGCCACATCTGTGTTATTCCCAATACTGGAAATGACATCAGAATTCCACCCAGTTAAAAGTTTATGATCTTGTCCCCACACCCACAATCCATCACATGGTCCAATCTTCTTCCACGCTGGCATCCACACCCAGCTACTTCTGGTCAGGTGTACTGGTGCAGAGAGAAAGGATGACCTTGGCTACTAGTAAAGAATGAAAAACAATACATTCCACAATCTCACTCCTGTCTATTCCCCCCTCCCATCAACTATACTAATGAAACAGCAAAATGAAATAAGAGAAAGTGTGGCAGGCCAAAATTCTAAAAGGAATATAAATGCAGGCCTGACAGGCGGCCTCTCCTCAGAAGAAAAATGTTTCCTGAAAAGAGAATAACATAAAAGTTAACATATAAAAATTTAACCACCTATTTCCCCCCCTAGGGGACCCTTTGGCTTATAGGGAAACTTCTTGTGGAATTGTTCTACTAACTTTCCCACTTTTAAGTTCCAGCTTTTCACCCAAGTGGCTTCAGACAAAGGGTAACCCTTCCATTGCACTAAATACTGCAAGCGACCCCTATTCAACCTAGAGTCTACAATCTTTTCCACTTCAGATTGTGTTTCCCCTTCTATCACTATAGATGGTGTTTCCTCTTCTATCTCTATAGGAGGAGAGAAAGTTTGGGTGGATGCTCTTATGCTCTTATTTACTGGTTTCAACAAGCTACAATGAAATTCCGGGCCAAATTTCCCTAGACTTCTGGGTAGACTGAGCTGAACTGTAAATGGTTTAACTATCTTCACTATTGGGAATGGACCTAGAAATTTTAGACCAAATTTCTTGCTAGGCATTCCTAATCTTAAGTATTTGGTAGACACAAAAACTTTGTTCCCCACATGGAAGGGGTTTTGGAGCGAGCAATGTTTCTCAGCTTGCTTCTGGTAGGCTTCTGCCGCATCTGCTAGAGCCTTCTTTGTATTCTCCCATCCTTTCTTTAGCATGTCCATCCATTCATTCAAAGACATGGAGGAGGGAGGTTCTCTAGGCAATTTAGGCATGGGAACAAACTCCATGCCATTGGTAATCTGGAAAGGAATAAATCCAGTGTTGCTGTGAACCGCATTGTTGTATGCCATTTCGGTGAAGGGTAGCAAGTCTGACCAGTTGTCTTGCTGATAGTCCACAAAACACTGGATGTATTGTTCCACTACGGCATTGGCTCTCTCTGCTGCGCAGTTTATGCTGGGATGAACCTCTGAGCTCAGTTCTTGTGTGGACCCTTGTGCTTATGCCTAGTTGCTTGTCAGCACCTCTTCATTGGATAATCAGGAAAGAAAACCACAAGATTCCATTGATAGAAATCAAGTGTACTTTTACTAATTATAAATGAACAGAAGCGTAGCAAAGCGAAGTCTGATTATTTAGGCGTGAAAGCAAATGATATATTGTATAACCCATTCCCCACCCCTTGGCATCCCATGCACAGTCCAATCATAATTCTCCCAAGTGTCAGGTGCGAGATAACTTCGAAAGGCATCACCAAGATGGAATGTCGGTGCCGTTGGCCTTGGCGGGAAACCTCCTGCGCATGCGCAGTAAGACGGGCAGTAGAAACTCAGAATCTTCCTCCAGCACAACAATTAGTCCCCTCCCAAATACCATGCCCTCCCTCCCCGTTTCAATGGCAGCCGAAGCATCAGCAAAGCAGAGGCTTACATTGCTTGAAAATCGATGTGCTGATTAAACATCGAGCACAATTGGTGCTCACAACTGCTTCAACTTCCCCCTCCAACCCCGTCTTAGGCACTTGGAGGTTGACTTGGAAGGAGAAGGGGCAGATGGGTGCATTCACCATTGGGTCATCTTCAGCATTTTCCTCCTCTGAGGCCTCCCCCTTGGTAGGACTTTTCGTCACCTTATGTTGGGGATCCTCTTCCAGAGGGTGTTTGCTTTTTTCCTCCTCTGAGGCCTCCCCCTTGGTAGGACTCTTCGTCACCTTAAGTTGGTGATCCTCTTCCAGAGGTTGTTGGGCCAGATGACTCTTTTGTGGTGGCATCTGGGGCCTTCTCTTTCCCGCCGTGGCAGTAGGTGTGCACATTTGTGGCAATGGGGCTGGAGCCAAGCACTCTGATGCTTTGTGGCCAAGTTGACAGCAAAGGTGGCATTTTATTTGCCCCAATGAGGAAAGGGACGTAGTTGCATCTCTAAACTTAGGAACCGCCTCATCACATTTTTCCACCATCCATTCTGTAGCTTGCCCCTTGGTAATCCCTTCTTCCATTGTTGAGAACCTTTCTTTGTGGAAGGTTGGGCAAGAATTCTTTGGGGCATTGCAGGGGAGACTGGAACTGGTGGGGAGGTCAATCCCTCGGTTGGCCATTGTCCAGTTGTCTGCCATAGTGCCATCTGCTGAGGAAGGGCAGGTACCAATTGGAATCCCTTCCATCCATGACCTGGGATTAAGACCCATCCCGAGGGTGCCTGATTCACAGGTTGCAGTTCACTCAATGATGGCTGGTTAGGAGGGTTTATGTGCCAAGGGCCCCTCTGCTGGCTTGGAGGATTTCTGGCCCAATGGCCCCTCTGCTGGCTTGGGGGACTTTCCCATGTTGATGGTCCTGATGGTGTCCACTGGAATCTTAACCATCTATACTCTGGGAAGAAAGCCCAATTTAGTGGTGCTTCATCCACTAGCTGCAATCCAATTTCTGGTGGCTGGCAAGTGGAAGATGCTGGCCAAATCTCTTCTTGCTGGCTGGGTTGAAAATCCCATCTTGCTAGGGATTCTGTCTTCAACTCAGTTGCAGGGCATTGGCTCATTTCAAATATCCCCATTTGGAAGGAGTCAAAATCTCCACTCCAGGGTTTTTTCCAAGCCTTGGCTAGGGGGAAGGAGGGGTAGTATGCACTCACATTTAGTTGTCCGGAATGGTCCGGGAAGGCCATCAGAGCTGACTGCTTGAGGGTAGCTTGGACTGCCATCCTTTCTCCGCGTTGAGAATAAGCTCCTTCATTCCTGTTCTTTCCATCCCCCACAGGCTGGGCTTCTTTTACCTTTGAAGATTTGAAGAGCTGCGTCTCATTTCAGCTTCTTATCTCAAAAGGCTGGCTCCTAATTGTTCGCTGGTATTTTACGCTGACCTTGTGGCTCGCTTTGGGAAAACAGCAACCCTCACCAGCCGCCCCCCCTCCCCCCGTGAAGGAGGGGGTGCTGGTGATTTATTTTGAAGAGAGTATTGGGATTAACACAGATGTGCCTAAGATGTCTGTCTTATTAAATTGGAACAAAAAGGATCGTTTTGCCTTGGACTCTGATTTAATTTTGCATGATACTGACACCTGACACCTGGCTTATGGCACCCTCCGCAGTCGCTCCGGATCTTGCCCTATTTCAGGGTTTTCTTTAAAAAAGAGTCCAATTGAGTCTAACTCTGTTTGATGAGCCTTGCCTTGGGGTAGGGGGTGGGTCCATATTGCGCCTCATTGTGAGCATCTCTCAACCATTCTGTGCAGGGAAAAACCTTGCACATAGTGAAGAAAATCTTGTGACTGTGAGGCAATTAACAGCTTCTCGAATGTGGGAAGTTTTTCTTTTCTGTGCAAGATTTTCCCTGCACACAACGGCTGACAGGCGCTCACAGTGGGGTGCAATTTGTGCATGGCAGGCAATTTGTCCATGGGGTGAGCTGGACCATGAGATGTGCATCTTACTGGAGACTGGCAGCTCCGGATCTTGTGGCTTTTTCAGGGTTTTCTTTAAAAAAGCGCCTCTCCAGATGAGCTTAAAAACTTCTGAGGTTGCTCCTGGAGGAGGCAGGCAGACGGGCAGTTTCCCTCCCCCCCGGGTGCCCGCCACCTCAGAACCTGCAGTAAGTCCCGGCCCTTACATAGTAAAGGCAATTAACATCTCGCGCCCGCGAGATTTTCTTTACTGTGCAAGCACCCGGAGCTGCTCCAAGGCTACAGACACCCAGGGAGGGGGAGAAATACACAGTAGCTTTGTGTATTATTGTTCCAACATCTTATTCTGACACAACACATTATGTTTAATAAAGTGTTTTTAAAAGCAAATAGGAATCACAAAAGAAATTATGTTACTCCTACCACTAGCTCCTGGTCTTATCTGCAAATCTGCTCAACCACCAGTTCATATTATATAGATTCTCGCAGCCTTTTCCAAACTAGTTTCCTTACATATGTTAGAATGCAATGTTATGAAGGTGCAGACTGTCATCCTGAAAACCTTATAACATAAAATAAATTTAATATAATTTAATTTTTCCAAAAGTATTTGTTTGTTTATGTTTGTTTATTAACATTTATAGGCCGCCCTTTTCCCTGAGGGGACTCAGGGCGGCTTACATAAAATGGGGAAGGGGGGATACAAACAATAGACACAAAATAGTACATAAAGATAAAATAGTAAGCAACATTCATTCATCATTCGGGTGGGGACAGGTTATCTTTATCCCCAGGCCTGGCGGGCTAGCCAGGTCTTGAGGGCTATGCGGAAGGTCTGGACGGTGGTGAGGGTACGAATCTCCACGGGGAGATCGTTCCAAAGGGTCGGAGCTACTACTGAAAAGGCTCTCCTCCATGTGGTTGCCAGTCGACACTGACTGGCAGATGGTACTCGGAGGAGGCCTAATCTATGCGATCTAATTGGTCGCAGGGAGGTGATTGGCAGGAGACGGTCTCTCAAGTACGCAGATCCACTACCATGGAGGGCTTTATGAGTGATAAGTAGAACCTTGAAGCACACCCGGAGATCAACAGGTAGCCAGCGCAGCTCGCTCGCTCACCATTTGATTAATGGTGCACAAATTTAACTTTGTTAGCTGTTGAGCTGCCTATTCAAATCTGGGATTTTTCTGTCTTTTGCCATTTACTCAAGGCAAGCTTGCACGATCTCAAAGAAACCTAAGCAGGATCAATAAAGGCTATAATATTACCAATTTTCATTTTTACTCATAATACAAATGAAAGCTAAGATTGTAGGTTGCCTTGAGTCCCAGTCTTGGTTGAATCTTGCTGGGTAATGTAATGAAGGTGCTTTGGGTAATTCCTATTATGGTTTAATGGCTTTATCCTGGTTTGGATCTTGAGTGAGGGCTAATCCTATCACCCTGGAACTGAAGGTCTTTTGTCTTGTAGATAAGTTGCCACCAAAATATCTGCTGGGGCTGAGTTTCTGCGTCCCTTAAGATTTCTATTTCTATTTTAGGAAAAATATTCTGCCATTTCAATATTTCCTAGAATATTTCATTCTTCTAGAAGTGGGATGGGTGCTAACTTTCTACACCATTAAAAAGCAACAGTCTGTAAAAATGGTTTATTTTCTCTTAAAAGGAAAGGAAAGGGTTTTAAAAAGAAAAAGAAGGAATATGTAATAATAGATTAAATTGATTAATGACTAGAACTCATAAAACCTTGCTTTGTCTCAGGCATCAGCTTCTGCTAGTCATTAGTTTCAAGTTATACATCTTTCCCCTTCTCCTTGCACAGTCTCCTTTCTTAGAATCCTGCTTAAATTACCTTATATTTTATAAAATACGTATGTAAACTGGCTATATTAGAAAAAATCACTTGGAAGAATGGAGAGCTCAAATGCCATCCATGTCAGTGGATAACCATACTGCACACAAACATACACACAACACAACACACATCATACCCATAAGGATTACCAAGTGTTCCTTCTTGATTCTGCATTGTCAAGCAAGCACAATAAATTTATAGAAGTATTTGTGAAGAATTTGGAAGCCATATGTATAAAGTAGTTCTCAGTATGGCAATGCATAAGAAATACTACCTATGTCTCTAGTACTCCTATAGTTTTAAAAAAACCTGGCTCTTTTCCTTACATCTTCCTCAGAGAATGAATTTAATACTTAAGATGTTAAAATCTTCATGTGATTGTAAAATTCATGGAATAACCTTAGTTCAGTTTCTCTTTCTCAGACCCATCTACTTCACATGATTTCTGGGAAAGTCTTGAATTTCCTGAGGAAAGGTAGGATATAAAGTCAATAAACAAATTTCTTGTTCAGTCCAGTTATTTTCCTTCTGATATTTCCTCTGGAAGTTATACCTGAGTTGTTGTAGTAGTTGATATTTAAATTATATGGACAATGAGAATCATCTTTGTTCCCCACTATCATTATTTTTGCCCTATTTATAAAGATCTGTTTGTTTGTTTTACTTTCTGCTTTGAAAGGTCGTCTAAGGGAAATTAATATGTAAAGAATGAAAATTATATTGGACGCATGTTTTCCATCGTCAGGATAAAAATTTTCCAAGGTTGAAAAACTTTCTGTGAAGTGAATGCAGTGACACAGTTTCAAAATAATGCTTTGGATCTATATAATTTTAGAACTTTGATGTTGGAAAGTGTGTATGTATGCAAATTTATATATTCAACAAGAGGAAAGCGCAGTCGATAATAGTGTTGATCAGTGGTGGGTTTCAAAATTTTGAAATATTCTGTAGGTGTGGCCTGTTTTGTAGGAGTGGCTCGGCTGTCATGTGAGCAGGAGGGCGTGGCTAACTTGGAAAATGTGATCACTTAATGTGTCAAATGTGTCTCTTAATGATGCTCTTGCTTAGCAACCAAAATGTTGGCCTCAATTGTGGTCATAAGTTCTCTTTCTCTTTCTTTCTTTCTTTCTTTCTTTCTTTCTTTCTTTCTTTCTTTCTTTCTTTCTTTCTTTCTTTTTCTCTCCCACTTTCTTTTTCTTTCTTTTCTTTCTTTTTTTCTTCCTTTCTTCCTTTCTTTCTCTTTCTCTCTCTTTCTCTTTCTCTTTCTGTCTCTCTCCGTCTCTCTCTCTCTCTCCCTCCATCTGTCTCTCTCTGTGTGGCTCTTTGTCTCTCTCTCCCTCCCACCCTCTCTGTCTCTCTCTGTCATTCTCTCTGTATGTCTGTCTGTATGTCTCTCTCTCTCTCTCTCTCTGTATCTCTGTCTCTCTCTGTGTCTCTCTCTCCTCCCTCCCCCATCTCTGTCATTTTTTCTCTCTCTCTGTGTGTCTCACTCTCTCTCTCTCGCTGTGTCTCTCTCGGTCTGTTTATCTCTGTCTATTTTCCTCTCTCTCTCTGTCTCTCTCTGTCCCTCTCCCCTCCTTTCCTCTCTCTCTGTCGCTCTCTGTGAATGTGTGTGTGTGTCTGTCTCTCACACACTCACTTAATCACTCACTCTGTGTGTGTCTCCCTCTCTTTGTGTCTCTCTGTTTGTCTCTCCTTCCCTCCCTCCCCCTCTCTGTCTCTCTCTGTCTCTCTCTGTGTATCTGTCCTTCTCTCTCAGATTCCCTCCCTCCCTCTCTCTGTGCCTCTTTCTGTCTGTCTATGTGTGTCTCACTCTCTCTCATACACTCAGACACAGAGACACACATTCTGTGGTCACCTTGTTGAGTGTTCCAATCACATTTGAAACACTCAACAACTGGCCTGCATTTATGGTTTTTTGCAGCATTCTGCAGACATAGGACAAAAATATATAGTGTAAAAGTACCTGGCAGCAGCATTTTTCCCTGGGGGGCTCTGCAGAACATCCCAAGACCGATGCCACCACATCTGCCCTCTTTGGGGACAGGTCCTCTTCAGAAGGATGAGGCCCCGCTGCTGATCCTCTTGTGTTCCTCGTCTTCCAGCCGCAGCCCCATGTGATGGAAACCATAGGCACGCCCTGCACAATTACAGCCCAGAGCACGACCAAAGCCCCTCTCCCAACTGGCCCTTTCTCCCTCAGAAGGCTTCAGAGGCAAGCTTCTGCAGAAGCCCGGGCGAGTGAGAACAAATTACCGCCATTATGAAGTCTCCGAGGCTGTAATTGTATGGGGTGCATGCACGGGCCTATGTTTTCCATGGTGTGGAGCCGCAGCAAGGCTCTGCACGGCTGGCGATGACTCCGGAGCCCATCTGCAGGGGCCAGGGTCCCCCTCGCGTTCCTCATCTTCTGGCCATGGCCCTACACCGTGGAAAAGATAGGCGCATATGCCCTGCACAATTACAGCCTGGAGCAGGAACAAAGCCACTCTCCCAACTGGCCCGTCCTCCCTTGGAGAGGCTTCTGCAGAAGCCCGGGCAAGTAAGAACAAGTTCCCACCGTTACGAAGTCTCCAAGGCTGTAATTGTACGGGGTGCACACCTGTGCCTATGTTTTTCATGGAGTGGAGCCATGGTGAGGATCTGCGCGGCCGGCGATGACTCCAGAGCCCATCCGGGAACATGAGGAACAAAGTGGCGGATGGGGCCACTTTGGTTTCCTAAAAATGCTCCATCTTGCCAGATGTCAATTTGGGTGGCCTAAGATGAAAGCAGAAGTGGTGGCAGAGGTGGCAGTGGAAGATTGGACCATGTGATGGACTTGTGAGTGTAGGGGCAGGATCTTGAACTTTCAACATGGTGGGAAAACCTGGAAGTTTTCAGATTTGGGTTTTCTCAGATGTGCCAGCACGGCTCTCTTCATAAATTGGAACTTTGAGGAAACTTTTGCCTCGGATTCTGATTTACTTTTGGATGCTATTTGGAGCCTCACAAACATTCTTGGCTTTGAGATTCCTAGTTGCAATGGGCAGCAATGCTAGGTTTGTCCCCCTATGCCGATCTGGCAGATAAAACAGGAAAAGAGGGGTGGAGAGTAGCAGTTTCATTGCCAAGGTACACATGGGATGGAGGGGGGCAGAAATTCCAACTTCAGCTTCCTGGTGCAGTGTGAAGGGCAAAGGCTGGAGGGAAGTACCGCTGGCTCGCGCATGCTCTCTCCCTCCCCGGGCTAGCTTGATGTAGGCGGCAGCACAGCTCACATTGCCCTTTCCAAGCCCACTGATGGTGAAGCTTGGGGCCAGTGAGGGCTGGTTTTTTGCCTAGCTTTGTCTGGCTATTGGGGGAGGGAATGGACAGGGACCTGGGGAGGAAGCCTGCATGAAGCTAGACTGGGAAAGCTGGCTGTGAGAGAAAGAGAAGCTGGGTGAGCTGGACCCAGAGGCTTCCCAGGTCCCCTTGTCCCAAAAGCAGCAACCTTGCACTCTCCCCTCTCTGCTAGCCCCCTTCTTCACATGGGATTGCCCAGCAGTAGGAATGGAGAGGGAAAATGGGGCAACGTTCCTGTGTGCTGCTATTTCTGTGTGCTAATGCTGCTGTTCCCTTCTTTTCACAGGATCACCCAGCAGTGGGAATGGAGAGGGAGAAGGGGCAGTTGTCGCCACTATCATTGAGGGGAGAGTGCATCATACGCCACCTCCTTCTCCCTCTCCGTTCCTACTGATGGGTGATGCCATGTGAAGAAGGGGGACAGCAGAGAGGGGGAAATGCGAGGTTGCTGCTTCTGGGACGAGTGGATCTGGGAAGTGTCTGGGTCCAGCTCACCTGGCTTCTCTTTCTCTCACAGGCAGCTTTCCCTGTCTAGCTTGACACAGACTTCCTCCTCAGGCCCCAGTCCATTTTCCACTCAATAGCCAGACAAAGCTAGGCAAAAAGCCAGCCCTCACTGGCACCCAGCTTCACCAACAGCGGGCTTGGAAAGGGCAATATGAGCTGCGCTGCCACCTGCATCAAGCTGGCCTGGGGAGGTAGAATGTGAGAGAGCACCAAGACTGTAGAAGAGGGAAGCCACACAAAGGGGCGAGCGAAGGGTGTCTGTAGCATGCCGGGCTTGGCAAACTTTCTAAGCCTGCCTAAAGCAGCGAGGGAGGGAGAGAGAGGGGGAGAAATCCAATCTAACCTTTGTTTGTGTGTCTGTGTGTGTGTGTCACACACACGTGCGCGCACACACAGGTTGGATCTTTTTTTCCTCCTGCCTCCCTCCCACCGGAGTCCCCTGAATTCCCTCCCCAATCCTGCCTGTCTCATATAGGCATTGCCCACATGAATGACATAGAGTTGGCCATGCCCACTCAATCACATGACACCCCCCAGACACTCCATTCAGTCATTAGTAAAGAGTGGTTGTTAAATTATTTTCTGATATTATCTTCATCTCATTGTTGGGGGCAATATGCTGACTCTGCTTAGACAGGGCTGTAAAACAGTGTAAAACAGTGTGAAGCAGTATAAAAGTCTACGTGCTATTGCTATCTCATTCCTACCTCCCAGTGAAGGTAGCCTGTCAACCTCTGTTTTGCTATTTGCTTTCGGCTGCCATTGAAATGGGGAGAAGTGGTGGTATTTGGGAAGAGAAGTTTTAAGTACAGGAGAGATTGTAAAAAGGGAGTTTTGTTCTCATCATCTACTGCACATGCTGGAGATAGTGATTTAGGTGGCCAAGGCCAACTGTCCTGCATACCAACCTGATGATGCTTTTTGAAGATGAACTCACATGACACCTAAGGAATTTGCAGATTGGACTATGGGATGGGGTTACCAGGGGAAGCGGGTTGGGTCACATATTGATATGTATGATTTTGCGCGCTTTTGCCTCAGATCTTGCTTTGCTTAGCGGCTATCTTTTCATAACCAGTAAAAGTACTCTTAATTCTGTGAAATGGAGTTGTGGTTTCTTTCTTGGTTGCTGAGGGAGGATGGCTTGACACTAATGCTCCTTTTTAGCTATTTTGAAGTAAGGGCTTCCTTCTTTTTTCCAATACAGTTTTTGCTATGCTTTATTAAAATAAGTTTTCTGGTCAGGGATTAAGATCTGCTCAGTTTCTATGGTACCGCTCTTCTGGTTGCCGGGAAGAGCCTCCAGAGCCCCTGCAGGAAAAACAAGAGCCTGGATGGTTTCTGCAAAGGCATCTGCCTACAGTAGACCTGACCTGCTTTTCCTGAAGTTCTTGTCTGATCTTTTTTTTAAAAAACAGTATGAAAATAAGGATTTATTTGGTTTCTAGGAACAACTCTTTTTAACGGTTGGACATGCTCCAGATCATCCTTCTTGATAGCATAGGAGTTGGAGAAACCCTTTGCTGCATTAATCAGATCATCTGCCAGGCACTCAGCTATGGTCTTTATGTTTTGGAAGTCAACATCATGTGCCCCGGGGAAAGAAACCAAATAGCCTGATTGACACGACACAGTGGTGACACATCAACAGCCTACTTCCTCACAGTGCCAGCACAACCAATATGGATAAAGTCTTCATGAGGGCCACTGTTGATGATGGCATTCACCAGGACTTGGAGCGAATTCTTTCCTGTGAGCAGATGCATAATCTCAAAAGCATGCTTAATGATGCACAGTCACGAGCTTCTTGCCATTGTTGTGACCGTGCATCATCATGGAGTTGGTGAAGAACTGCACAATTGGACACTTGGCCTTACAGAAGGGCTTAGCAGCATAGTGGCCAGCATTGTGGGGAAAATACTTAACATATTTTTCCTTCACAGCAATGTAATCCTGCAGGGAGATATCACTGATTTGAACATCATCTGTGTTCCACTTTCCAAACAGCTTGATATCAGGAGTCTCTGCCACAGCAGGGGCTGTCTCCCAGTCAGTCATTATAGAGGTGATTCCCCCCCCCCCATATGCTGCTTCCTGGCTCAGGTGGAAAAGGCATTCTTGTCTGATCTTAAGCAGGCCCCTTTTAGACATCAGTTTAGCAGTTTACTAATGCTCTTTTATAAGAGACTTAGATATATGTTTAAGAGGCAAAACTAGTACTCCAGCTAGCACCAATGTTGCCAATAAGGTCAATCTAAACAAGAAAAAGCTGGCTTGGGCCAGCTACACACTGCTCCTTTAGTCACTAATGAGTACATTACAAATTTTTCACTGCTTCTACTCACATGATGTTTTGTGTGGCTGTACTCTTTACTGTTTTCTGTTTTTATTACCTAGGAGCAGCTGTGTCCTTTTGCCTACTGTGTGGGTTACTTCCAGGTGTTGCTGGCCATGGCTGCTCCCTACCCCCATTCCCATTCCATTGCAGCCTTAGTTGGAGTGCTTGCTTAGTGTCTTTTCTTCCTGCTTCACCTTGGGCCATTTTATCACATTGAGGCTATCAACAAAAATTCCTGAGTTGACAAGAAACAGGTGCAGAGCCTGCAACCTGTTACCTGGACAACTTGATAGGTGGCTAAGCCAGACATTCTAGGCCCATGCCTGCACTTGCCCAGGCCTACACTCCTATATATTACATGAAACAAAGGTGATTGATTTTGTCACTGGAAGGTGGGATGAAAAAATAAGGTCTCATTGTGCTTTTAGAAATGGAGTTGTTTCTTCCAGGGCATGTGTCTTCTTCCTGTACTGCTCGGGTGTGTTTATTGTTTGTAGGGAAAATGACATCTAAGGAGGTGCGCTCTTTGAATTGAATCAGAAAAGGATTGGTAAATATCTTCCTAAAGAAGGGAAGTTCACAAAGTACCCATAGCAGCACAATTCCAGGAAATTACATGTTGGAATAAGGAGGTACCAGGGGTATACCTGCCCTTTTCAAAGGACCTTTTTTGCTTCACATCCAAAGCACTCTTTGTCACGATGTTTTTTTGTTTTGCCAGCTGTGCTTATATTCTAAGACATACGGTAGGCTGCTTCTTTTCTGTAAGCCTATTACGCATGTCCCTTTTGCCTTCTTTTTTCTTTTTCTCTTTCTGTTTTGCCTGCCACGAGGTAGGCTAGGAACTTTACCAGAATGTAGTTATTAGCCAGTAAGCTAGTTTGTTATTTATTTTATAATAAAAATATGTTTCTTAGAATCTACCTCAGGTTTATTTTAATTAATCATAAAGTATGCTCCAAAGAAAACCACAATTCACCCCTCATCAAACACAGGGCTGAATTTACAACCCTCACATGGTAGCAGAGGATGGTTGTAGGAGATTATGGTTTGCTCCTTGCTTGTTACTTTAATGATAAGCGTTTAGGTTAATTAGATAGATGATTACTTTAGCGACTGAGGAACGCTGATGTAAATCACTCCTAAGAATGCCTAAGAAGAAAAAAACAAGAAAGCATTCTGCAACAACTTTAAATATCTCTGATGAAGACATAAAAAGTATTTTACAAAGGCTCCAAGGAGGAGAAGACTGCAAAGAGGCTGCTATTAAAGGCAACGTGCTTCAACCGAGGTCAGTAACGCCCCCTTATAAGTATGCACACTCTCAAACAAAGAAAAGGTTCTTTTTCAAGAACCTTCAGAGTTTGAAACACGTGGTGCGAGGCCAAAGTTTTCACAGGAGCTTTTTCACTCCTACACAGAGAGAGAAACTAATCATTCTCCTCAGAATTCTGAGCAAGCTATAAAAGGGTATTGTGATCAAATAGAAATTTTTGAAAGTGAGCTGTTCCAGGCCAAAATGGCTTTATCTATACTTGAGTTAAACAAGATGGGCCCTCCTGTTGTTCAAACCTCTGAAAACACCATTTTGGATTCTTCTCCACAGCCTAGGACACTCCCCCTGGTGGATATTGTGTCAGGCCAATCAGAACAGAGAGTTTTTTCTTCTCAATTTATACAAGCCACTCAGGCAGAAAGTTTAACTGAGAAGCCTAAAGCTGAAACTGCAGCGCCATCTACTGGCAAAAGTAATTTACTACAGAAACCTAACCTGCATTTTATTGCAACAAACGTTATCAAACTTGTCCTTAACTCACTCAGCTATTCAAGCTGCAATGCAACAAGTGCCTCCACAGGCCCAATCTTCAGCACCCCTTGGTGGTGCTGGTGTCCTTTTAAATGGAGCACAACAATACTTAATGCAGCAAGGGCAAATGTCTGCCCCTCCAGCAGGCCATGTTAATATTACAGTTCAAGCACAGCCAGCATTCCATATGCACATTCCTCAACAGGCATCTTCTGTTGCTCCATTGACCGGTGAGTCAAAATTAAAAATGTCAGGACAGAATTATAAGGCCTGGGTCAGTGAGGTTACCCTTTTGCTTCGCAGAGAAGGTACCCATTGTATGGTGTTTAATCCTCCTGCCCAGCCATGGACTCCTGCAATAAGAGACTTAGAGACTAAGGCTCGCACAACATTATTGATGTCCATGGATACTGAATTGCAAGTTGTTTTTCCCTCTGATGCAACAGCCCAACAAATTTGGGTCCAACTGGAAAATTGCTACAGGCCCATCTCAATTGAATCTTCATGTTTGCTCATGTCTGAGTTCCATGGTTCTAGATTGAGACCTGGTGAAGAAATTGGAGGACATTTAACCAAACTGAAAGGAATGAGAAAAGAATTGAGGGAAAGTAGCTTTTGCATTGATGATATGCAAATGGTCAGCATTATCATTAACTCATTGAATTATAAATGGAAAGATGTCATTGCAAAGATTAACCAAATCCCTATTGCTCAACGCACAGTGGACAATGTTTGCAGATTTTTAATTGAAGAAGAAGCACTCATGTTAACCACGCTAACAGCATACTTTGTGCATGTGCGCGTTCCGGATGGCCGCCGGCGTTTTTTGCTCCAGCTGGCAGGCAGAACGAAACACAGAAAATATCTTGGTTCCTAGCGGTTTTCCTGGTGGTGAACCCAGCAGCAGGTAGAGAATGATTCAGGGGACCCGGCCAGATGACCAGTTAGGGAGTTATTGCCTTTGGCCGGCTCCCAGCCTCTGCAGCTGCGCCCGCCTTGGAGACTTCTTTTGACCCGGCGGCGAAAATGGCGGCATCGCGCTGACGGCACCGCTCCTAGCAACCTCTTTTAGCGGTGGCATTTTCTGCCTTTATCTTGGGGACTTGGGGGGGCCAAGAGAACCTGCGGTTTTGGGGATCGTGAGAGAATCTCTGGACTGTATTGACAACGTTGGCCTAGCGAGGGGGTGGTTGGCCCGGATGGCGCCGAAGGAGATTGAACGGCTGGCTTGCGGCCGCTGCTACGGCCCTCCCAAGCCTTCCCCCTCGCAGCGCTTTTCAATCTGCAACAGCCTCTATCTCAGCCTATTGCGTTTGGGAGAGCTTCTGGAACCTGCGGAGTTAGACCAGCTGGTCCTTTGCCTTTAAGGAAGGGGGTTACTGGTTTGTGTGGCACTGGACAGAGGTGGGCAGATGCTTTTGCTTGTTATTGCTGCTGCCCCTTCGGGCACCCCCCCCCATTTGACCGGACTTTTCTCTGCGGTGTGGCCTCCCCTTCCTGCCCTTTTCTGTGGCTGGGGGGGCTCTCTCTTTACCATCTATGCTAGCTGTTCATGCTTATGGACCTGGACCCTTGGACTCCCAGCTTTGCAACTTTGTTCCCGGGCCATGACATCACCGCCCACCACTATCTCAGGAACCCTATCTTAGCCACCTGGACTCTTACTTTCCTTCTACCACGCTATTGGGGAAAGAAGACACTCTACTCCCTTTGTATCTCGTTGGCATTGACTTGACTGTTGTGTTTCCGACCCATGAACTTACGAACTTATGTACGGACTCACTTGCACAATACCAACATCTTTTTTTAATACCTGCGCAACCCTTCTCTTTTGTATGTGGTATGTATGTGTATGTCTGTGAGCGAATGATCCCACCTTCTTTTAAATTAGTGTAATCCCTATTTTTATTATATTGTTGTACTTTTAATCTATAGTGGGGTATGTATGTGGCAAATGCCTGTTTGGTGCGCATGAGGGGATTGAGAGCGCGGCCCGGTGCCCCGTCCACTGAGTGCAGAAGCAGAAGTGGATGGGGGCCCGGCTCCACCTCTCAACCCGGAGTGTCTGGTTTGAATGGCCTTCCGAGAAGAACGGGGGGCTTGGAAGATAGAGGGGGGTCTGCGGGCGCGGGGGTGGGCCGGAGCATTACGGTCATGACTGGGAGGGGCAGGTACAACGGAAGCTTTAGGGCTAGCCCTTACTGGGGAACGTTTGCTATCACAGGGGAAGGAGGGTTTGCTGTCACAGCGATCCCTCCTTCTGGCCCTGTTAGCTCCACTCCAGGACCAGATGGCGAGAGTTGTCAGGGCCCTGGTCTCAGGCTGCTGTTGCTAAATGCCAGGTCTGTGGTTCACAAAGCTCCCCTCGTCCGGGACCTAATATTAGACGAGGGGGCAGACCTGGCATGTATTACTGAAACCTGGCTGGGCCAGGAGGGAGGAGTCCCCCTCACTGAAATGTGCCCAGAAGGGTTTCAGGTGCTCCATCAGCCACGACACCAGAGAATGGGGTGGGGGAATGGCTGCCATCATCCAAAGGTCATTAGTTCCTCGTAGGATCCCTGCTCCGGAGCTTGTCGGGTGTGAGTCCCTGTTGGTGAAGTTGGACCTTGGGGGTCAAGTGGGCTTGTTGCTAATGTACCTACCTTCCAACAGCGTTACAACAGCCCTCCCTGTGCTCCTCGAATCAGTAGCCGAGCTGGCGATTGAGTTCCCCAGGCTCATAGTGCTGGGGAATTTCAATCTGCCTTTCAGTTCAGTTCAGTTCAGTTTATTAAACTTGTATGCCGCCCTATTCCTGGAGGGACTCGGCTAACAAACCAAATAGGGAGGGGGGCAATACAAAGAAAACAAACAAGACAAAACAAAATACAAAAAACAGATTAAAAAACCTCATCAACAGCCGCAACAATTCGAGTGGGGCTGGGAACTCATCAGCCCCAGGCCTGCTGGAACAGCCAGGTCTTAACGGCTTTGCGGAAAGCCTGAAGGGTGGTGAGGGTCCGAATCTCCACGGGGAGATTGTTCCAGAGAGCCAGAGCAGCCACAGAGAAAGCCCTCCCCCGGGGGGTCAACAGTCGACATTGGCTAGCTGATGGAATCTGGAGGAGGCCTAATCTGTGGGATCTAATTGATCATAGGGAGGTAATTGGCAGGGGGTGGTCTCTCAAGTACCCAGGTCTGATACCATGTAGGGGTTTAAAAGTAACTACTAGCACCTTGAAGCACGTCCAGAGTCCAATAGGCAGCCAGTGCAGCTCGCGGAGGATAGGTGTAATGTGGGTGTACCAAGGTGCACCCACAATCGGTCGCGCGGCTGCATTCTGGACAAGCTGAAGTCTCTGAATGCTTTTCAAGGGCTGCCCCATGTAGAGTGCATTACAGTAGTCCAGTCTTGAGGTCACAAGGGCGTGAGTGACTGCTCTGAGTGCCTCCCGGTTCAGGTAGAGACGCAATTGGTGCACCAGGCGAACCTGGGCAAATGTCCCCCTGGTCACAGCTGACAAATGGTGTTCTTTTTATTTTGGTATTTTTTTTAATGTTTTTTTTATTTTATTTTTTCATTTTTTTTCCACAAATTTTTTTATTTTCATTTTCATTTTCATACACTCACATGTATACTGTACATAGCCAACACCATACAGCATTAAACAAAAATTGCATCAATTCCTCTTGTCAACAATGCCCCCAAAAATAAAAACCCAATATAACTCTTCCGCTCTCCATACACCTCTTTCTTCCGCCACCCTCCAACTTTCTATCTTTCCTCCATCATCCCCCTCTACCCTACTTCCCCTCCCCCTCTACCACTCCTCTCTCCACATCCACTCCCCCTTTCCTTCTCACCTTTCCCCCCACCCTCTCTCCCATCCCTCTCTGCCCATCTTTCTTCTTTCCCACTCCTCCTCTCCTTGGTGTATTTCCACTACATGTCAATATACTTGGCCTATCCTATTTTTAAAGAAAAATTAAAAAGAACAGTATACGTGTGAAGTCACATTACATTGAGATCTAACACATCTTGTCTAACCTAATATATCCCTCCCTCCCCCCACCCTCCCCCCGACCCCCCACATCCTTCCCCCCCGACTTCCCAGAACCCGTACACAGTATAGATTTTTAACAAACACAGTCTAAAATATATTGAGAAGAAAAGAATACGAAATTAATAACATCTCTACACTGAGCTTAGCTCCTTCTTGCTAAGATAACTTTAAACAATTTAAATCATTCCTGATCTAAGCATAGACTATCTGGAATTTCTTAGTCCCGTATTTATTTTGTATATAATCAATCCATTTTTTCCAGTCTTGTTTATATCTCTCAATTTAGTGGTCTTTAAGATATGCAGATATTTTAGCCATCTCGGCTAAATTTGTAACTTTCAATGTCCATTCTTGAATTGTAGGCAAGTCTTCCTTCTTCCAGTATTGCGCCACCAACAGTCTTGCTGCCGTTATTAAGTGCAAAGTCAAGTTAATCTCTACCGCTGTAAAGTCAGTACTTATACCTAACAAAAATAACTGAGGAGTAAACTTTATCCTTCTTTTAAAAATATTTTGCATAATCCACCATATTTTTATCCAAAATGCCTTAACCTTTTGGCAAGTCCACCATATATGGAAATATGTAGCATTGAGAGAACCACATCTCCAACATTTGGGTTGTAAATTCGGATACATAGAAGCCAACTTTTTAGGATCTAAATGCCATCTATAGAACATCTTGTAAAAATTTTCTCTCAAGTTTTAAGCTTGTGTAAATTTCACATTTCTTACCCAAATTCTTTCCCATGTATCCAACATTATTGGTTCTTCAATATTTTGAGCCCAGTTTACCATACAATTTTTAACTAATTCTGTTTCTGAATCCATCTGTATTAATACATTATATATCCTCCTTATATGCATTAAACTTTGGTCTCTTATTTGTTTAAATAGATTATCCTCAACTTGAATAAAACCAATTTTTTGATCTATTTTCCACCTGGCCTGTAATTGCCCGTAGTGAAACCATGTTTGAACTGTCTTCTCCTCTTTTAATACCTGTAAGGATTTTAGTTGTAATGCCCCCCTTTCCAAAATGAGAAGCTGTCTATAAGTAGTTCTATCCTGTTTTTGTGCTATATTCATATTTTCAATTGCATGTCTAGGCATTGCCCACATGTGTATCTTGTCATTTAGTTTAAGTTGATATTTTTTCCAGACGCGCAGTAAAGCATTTCTTAAAATATGACTTTTAAAGTTTTTGTCCAGTTTTTTGTTGAATAACAGGTAAGCGTGCCAACCATATACCAGATCATATCCCTCAATATTCAATATCCTATCATTGGTTAAATTGATCCAATCACTAATTATGGATAATACCACTGCATCATAATATAGTTTTAGATTAGGTAATTTCAAACCTCCTCTCTCACGTACATCTTGCATTATTTTCAGCTTTATTCCCGGCTTCTTTCCTGCCCATACAAATTTATTGATACCCTTCTGCCATTCTAAAAGATTCACATCTTTTTTGAGTATAGGTAACATTTGGAAAAGAAATAAAAATTTTGGTAAGATATTCATTTTCACTGCCGCTATTCTTCCCAGCAAAGATAAGTGCAACTTCTCCCATTTTTCATCTCTATCTGTATACTATGCCAGAGTAGTTCATAATTATACTTATATAATTTCCCATTTGAGATTGAAATATTAACTCCAAGATATTTGACCTTTTTGACTACCTCACATCCTAACATTCCTCCTAATTCTTCCTTTTGTTTAGTATTCATATTTATGGCTAATATTTTTGTTTTCCCTAAGTTTATTTTAAAACCAGACACTTGACCATATTGATTAATCGTATTCATTAAAACCATACTGGATTCCTGCGGTTGTTCCAATATTATGACCAAATCATCCGCAAAAGCGCGCACTCTGTATTCTTGCTGCCTAATCTTAATTCCTTTTAGACCATCCAAGCCCCGTATTTTATTCAACAATATTTCCAAAGTTATAATAAATAATAGTGGGGACAAAGGACAGCCCTGTCTTGTACCTTTTCCAATTTGAAAAGAGTCTGTTAAACTTCCATTGACTATCTCCTATCTGCATTTTTTGCAATATCTTCAGCAGAAATTGCCAATTAACTCGATCAAAGGCTTTCTCAGCATCCAAAAATATGAACGCAGCAGGAATTTGATTGTTCTTTCCCAAGTATTCCAATGCATTAATAACTAATCTAACATTACTTTTCACTTGTCTCCCTTGTTTAAAACCTGTTTGGTCAGCGTGTATCAATTGTTGAATAACCAGCATTAACCTATTTGCTAGTATTTTAGTAAAAATTTTATAATCTACATTAAGTAATGAGATAGGTCTATAGTTTTTGGGTTGAGTCGTATCTTGATCTTCTTTGGGTATCAAAGATATAAAAGCTGTCTTCCAAGATGGAGGCACCTTACCTTCCGTTTGAATCTTATTAAATAATTCTCTAAGAGGTTCTACCATTTCTAACTGTAAATTTTTATAGTAAGCCGCTGTCAAGCCATCTGTGCCTGGTGCCTTCCCTGACTTTAACTGCTTAATTACCTGTAAAATTTCCCCCGAGGTTATTGGTTGATTCAATTTTTGCCTGTGCTCTTCTTTAACTAAGGGTATTTTCTCTTTATCTAAATATTTGTCTATATCTAAACCATTAATTTTATCCCCCTTATACAACTCTGTAAAAAATTCCCGAAATGCCTTTTGAATCTCATCCTGTTGAAAAACCTCCTTTCCTCTATAGGTCTATAGATATATTTTGAGATTTCCTTTTTTTCCTAATCTGATAAGCTAACCATCTGCCAGGTTTATTTGCGTTGCAGAAAGTATTGTGTTTTGCGTATAACAAACTAGTGGCTACCTGGTCAGAAATCAACATATCAAATTGAGATTTTAATATGGTAATTGCTTCCTTGACCTTTGTATCGCCTGTGTTCAGTGTTAGCTCCAGCTCTTTCCTCTTAATTTCCTCTTCCAATTCTGTTCGTTTTACCCCTTGTTTATGTCTATATGCTTTATTTATATTTATCAGTACTCCTCTCATATACGCTTTGCTTGCATCCCATACGAATTCCATAGGTGTACCCTTATTCATATTAAAAACAAAGTATTCGGTTAGCAATTTTTTACAATCATTGATATACTTTTCATATCTAAATAAGTTTTCGTTCAATCTCCAAGACCTTCTTGCGTGTACCACCCCTCCCAATTCCATCCAAACTGGGTTATGATCCAAAAGGACCCTAGCCGCAATCTTTGTCTTCTTCACCCTAGAAAGCAAATCACTAGTGATTAATATGAAAGCAATCCTAGAAAAGGATTGATGCCTATCAGAAAAGAAGGTAAAATCATATTCCTCTGCATTTCTTTCTCGCCAAATATCTCTCAGTTCAAAGTCATGTCAAAAAAGGATTTAGGTAGCTTTGCTTGCATCTTAGTATTTGGGCGAGAAATCTTCTTATCTCTCTTAGTATCTATAACACTGTTCCAGTCACCCAATAGTATACAAGACCTATAATCCCACTGTACTAATTTAGCATGAAGATTTCTATAGAATCTGTCTTGCTGTTGATTAGGAGCATAAATTCCCAAAAACAATGTCTTTTTCCCTTCTAGGATTAGATCTAATGCGATGTATCTTCCATAAGGATCTGCTTCAATTAATTCAGCTTTCATATCTTTTCTTAAATATACTACTATACCATTTTTCTTTTCCATAGCAGAAGCTACAAAATGTTGACCAAGTCCTGGGTTAATCAGATATTTTTGATCGGTTGATTTAATATGAGTTTCTTGCAAACAAATTATATCATTCTTTAACTGTTTAAGATAGTGAAATATTTTCTTTCTCTTCTGTGGAGAATTCAATCCATTGACATTCCATGTTAAAATCTTAATTGTCATCTTTGGTTACCTGAAGCTTTTTTAGAGCCTCATGTATGGCCTGTTTAACCTTTGGCCTAGCTCCTCCCATGGCTTCTGGACTTGTAGCTCCTTGATCGATAGCAGGTAATTGTTGAGATTGTTGCATTTTAGCTCGTTGCTCCATTCGTCTAGTAATCATATGGCTAGGTCTTTGTTCCATAACACCTTGCGCTTCTAAGAGAGAGAGATGATCCATCTTATCTGGTAGTTGTGTGATTTGCTGTCTGTCTTGTCCTTCTTGTGATCTTTCTCTGGGTCCAGATGATGCAGGATGTCCGGCCTTCAAAATATTATAGTAAAAATCTCGGGCTTTCCATACAGAGTTGAGACGATATCTTTGCCTATCAAATGTAAGTATAATGCCGAATGGTGCGTCCCATCTGTACTGTATCTGACGGTTTCTAAGTTCTTCAACTAAAAAAGCATAATCTCTCCTGGCTTTTAGCATTTGAGGTCGTATCTCTTTCAAGACAGTCAATTTTTGACCCCCAATTTGGAGTTTAGTTTTATAACACTCTTGTAATATCGTGTTTCTGAGCTCTCTTGTGGTGAAATATATAACAATGTCTCGAGGGAGCTGCTTCTGCTTTGCAACCCAAGAATTAACGCGATAAACTTTATCGATTTGTCAGTCAAACTTAGCCCCCGGTCTTCCCAGCAGACTATCAAAGGCTTCTGAAAGAATCTGTTTCAGGTTTTCCTGTTTTTCTTCACGCAACCCCCTTACTCTTAATGCCAGTTCCATTTGTCTGTACTGTATCATAATAATTTCTTTTTCAGCATTTTCAAGTTTTTGTTGCACCACCTCTGTTTTTGATATCAAATTAATATTAGCTTCATTAAGATCCTCTAGACTATCTTCAATTCCGGAAACATGTTCTGTCAGTAGAGTTACGAGCCCCAGCATATCATCTCTAATTTTAGCAACCCTGGCATCAATTTTATCATACAACTCCTCTTTAAGTTCTTTTATCTCCTCTTTTATCTCCTCTTTTATCTCCTCTTTAAAATCTTTAAGTTTGTCTTCCACTTTAATTGTCTGAGTGTTGAGAGCCTCATTTAATTCCCTCAAGAAAAATTCTTTCGTTAGTAAATCTCCAGTAGGGGGCATGGAGAGTGGAGGCTGCGACTTTGTGCCAGGTATTGGCGATGTGCTTCTGGGGGCTGAAGGAAGGGGTATCTTCAAATTAGGATTTGGTTTTGAGGCCATTCCAAGTTTTATCTTCAAGCAATTAGTAAAACTCTACTGGTCCGCTATACAGCTATGGAAAGAGGTACTAAATCTCCCCTTTATTTTGAAATTTTTGAGGCTCCGTAGGACTTTGCAAAAGGTTTCAGAAGATAAACATTGTAACGAAACAGTTCAGCATACTAATCGCCATTTTAAGTGTCTCTATATTAACAGAGTTAACAGAAGAAAGAAAGTCTTGTAAAAGTGAAACTAATTAGTAAAACTCTGCTGGCCGGCTGTGAGGCAAAGTAATAAATCACTCCCTTCCTTTGAAGTTTTAAAGCTCCATAGAACTTTACAAGGAGATTAAGAAAGTAAACATTGTTATGGAACAATTCAACAAGCTCGTTGCCATTTTAAATGCCTCTTTAAATAGCTAGATTAACGGAAGAAGATCTTGTAAAAATGAAGCTAGGATTTGAATAAACAATTAAAGTTCTCGCATACGAGTTCTGCTCGTGTTAAAATCAGATAGTTCAAGCCTTGTTCTGAGTGGGGGGATGCTTACTTCGTGCTGCAAAAGGCAGCTGGAGATCCCCAGCACGGATACAGTTCTGCCTTTGGCTGGCCCCCCTCTCTTCGCAGACACAGAAGCTGCAAAGATCAAAAGGGCACTTGCACAACAGAACTCCTCTCCTTCCCTTCTTGCCCAAAGAGTAAGGTACCTGTCAGATGTCTGATAGATGATCGTCTAAACAGATAATGCAACCAGGAACTCGGGAGCAGCTATGTTAAGCTGCTTCCATCAGTAAGTTCCGCCCAGGAAGTCCAAATGGTGTTCTAAAGTCAGCTGTGGATCCAGGAGGACTCCCAAATTGCGAACCCTGTCTGAGGGGCGTATAATTTCACCCCCCAGCCTGAGAGATGGAATACAAGGCCAATTATTGGGAGGGAAAAACACAAACCACTCGGTCTTGTCGGGATTGAGTGCAAGCTTGTTCACACCCATCCAGACCCTAACAGCCTCCAGGCCCTGACACATCACGTCAACCGCTTCACTGAGTTGTCACGGGGTGGACAGATACAGCTGTGTATCGTCCGTGTATTGATGGTATTTTATCCCGTGCCACCGAATGATCTCACCCAGTGGCTTCATGCAGATGTTAAACAGGAGGGGGGACAGGACCGAACCCTGCGGCACCCCATACTTAAGGGGCCTAGGGGTCGACCTCTGCCCTCCAACCAACACCGACTGCGACCTGTCCAAGAGGTAGGAGGAGAACCACCGAAGAACGGTGCCTCCCACTCCCACCTCCCGCAACCGCCGCAGAAGGATATCATGGTCGATGGTGTCAAAGGCCGCTGAGAGGTCAAGGAGCACTAGGATGGAGGCATGATCCCCATCCCTGGCTCTCCAGAGATCATCGATCAGCGCGACCAAAGCAGTTTCCGTGCTGTAGCCAGGCCTGAATCCAGACTGAAAGGAATCTAGATAATCGGTTTCATCCAAGGACCGCCGGAGCTGAGGGGCCACCACTTTCTCAACAACCTTTCCAACGAAGGGGAGGTTGGAGACTGGACGGTAGTTACTTAAAATGGCTGGATCCAAAGACGGCTTCTTCAGGAGGGGTCTCACCACCGCCACCTTTAGGAGGGGCGGGAAGGACCCCTCCCAAAGAGAGGCGGGTAACTATCGTCTGGATCCAGCGCCGTGTCACCTCCCTGCTGTTCGCGACCAACCAGGAGGGGCACGGGTCCAGCACACAAGTGGAGGCACGCACTGCTCCCATGGCCTTGTCCACTTCCTCAGGTGTGACAAGTTGAAAATCAATCCATAAATTCCACTCAAGACCCTCCCCCGGTACCTCGGCTGGCTCTGAGCAATTGGAGTCCAGGTCTGTCTGAAGCCGACCAACTTTATCCGTGAGAAATTGGACAAATTCCTCAGCTCTACCTTGTAAAGGGTTACCCGCATCCCTCCCTCTTGAAAGGGAGCGGGTTATTCTGAACAAGGCGGCTGGGCGTGACTCAGCGGATGCAATCAGAGCGGCAAAATATGTTTTTTTTGTTGTCCGAATTGTCAGGAGGTAGGCTCTGATGCAGGCTCTCAACAGTGCTTGGTCTGACTCGGACTTACTGGCCCTCCAGCGGCGCTCTAGGTGTCTCTTTTGGCGTTTCATCTCCCGGAGTTCCTCAGTGAACCAAGGAGCCCTCCTGGATCCACTTCCTCAGAGAGGCCGTAAAGGTGCAATCCGGTTAAGAGCCTCCGATGCCGCTGAGTTCCAAGCAGCGACCAAGGCCTCCACCGGACTGTGGATGAGAGTATCAGGTATAACACAAAGCGCCGTCTGAAAGCCCGGAGGGTCCATAAGGCACCTGGGGTGGAACCACCTAATCGGTTCCTCCTCCCTACAGTGGGGGATTGTCCTCCGAAAGTCAAGCCTCAGTAGGAAGTGGTCCGATCATGACAGGGGCACGATCTCAGTACCCCTCAAACCAAGATCACTACTCCACTGCTCCGAGAGAAATACGAGGTCGAGCGTGTGACCCGCTGAGTGAGTTGGGCCCCGAATTACTTGGGTCAAGCCCATGGCTGTCATGGAAACCATGAACTCCTGCACTTCATCAGACTGTTCGCCAAGCGAAGGCAAATTGAAATCCCCCAGCACCATAAGCCTGGGGAACTCAACTGCCAGCTCCGCTACTGACTCGAGGAGCGAGGGGAGAGCTGTTGTAACACTGTTGGGAGGCAGGTACGTTAACAACAAGCCCACTTGACCCTCAAGGTCCAACTTCACCAGTAAGGACTCACACCCGACAAGCTCCGGAGCAGGGATCCTACGAGGAACTAGAGACCCTCGGATAACAATGGCCACTCCCCCACCCCTTTCCTGGGGTAGCGGCTGATGAAGCACCTGAAAACCCTCTGGGCACATCTCTGTGAGGGGGACTCCTCCCTCCGGGCCCAGCCAGGTTTCAGTAATACATGCCAGGTCTGCCCTCTTGTCTAAAATTAGGTCCCGGACGAGGGGAGCCTTTGCTCGGCGAATGCTCTGATGGGGCACGGACAGCCATGAACTTGACCCAGGTAATTGACCCAGGTAATTCGGGGTCCGACTCATACAGCGGGTCACACGCTTGACCTCGTATTTCTCTCGGAGCAGTGGAGACGTGATCTAGATTTGAAGGGCATTAAGGCCCTGCCTTGATCACTTCCTACTGAAACCAATCCCCCACTGTAGGGAGATGGAACCGACTAGGTGGTTCTGCCCCAGCACCTGATGGACCCTATGGGATTTCAGACGATGCTTGGGGAGATACCTGACTCTCTCGTCCACAGTCCGGCGGAGTCCTTGGTCGCTGCTTGGAATATAGCGGCGGCGGAGGCTCTAACTGGATTGCGCCTTTACAACCTCTCCACGGCAGTGGATCCAGGAGGGCTCCTTGGTTCACCAGGAACTCCGGGAGATGAAGCGCCAAAAGAGACGCCTAGAGCGATGCTGGAGGGCCAGTAACTCTGAATCTGACCGAACACAATTAAGAGCCTTTATTAGGACTTATCTAGTGGCAATACGGGTGGCAAAATGTGCACATTTTTCCGTTCTTATTGCATCCGCAGAATCGTGCCCAGCCACCCTGTTTAGAATAGCCCGCTCCCTCTTGAAAGGGAGGGATGCGGACGACCCTTTACAGGGCAGAGCTGAGGAATTTGTCCAGTTTCTGTTGGATAAAATTGCTCGGATTCGGTTGGACCTGGACTCCACTTGGATGGTACCAGCCGAGGCGCCGGGGGAAGGTCTTGATCGGATTTTATGGAGCGAATTTCAACTTGTCGCTCCTGAGGAAGTGGACAAGGCCATGGGAGCAGTGAGTGCCTCCACCTGTATACTGGACCCATGCCCCACCTGGCTGGTCTCGACCAGCAGGGAGGTGACACATGGCTGGCTCCAGAGGATCGTTAACACCTCACTTTGGGAGGGATCCTTCCCGCACCCCTTAAAGGATGCGGTGGTGAGACTCCTCCTTAAGAAACCTTCCCTGGACCCAGCCGTTTTGAACAACTATCGTCCAGTCTCCAACTTCCCTTTCGTAGGGAAGGTTGTTGAGAAGGTGGTGGCCTTTCAACTCCGACAGACCTTGAATGAAACAGATTATCTGGATCCCCTTCAGTCGGGTTTCAGGCCTGGTTACGGCACGGAAACTGCTTTGGTCGCGCTGATCGATGTTCTCTGGTGAGCCAGGGATAGAGGACATTCCTCTATCCTAGTGCTTCTTGACCTCTCAGCGGCCTTTGATACCATCGACCATGGTATCCTTCTGCGACGGTTGCGAGAGCTGGGAGTGGGAGGCACCGTCCTACAGTGGTTCTCCTTTTACCTCTGGGACAGGTCGCAGTCGGTGTTGGTTGGAAGGCAAAGATCGACCCCTAGGCCCCTCAACTATGGGGTGCCGCAGGGCTCGGTCCTGTCCCCCCTCCTATTTAACATCTACATGAAGCCGCTGGGTGAGATCATATGTCAGCACGGGATTAAATATCACCAATACGCGGATGATACTCAACGGTATCTGTCCGCCCCGTGCCAACTCAGTGAAGCAGTAGAAGTGATGTCCCAGTGCCTGGAGGCTGTTAGGGTCTGGATGGGAGTGAACAAGCTTGCCCTCAATCCCAACAAGACCGAGTGGCTATTGATGCTCCCTCCCAAGGATGGTCCAGACATTCCATCTCTTTGCCTGGGGGTGAAATTATACCCCCCTCAGAGAGGGTCCACAATTTGGGGGTCCTCCTGGATCTGCAGCTGACGTTAGAACATCATCTGTCGGCTGTGACCAGGGGGGCCTTTGCCCAGGTTCGCCTGGTGCACCAGTTGCGACCCTATCTGGACCGGGAGGCCCTTCGGATGGTCACTCATGCCTTCATCACCTCAAGACTGGATTACTGTAACACGCTCTACATGGGGCTGCCCCTGAAGAGTGTTTGAAGACTGCAGTTAGTCCAGAATGCAGCCGCACGAGCGATAGTGGGTGTACCTAGATGCACCCACATTACACCTATCCTCCGCGAGCTGCACTGGCTCCCCATTGGTCTCTGGACACGCTTCAAGGTGCTAGTCGTTACTTTTAAAGCCCTACACGGTTTAGGACCTGGCTACCTGAAAGACCGCCTCCTGCCATTTACCTCCCAAAGATCAATAAGATCACACAGATTGGGTCTCCTCTGGGTGCCATCAGCCAGTAAATGTTGATTGGCGGCTCCCCGGAGAAGGGCCTTCTCTGTTGCTGCCCTGGCCCTATGGAACGATCTTCCGGTAGAGATCCGGACCCTTACTACTCTTCCGGCCTTCCGTAAAACTACTAAGACCTGGCTGTTCCGGCAGGCCTGGGGCTGTTGATTAGTATCCAGCCCCACTCTAAGCAGTATGCATGATGTGTAATTTTAATAATTGTATTCTTATTTTAATTTTTATATATGTCCCTTTGTCTTGTCTGTAAGCCGCCCACAGTCCCTAGGGAGTGGGTGGCATACAAATGTCAATAAACCTAAACCTAACGCTGTCAGTCTCTGCTTTGCTGCTGCTTCGGCTGCCATTGAAACAGGGAGGGGGGCATGGTATTTGGGAGGGGAATCATTATGTGCTGTAGGATTGTTCTAGAAGCTGTCCTGACCATCTCTTTGCACATGTGGAGAAAGGGAGTTTCCCGCCAAGGCTAACTGTCCAGCATTCCACCCTGATGATGCTTTTTGAAGATATCTCCCACCTGACAGTTGGGTGAATTATTATTGGACTATGGAATGGGGTGCCAAGGGGAGGGGATTGAACTATACGTGATATCTATTGCTTTCGCGCCAATTTACCCAGACTCAGCTTTGCCTTGCTACTTATCGTTTGTAATTAGTAAAAGTACACTTAATTTCAAACAAATGGAGTTGAGTGGTTTCTTTCCTGATTATTAAGTGAAGCAGCACCTGACACACGCCATCTACCGCCTGCATGGCATATATCAAAGAATTATCTCAGACAGAGGGGTCCAGTTCACAGCTAAGTTCTGGAGGGAGTTCCTGCACTCCATTGGGTCATCCTAGAGCCTTAGCTCAGTTTTTCACCTGAGCACCAAAGGGGGGGGGCAGAGAGACTGAACGCCATGGTAGAGCAGGACCTGAGCTGCTGCATGAACTATCAGCAGTCCAATTGGGCAGACCTTCTGTCTTTTGCTGAAGTCGCATACAATAGTTCTGTTTATAGTAGCATGGGATTAACACCGTTCAAAGTAGTGAGTGGTATGGACTTCATCCCAATGCCTGAGTATCCAAGGGATCCCCCCTCCTCAGTCAGCTTGACTGATTAGATGCCAATGCTAAAAGCAACCTGGGAGAATGTCAAAAAAGCACTGGCTAAAGTGGCACAAACCTATAACAAACAGGCAGATAAACATTGAGTTCTGCAACGGCCATTCTGGGTGGGAGAGAAGGTTTACCTCCCCACAAAATATTTGAGGTTACAACTCCCTAGCAAGAAACTGGGGCCAAAGTGTATTGGACCATTCCCCATAGTAAAGATCATCAACCCAATCACAGTGCAATTGAAACTGTCCCGACTGCTAGGAAAGAACATACCATAGTAGCCTCTTAAAACCTGTGGCTGGGACTTCTGGTGGCACCGTAGGCTCTGACGATGTCCCTCTGGGACGCTCCAGCCCTGAGATTGCGTTAAACTGCTAGAACAGCATAAATCAGCTGTCTAGCAGTTTGAAAACTCTTCTCTTGGGAAAAGAGGAAGAGAAGAGCTGCCAAGCGAGGTTAGTGCTCCCTTAGATCTCCAGGAGCAACTCTGGAGCTTGGAAGATGTGAGCCCCCCTTAGTCCGACACTGCTCCTCTCTCAGTGACACATCTGCTATTGCAGATCAAAGAGCCGCGACCATCCCTGCAATCAATGTTTTAATCTACATTTGAATAAGAAGCATGCAGAGCAAATACAGGAGCCTTTACAACTGCAAGTACAAATCTTTAACTCCATTTGAGAACAAGTTCCTTCCGTGAAAATTAACAGCATAGAAGCAAAAATGGCCCCCGAACATCAAAGGGTGTGGTTAAACTGAAACTTAACAAGCAATTATCTTCTAAGTGTATGCTAACGTTGTTAAAAGAACCAAGAGTTTTAGATTAAACATAACAGCATTGTCTTACTAACAAGCTCTAAGGCTTAACAATCTGGGGATTAGGTGGACTTTTTGGACTTAACAATTCGGTTGTAGATAAGTGTGATTTGAACAGCTGAAATGGCTTCAAAGCAAGTCAAATTAACTACTTCAAAGAGTGCTGGAAGCTCTCCAGCTCAGACACACAAATTACAATCATTATTACCTCCCCCTGCGGAAGTATTAACTCTTGAAGCTCTTCAAGGTGCCTTAAAGGAACAGGCTTCCGTGTTAGAAGGGAAAATCACAACTGTGTTAGAAGGGAAAATCATAATTGCCTTTAAAGATATGTCTGATGAAATATCTGAAATCAAGGATTTAATCAAAACTTGCAATCAACAAATAAGAGAAGACATAGTGGATGCCTTTAAGGGTCTGGTTAGTTATGTAACCTTATTGGAGGACAGGGCAAAGATATCATCTCAACTCAGTTTGGAAGGCCAGAAATTTTTACAGCAATATATTAAAGGCTGGATACCCTCCATCTCCAGGATTTAGAGGAAGAAAAGAAGCAGGAGAGGCCAGACAGGAAGATATCCAGGCACAAGTGGATATTACTCAAGCCTTGAATTTTCTTGAGGAGACAGAAGGAATTATGGAGCAAAGACAAACTTGAGCGGCTACCAAACGTAAGGAACAAGAATTAAAGATGCAACAAGCTCAGACAACAATCCAAAAAACTACAAACATAAATACAGAAGCTGTGGGGGGAGCTAGACTGAAGATAAAATTACAAGATTTTCAGGTGGCTCTTAAAAAGCTTCAGGGAGCTGAAGATGACAATTAAAATTTTAACCTGGAACGTTAATGGTTTAAACTCACCACAAAAAAGGAAAAAAATATTCCACTATTTGAAACAATTCAAAAATGACATAATTTGCTTGCAAGAAACACATATCAGAACAAATGACCAGAAATATTTGTTGAATGCAAGATTGGGACAACATTTTGTAACATCTGCTCCAAAGGAAAAAAAATGGTATAGGAAGGAAGGATTTAAAGGCTGAATTAATTGAAGCAGATCCTCAAGGAAGATATATTGCAATTGAATTATTAATAGAAGGAAAGAAGACACTCTTAACGGGAGTATATGCCCCCAACCAACAACAAGAAATTTTTTATAAATTGCTCCACACTAAGTTAATGCAATGGGACTATAGATCGTGTATATTATTGTGTGACTGGAACGGAGTATTGGACACCAGGAAAGACAAGAAGGGACTATTGCAAAATATTCAAACATGAGTAAGATTACCTAAATCTTTCTTTGATATGATGGATGATATGGAACTAAGAGACATTTGGCGAGAACGGAACGTTAAAGAACACAACTTTACATTTTTTTCTGATAGGCACCAATCTTTCTCTAGGATTGATTTTATATTAATCACAAATGATTTTCTTTCTAGGGTGAAGAAGATGAAGATATGCCCAAGAACTTTAACAGATCATAACCCAATTTGGATAGAATTGGAATATGGGAAGGGATCTAGAAGGTCTTGGAGGTTAAATGAAAATTTATTTAGATAAGAGAAAAATGTCAATGAATGTAAAAAACTGTTGAAAGAATATTTTGCTTTTAACATGAATAAGGGAACATTTATGGAAATGGTTTGGGATGCAAGTAAAGCGTATGAGATGAGTTTTAATAAATTTAAATAACCTATATAGACGTAGACAGGGGGAAAAACGAAGGGAATTAGAAGAGGAGATAAAGAAGAAAGAGCAGGGACTAATATCTAACCCTGGTGATAAGAAGACAAAAGAGGCAATTACTTTACTACAAGCACAATTTAACATGTTGATGTCAGACCAAGTAGCAACTAATTTATTATGTGCTAAACATAACACTTTTTGTAATGCAAATAAACCAGGAAGATAGTTAGCATATATGATGAGGAAAAAACAAAAATCTCGTACTATAGAGAAAATAGAATACAAAGGTAAAGAAGCCTACCAACGGATATGATCAAAAAGGCTTTTTAGAATTTTATACAAGAATGTACACTGGTGATAAAATACAAGGCTAGATAGATACCTGGAGAAATGGAATATTCCCATAGTTACAAATGAGCAAAAGGAGAGACTGAATCAATCGATAACTACGGATGAAATCCTCCTGGTAATTAAGCAGTTAAAAGTTGGGAAGGCCCCTGGTACAGATGGATTGACAGTGGTTTATTATAAACATTTACAATTAGAAATGGTAGAACCTGTTAAGGAACTATTTAACAAAATTCAACTGGAAGGTAGGGTACCACTATCTTGGAGAACAGCATTTATCTCCCTGATTCCGAAAGAAGATCAAGATCACAGTCAGCCAAAAAATATAGGCCTATATCACTACTTAATACAGATTATAAATTTTTTGCCAAAATACTAGCGAATAGGTTGATGTTAGTTATACAACAAATGATTCACAATGATCAATCTGGTTTCCTACATAGGAGACAAATGAAAAGTAATGTAAGACAAATTGTCAATATATTGGAGTATTTGGGGAAGAATAACCAAGTCCCCGCAGCGCTTATATTCTTGGACGCGGAGAAAGCATTTGATCGAGTGAATTGTCAATTTCTACTGAAAATAATGCAAAGGATGCAGTTTGGAGAGTACTTTACACAATCTATCAAAGCGATATACCAGAAACAAACAGCACAAATTATAGTTAATGGTAGTCTAACAGAATCCTTATCTCCATTATTGTTTATCTTAACCCTGGAGTTATTGCTGAATAAAATATGTGGATCAGATGATTTACAGGGAATTAAGATTAGGCATTACGAATACAGAGTACGAGCATTTGCGGACGACTCGGTTGTAACTTTAACCCAACTGGGGAAATCAGCTATAGGTTTAATGAACATAATCAATCAATATGGTCAAGTATCTGGGTTTAAAATAAATCTAGAGAAAACAAAGATGATATTTAAAAATATGACTACAAATCAAAGAGAAGAGTTAGAAAGAATAACAGGATGTGAGATAGTAAAAAAGGTTAAATATTTAGGAGTTTATATCACAACCTCAAACGGGAAATTATATAAATATAATTATGAACCATTATGGCTTAAAATATAGACAGAGATGAACAAATGGGAAAAATTACAACTGTCTGCTGGGAAGGATAGCAGTAGTAAAAATGAATGTTTGCCCAAGTTTCTATTTCTTTTTCAAATGATACCAATACTCAAAAAAGATGCAAATTTGGAAGAATGGCAGAAGGTTATTAATAAATTTGTTTTGGCAGGGAAGAAACCGAGAATAAAACTTAAAATAATGCAAGACGTATATGAAAGAGGAGGTTTGAAAATGCCCAACTTAAAATTATACTATGAAGCAGCAGTTTTATCAACAATTAGTGATTGGATTAACTTAACAGAGGATAGAATACTGAACATTGAGGGATATGATTCGGTATATGGTTGGCATGCTTATTTAATATATGATAAGAAGGTGGATAAGATTTTTAAAAGCCATATTTTAAGGAATGCTCTATTGCGTGTCTGGAAAAAATATCAATATAAATTAAATGATAAGATACCTATGTGGGCAGTACCCAGACATGCGATAGAGAATATAAGCATAGAACAAAAACAGGATGTAACCACATATAGGGACCTTCTCAATATAGAAAGAGGTGTACTACAGTTAAAGCCTATGAATGTACTAAAAGAGGAAAGGGTAATTCAAACCTGGTTTGAACCTGGACAGCTACAGGCCAAATGGAAAAAAGACGAGAAAATTGGTATTATGCAAAATGAGGATAATTTAGTAAAACAAATTAGGGACCAGAGTCAAATGCATATAAAAAGGTTATAGAATATATTGACAGAAACAGATTTCAAAACAGAGCTAGTTAAAGACTGTATGATAAAATGGGCACAAAATTTTGAAGAACCAATAATGATGGAAACATGGGAAAAGATATGGGTAAGAAATGTAAAATTTACGCAAGCCCAAACCTTGAGAGAGAATTTTTATAAGATGTTTTAGATGGCATTTAGATCCTAAAAAATTACCTTGTATGTATCCGAACTTACAATCTAAATGCTGGAGATGTGATTGTGCTGATGCTACGTATTATCATATATGGTGGACTTGTAAAAAAGTCAAAGCATTTTGGATAAAAATATGGTGGATTACTCAAAATATTCTCAAAAAGAGGATAAAGTTTACTCCTCAGTTATTCTTGTTAGGTATAATTACAGATTGTACAGTTATAGAGACTAATTTAATTCTGAATTTAACAACGGCAGCAAGATTGTTGGTGGTGCAGTACTGGAAGAAGGAAGAATTGCCTACTATTCAAGAATGGACGTTAAAAGTAACAAACTTAGCAGAGATGGTTAAAATATCAGCATATCTCAACGACTATTCAGATGAGAGATACAAGATAGAATGGAGAAGATGGACTGATTATATTCAAAACAAATATGGGACTAAGAAATTTCAGTTAGCTTATGAATGAATGAACAAGGAATGTTACAATTCATCTAAAGTTAGCTTTACAAAAGGGGAGTTAAAGTACAAGCAAAGGTATGATGCTACCTTTTGGTTGATAGATATATAGGTTTAACTAAACATATTATATTTAAAAGATTTCCAGGAAAAAAAAAGATTTCCAGAAAAAAAAATCAGAATTGTATTCCAATGTCAAGGTTTTTTCCGCATCTCATCTGTTTGCAAATAACATTATTTCTTACTCAACTAAGACTTCCTTTCTCTAGTAATACAATTATCACTACTGCCTCCTCACCCCCTCTTCAGAGCTGAATACATAATATTTGCCTACTTCTTCCAACTGCCATTGCAAAAATGACTTTCCTTAATTTTTTTCTAACTAAATTCCACTCACTAAGAGATGGACATTTCAACTGATTTCCTAATTTGTACTATAGTGATCAGAATATAAAAGAAAATATATCTGTATAGCTTAAGGTGACCAGATTTTCAGATTGGTAAAGAGGGACACCATTAATCGGGGGGGGGGGGGGGCTTGATTAAAAACTTTATATTTTGTCAAAAGGTCACAAAAGACGATTACATGACCCCAGGACATTGAAACTATCATAAATATGAATCTGTTGCCAAACATCAAAATTTTGATCATGTGACCATGAGGATGCTGCAATGGTCACTAAGTGTGAAAAATTGTCGCTAAGTGTGAAAAATGATCATCAGTCACTTTTTTCAATGCCATTATAACTTTGGTCACTAAATGAACTGTTTGAAAGTTAAGGCTAGCTTGCATTATAATGCCTTATGCTAGCTTACATTTTCAAGAGAGAGAATCTAAACTCCTAAACACACAAGGAATTTGTCTTTGGTGAATATGCTCTCAGGGTACATAAAGAAAAATAAAAATATTAGAATACATTCATCGAGATTAGAATACATTCATCAAGAATCATAAGCTACAACACTTAGTGATAGTCACTAAAGCCTGGAGGATTGTTCCCGCTGTGCTTCTTTAAAACAGTATATGTTAGAATAGAATAACAGAGTTGGAAGGCACCTTGGACATCTTCTAGTCTAACCCCCTCCTTAGGAAGGAAACCCTACACCATTTCAGACAAATGGTTATCCAACATCTTTTTAAAAACTTCCAGTGTTGGAACATTCACAACTTCTCTCCTTGATTAGTTTCCACCCATTGCTTCTTGTTCTACCCTCACGTGCCTTGGAGAATAGTTTGACTCCCTCTTCTTTGTGGCAACCCCTGAGATATTGGAACACTGCTATCATGTCTCTCCTAGTCCTTCTTTTCATTAAACTAGACATACCTAGTTCCAGAAACAGTTCCTCATATGTTTTGGCCTCCAGTCCCCTAATCATCTTTGTTGCTCTTCTGACTTGTGACTGTTCTTCTCCTTTATGACCACTGCACCATCCTCCTGACCACATGATCAAAATTTGCTTGGCACCTGGCATGTGTTCATGATAGTTGCAGTATCCAGGATTATGCGATCACCATTTGTCACTTTCCCAGCTGGTTTCCAACAAGCAAAGTGACCAGGAAAAGCCAAACTTGCTTAATGACTGCATGGTTCACTTAACAATTGCAATTGCAGTGACTCACTTAACAACTGTGGAAAGAAAGGTCATGAAATGAGGAACCATCTTGCTTCGCAATGGAAATTTTAGGGTCAATTGTGGTTGTAAATCGAGGTCTAGCTGTACAGTATATGGAAATAATCCCAGTCCCTTAAAATTGAAGAGTGCTTGCCTTGCATTCTAAGCAACAAAATATCCAACCGTTTTTTTCTTAAATATTTTAAGCAAATGTTGTACAAAATCTCCCAATGCAATAAGCTTAACACTGTATCCTGAAGTGTTGAAATATAAAAACTGTCTCGTTCACATAGTATGTGAAAATAGCAATGAATTTAAATGTATGAATTTAAAACTAAGTTTGGAGCTATTGTTTATTAGCCAATGTTGCACTCTATTTTATACAAATGCTTCCGTATCAGAAAACACCCATGTTCTTCTATTCCAGACACCTGTAATGACCCCAAAGGACAGCTATTTGTCTATGACTGTCAGCATCGACTTCATTTAGTAATCAGGAAAGAAACCACTCGACTCCATTTGAATTGAAATCAAGTGTACTTTAACTAATTGTAAACGAACAGTTGCAAAGCAAAGCTGAGTCTGGTTAATTAGGGGCGAAAGCGGATAATATTATGTATAATTCAATCCTCTCCCCTTGGCACCCCCGTTCATAGTCCAATTATAATGCACCCAACTGTCAGGTGGGAGATAACTTCAAAAGTCATCATCAGGATGGAATGCTGGACAGTTGGCTTTGGCAGGAAACTCCCTTCTTCCACATGTGCAGTAAGGTGGTCAGATCAGCGTCTAGAAACTTCCTCCAGCACATAATGATTCCCCTCCCAGATACCATGCCCCCCCTCCCTGTTTCAATGACAGCCGAAGCAGCAGCAAAGCAGAGGCTGACATCCGGCCCTCCTCCAGAAAAGGGTGGTCAGACCTGTAGAAACGAAAAGAACACAAACAAACAGACAGACAACAAGACATGAAAAAGGGAAAGGGGGAGGGAATAAAAAAAGAAAAAGGAAAATTAGGAGAACGTCCAAAGTCAGGGCTTGTCAGGATAAGCAGAGTAGAACTTGCAGAGCAGACGAGGCGCTCGAACATGGGACCCGTCAACTCATTCAGTGTGAGAAGGGGGGAAATGCTTCCAAGCCACCAGGTACTGGATATGTTTCTGGTGCTTACGAGAGTCCAAAATCTCACGGACCTCAAAATGTTGCTCACCCTCAATCAAAAGCGGAGCGGGCGGAGGAGGGAGAGGCGGCCTCAATGACGAAGTGTAGACAGGCTTCAGGAGGTTAACATGAAAAACAGGGTAAACCTGGTTGAGGTGTTTAGGCAGCTGGAGCCGGACAGAAACAGGGTTGATGATCTTGACAATGGGAAACGGGCCAACATATTTGGGCCCCAATTTTTTAGACTTTTGGGGCGTTTGAAGAAATCTAGTGGAGAAATAAACTTGATCACCAACTTTGTATTCATAGGGCTTAGTCCGTCTTTTATCAGCCTGTTTCTTATGAGTGCAGTGCGCAGCATCCAGAGTCTGGAGAGCCAAAGGCCAAATGCGCTGAAAGCAGTCACTCCACTCGGACAGCGACGACACCTGGGGTTGTTCACGAGGAACTTCAGGAATGGGCACAAAATCCTGGCCAAACACCACACGGAAAGGGGTGAACCCAGTGCTGCTATGCACGGAATTATTGTAAGCCACCTCCGCATGAGGCAACAAATCCACACAATCATCCTGTTGGTAGTTGATGAAACAACGTAAATATTGTTCTAGTACAGAATTAGTCCTCTCCAAGCCCCATTAGTCTGAGGGTGGTGGCGGAGCTTAACCCTTGGGTGGAGCCAATCCGCTTCAGAAACTCCGCTTCAGAAACTCCTTCCAGAAAAGGGAGGTGAACTGAACACTTCTGTCCGAAATGATGCAGTCGGGCACCCCATGTAAGCGGTAAATATGGGAGGTGAACATCTTAGTGAGAGACTTAGCAGAGGGAATCTTGGAACAAGGGATGAAATGGACCTGTTTGGAGAACAAGTCGGTAACAACCAGATAATAGTGTGTCCCTGACTCTCAGGAAGTTTGACAATGAAATCCATGGAGATCTCCTTCTATGGGGCCACTGGGCGAGGCACTGCCTGGAGTAACCCCTGGGGCTTACCTGGAGGGCGTTTAGCAGCAGCACAAACGGGACAACTGGCAACATATTTCTCAATGTCCTTTTTCAAATAGGGCCACCAAAATTGTCGCTTGACGAAGTGGAGCGTCTTGACGAAGCCAAAGTGCCCTGCCATCTGGGAATCATGAGCCCATTGAAGAACAATGAGTCTAAGAGACGCAGGAACGTATAATTTTGTCCCAATCCAAGGCAATTCATCTCTCATAGTGCATTCATTCACGTGCTGTCGGAACCAATCATCAACAGTGAGGGCTTTTTTCAAGTTAGAAAGAAAGTCCTGAGACACCTCCACCTTAGAAACTGCTTGACTTCTAGTAATAACAGGAGCAGTGAGGCTCATCGCGGGAATGACAGGCTGGACCACACTGAGCTTAGAACAGTTGTATTGAGGAAGTCTGGATAAAGCATCAGCCATAAAAATTTTCCCACCTGGAATGTATTTCAAGGTAAAATTAAATCTATTGAAGTGCTGAGCCCAGCGCATCTGTTTAGGAGAGAGTTTTCTGGGTGTCCTCAAAGCTTCCAAATTTTTATGGTCAGTCCATACCTCAAAAGGGTGTTTGGCACCCTCTAGAAAATGGCGCCATGTGGCCAAAGCCCAGCGAACAGCAAACGCTTCCTTCTCCCAAATGGCCCAACGTCTCTCCATGTTGGTTAGTTTGCGAGAGGTGTACGCGCAGGGTTGTAATTTACCTTGATTATTAGCTTGAAGTAACACAGCCCCCACAGCCACGTCACTGTCATCAGCTTGGACCACAAAGGTGCATCCATGTCCGGGTGTTTGAGGACTGGTTCCTCTGTGAAAAGCCGCTTTAACTTCTCGAAGGTAGCTTGGCATCCCATGGTCCAATTCAGCGGCTTGCTAGGCTTGGGTTTCGCCCCACCTTTAAATTTCAGGAGGTTAGTTATCGGAAGAGCTATCTTAGCAAAAGAGGGAATAAATTGGCGATAGAAATTAGCAAAACCCCAAAATTTTTGCAATTGCTTGCATGTAATTTTAATTTTTTTTTTTAATTATTAATATTTATAGGCCGCCCTTTTCCCCACGGGGACTCAGGGCGGCTTACATAAAATAGGGAGGGGGGTATAAACAATAAACATAAAACAATACGTAAGAGTTAAAATAGTACTCAAAATTCATTCTTCATTCGGGTGGGGACAGATTGTGATCTTATCCCCAGGCCTGACGGGATAGCCAGGTCTTTTTTTTTTTTAAAACAGAACTTTTTTATTTTTCTTTTTAAAAAAAACACAAATATGTCCTCATTTGTCAATCATTAAGACATTGAAGTACATTTTTTTTGTTGTGTGTGCCCCTCCCTCCCTCCACCCCCCCACCCCCCCTCCTCCTTCCCCCCCCCCGACTTCCCAGAACCCGTACACGGTATGGATTTTTAACTAACACAGTCTAAAATCTATTGAGAAAAAAGAAATAAAGAAATTAATGACATTCTACATTGACCTTAGCTTCTTCTTACTGAACTGACTTTTAACAGTTTAAATCATTTCTGATCTTAAGCATAGGCTAACTGGAATTTCTTAGTCCCGTATTTATTTTGTATATAGTCAATCCATTTTTTCCAGTCTCGTTTATATATCTCATTTGAATGATCTTTGAGATATGCCGATATTTTCGCCATCTCGGCTAAGTTTGTTACTTTCAATGTCCATTCTTGGATTGTAGGCAAGTCTTCCTTCTTCCAATATTGCGCCACCAACAGTCTTGCTGCAGTTATCAGGTGCAGAATCAAATTGGTCTCTACCACTGTAAAGTCAGTACATATACCCAGTAAAAATAACTGAGGAATAAACTTTATCCTTCTTTTAAAAACATTTTGCATGACCCACCATATTTTTATCCAAAATGCCTTAACCTTTTGGCAGGTCCACCATATATGATAATATGTAGCATCGAGAGAACCACACCTCCAACATTTAGGCTGTACATTCGGATACATAGAAGCCAACTTTTTAGGATCTAAATGCCATCTATAGAACATCTTGTAAAAATTTTCTCTCAGATTTTGAGCTTGTGTAAATTTCACATTTCTTACCCAGATTCTTTCCCATGTATCCAACATTATTGGTTCCTCAATATTTTGAGCCCATTTTATCATACAATCTTTAACTAATTCTGTTTCTGAATCCATCTGTATTAATACATTATATATCCTCTTTATATGCATTAAGCTTTGATCTCTTATTTGTTTAAACAGATTATCCTCAACTTGGATAAAACCAATTTTTTGATCTATTTTCCACCTAGCCTGTAATTGCCCATACTGGAACCATGTTTGAACTACCTTCTCCTCTTTTAATACCTCTAAAGATTTTAATTGTAATACCCCCCTTTCCGAGGTAAGAAGCTGTCTGTAAGTAATTCTGTCCTGTTTTTGTGCTGTATTCATATTTTCAATTGCGTGTCTAGGAATTGCCCACATGGGTATCTTGTCATTTAATTTATATTGGTATTTCTTCCAAACCCGCAATAAAGCATTTCTTAAAATATGACTTTTAAAATTCTTATCCAATTTTTTGTTGAATAACAGATAAGCGTGCCAACCAAATACCAGATCGTGTCCCTCAATATTCAATATTCTATCATTGGTTAAATGAGTCCAATCACTAATTACAGATAAAGCCACTGCATCATAATATAGTTTTAAATTAGGTAGTTTCAATCCTCCTCTCTCACGTACATCTTGCATTATTTTCATCTTTACCCTCGGCTTCTTTCCTGCCCACACAAATTTGTTGATACCCTTCTGCCATTCTAAAAGGTTCGCATCTTTTTTAAGTATAGGTAACATTTGGAAAAGAAATAAAAATTTTGGTAAAATGTTCATTTTCACTGCCGCTATCCTACCCAGCAAAGATAAGTGCAATTTCTCCCATTTTTTCATCTCTGTCTGTATGCGGTTCATAATTATGCTTATATAATTTCCCATTTGAAGTTAAAATGTTAACTCCAAGATATTTGACTTTTTTAACTACCTCACATCCTAGCATCACTCCTAATTCTTCCTTTTGTTTAATATTCATATTTATAGCTAATATTTTGGTTTTTCCTAAGTTTATTTTAAAGCCCGACACTTGACCATATTGATTAATCGTATTCATTAAAACCATACTGGATTCCTGCGGTTGTTCCAATATTATGACCAAATCATCCGCAAAAGCGCGGACTCTATATTCTTGCTGCCTAATCTTGATCCCTTTTAAACCATCCAAGCCCCGTATTTTATTCAACAATACTTCCAAAGTTATAATAAACAATAATGGGGACAAAGGGCAGCCCTGTCTTGTACCTTTTCCAATTTGAAAAGAGTCTGTTAAACTTCCATTGACTATGATTTGTGCTGTTTGCTGTTGGTATATTGCTTTAATTGACTGTAAAAAATTATCTCCTATCTGCATTTTTTGCAGTATCTTCAGCAGAAATTGCCAGTTAACTCGATCAAAGGCCTTCTCAGCATCCAAAAATATAAACGCAGCAGGGATCTGGTTGTTCTTTCCCAAATATTCTAATGCATTAATAATTAATCTAACATTACTTTTCATCTGTCTCCCTTGTATAAAACCTGTTTGGTCCGTATGTATCAATTGTTGAATGACCAACATTAACCTATTTGCTAATATTTTAGTAAAAATTTTATAATCTACATTCAGTAATGAAATAGGTCTATAATTTTTGGGTTGAGTAGTATCTTGATCTTCTTTGGGTATCAAAGATATAAACGCTGTCTTCCAAGATGGAGGGACTTTACCTTCCGTTTGAATCATATTAAATAATTCTCTAAGAGGTTCTACCATTTCTAACTGTAAGTTTTTATAGTAAACCGCTGTCAAGCCATCTGTACCTGGTGCTTTCCCTGACTTTAATTGCTTAATTACCTGCAGGATTTCCCCCGAGGTTATTGGTTGATTCAATTTTTGCCTGTGTTCTTCTCTAACTGAAGGTATTTTCTCTTTGTCTAAATATTTGTCTATGTCTAAACCATTAATTTTATCCCCTTTATACAGTTCTGTAAAAAATTCCCAGAAAGCCTTTTGAATCTCTTCCTGTTGAAACACCTCCTTCCCTCTGTAAATCAGTTTAGATATATTTCGAGTTTTCCTTTTTTTCCTAATCTGATAAGCTAACCATCTGCCAGGTTTGTTTGCATTACAAAAGGTATTGTGTTTTGCATATAATAAATTAGTAGCTACCTGGTCAGAGATCAACATGTCAAATTGAGATTTTAATATGTTAATAGCTTCCTTAACCTTTGTATCGTCTGGGTTCATTGTTAACTCCAGCTCTTTTCTCTTAATTTCCTCTTCCAGTTCTGTTCATTTTAACCCTTGCTTATTTCTATGTGTTTTATTTATATTCATCAAAACTCCTCTCATATACGCTTTGCTTGCGTCCCATACAAATTCCATAGATGTACCCTTATTCATATTCAAAACAAAATATTCAGATAGTAATTTTTTACAATCATTAATATACTTTTCATATCTAAATAAGTTTTCATTCAATCTCCAAGACCTTCTTGCCTGCACTACCCTTCCCAACTCCATCCAAACTGGGTTATGGTCCGAAAGGACCCTAGCTGCAATCTTTGTTTTCTTGACCCTAGAAAGCAAATCATTAGTGGTTAGGATAAAATCAATCCTTGAAAGGGATTGATGCCTGTCCGAGAAGAAAGTGAAGTCATATTCCTCTGCATTTCTTTCTCGCCAAATATCTCTCAATTCAAAATCATCCATAATGTCAAAGAAAGATTTGGGTAACTTTGCTCACATCTTGGTATTTAGGCGGGAAATCTTCTTATCTCTCTTAGTGTCTATCACTCCATTCCAGTCACCCAATAGTATACAGGAACTATAGTCCCACTGTACTAATTTTGCATGAAGATTTCTATAGAATCTATCTTGCTGTTGATTGGGAGCATAAATTCCCAAAAGTAATGTCTTTTTCCCTTCTAAGATTAAGTCTAAAGCAATGTATCTTCCGAAGGGATCTGCTTCTATTAATTCAGCTTTCATATCTTTTCTTAAGTATACAACTATACCATTCTTCTTTTCCATAGCAGAAGCTGCAAAATGTTGACCAAGTTTTGAGTTGATCAAATATTTTTGATCAGTTGACTTGATATGAGTTTCTTGCAAACAAATTACATCGTTCTTAAACTGTTTGAGATAATGAAATATTTTCTTCCTCTTCTGTGGAGAATTCAGTCCGTTGACATTCTATGTTAAAATCTTAGTTGTCATCTTTGGTTGGTTGAAGCATTTTTAGAGCTTCCTGCACGGCCTGTTTAACCTTAGGTCTAGCTCCTCCCACTGCTTCCAGATTTGTTATTGTAGTTCCTTGATCGATGGCCGATGATTGTTGATGCTGTTGCTTTTTAGCTTGTTTCTCCATACGTCTAGTAGTCATACGGCTAGGTCTTGGTTCCATAGCACCTTGCACTTCTAGAGAAGAGAGATGCTCCATCTTGTCTGGTGGTTGTGTAGTTTGCTGTCTATCCTGTCCTTCTTGTGGTCTTTCTCTAGGTCCAGATGGTGCAGGGTGTCCGGCCTTCAATATATTATAATAAAAATCTCGGGCTTTCCATACAGAGTTGAGGCGGTACCTTTGCTTATCAAATGTAAATATGATGCCAAATGGTGCATCCCATCTATACTGTATCTGACGATTTCTGAGTTCTTCGACCAAAAAAGCGTAGTCTCTCCTGGCTCTTAACATTTGAGGTGGTATCTCTTTCAAAACAGCCAGGTCTTGACCGCCAATTTGAAGCTTAGTGTTATAAGACGCTTGCAGTACCATATTTCTAAGCTCTCTTGTAGTAAAATATATAACGATGTCTCGAGGAAGCTGCTTCTGCTTTGCCAGCCAGGAGTTAACGCGGTAAGCTTTGTCAATTTGCCAGTCTTGGTTGGTCCCTGGTCTTCCCATCAGGCGGTCAAAAGCTTCCGATAGGATCTGTTTCAGGTTCTCCTGTTTCTCCTCACGCAGCCCCCTTACTCTTAATGCGAACTCCATTTGTCGGTACTGTATCATAATAATTTCTTTTTCAGCATTTTCCACTTTTTGTTCCACCACCTCTGTTTTCAATGTCAAGTTAGCATTGGCATCATTAAGAACCTCTAGAGTATCTTCCATTCCAGAAATATGTTCTGTTAATACAGTTACCAGACTCAGCATGTCGTCTCTAATTTTATCAACCTTAGCGTCAAATTTCTCATACAGCTCCTGTTTAAGTCCTTTTATTTCACTTTTAATTTCTTCTTTCATTTCTTTTATTTCCTCTTTTCTCTCCTCTTTATTATCTCTAAACTTATCTTCCATTTTAATTGTCTGTGCATTAAGAGCCTCGCTTAGATTACTCAGGAAAAATTCTTTCGTTAACACATCCCCAGCAGGGGGCGTTGGAAGCGGAGGCTGCAGCTTTGTGCCAGGCACTGAGGATGTGCCCCTGGAAGTAGAGGGTGACGACTTCAAGTTAATATTTGGTTTTGAGGCCATTTCAAAATTTATCTGCCTGCAGTTAATAAAACTCTATTGCCTGAATATGCAGCTTTAAGTAAAGAGGCTTTTATTTTGAAGTTTAAGGCTTGGCAAAACTTTCAGTGAGTAAACATTGTAACAAGACCGTTCAGCAGATTCATCACCATTTAACTTCCAGATAAGCAAGGTTAATGAAGGAATAAAATTCTTCTATTGTGAAACCAAAACATATGATAAGCAATCTCTTTTGTTTTGAATTCTTGTGAGGATTAGCAAAAAGTGTTCGTTATTACCGGAGAAACCAGCCTGTTCGGCGCCATTTTAAAAGCCTCTAAGTAAATAATTTTTCGGAGGAGAAAAAGAAAAGAAGCTAAAATGTTGATAAACAATTATTGTCCGCGCAAACGGATTCAGCTCGTGATAAGATTAAATCAAACAAAACTTTGAACAGAGTGGGGGAGACCTACTTTGTCCTGCACAAGGCAGTTTGAAGTTCCCAGCACGGACAGCCGTTCTGCCTTGGGCTAGCCCCCCTTTCCTTGCAAGCACAAAAGCTGCAAAAATCGAAGAGCATTTGCCAGCAAAACAGTTTCTTCTTTCCTTCTTGCCTGAAGGATAAGAAAACCTGATAAGACGTCAGATGGAAGATCCTCTAAACAGGTACGTAGCCAGGAATTCGGAGGCAGCTGATTTTTTGCTGCCACCACCAGTAGGCCGGGATAGCCAGGTCTTGAGGGCTGTGCGGAAGGTCTGGACGGTGGTGAAGGTACGAATCTCCACAGGGAGATCGTTCCAGAGGGTCGGAGCTGCTACTGAAAAGGCCCTCCTCCGTGTAGTTGCCAGTTGGCACTGACTGGCGGATGGTATTCGGAGGAGGCCCAATCTATGTGATCTTATAGGTCGCAGGGAGGTAATTGGCAGGAGGCGGTGCGGTAATTGGTACGAGGGGCCTCCCACTCGGTGATCGCTTTGACCTTAGCGGGGTCCATCTCAACACCCTCGTGGGAGTTGCAATAGCCTAGGTAGTCAACGTTCTCCTGATGGAATTCACACTTGGATAATTTGGCGTAGAGTTCACCCGAAGTTTCTTCAGCACAGTACGAACCAGCTTCACGTGTTCTTCACGTGTTTCTGTGTAAATAAGGATATCATTTAAATATACAATAACGCCCTTGTAAAGATGTTCATGTAAAACTTCATTAATTAGTTGCATGAAGACCGCTGGCACCCCTGTAGGCCAAATGGCATCACATGAAATTGGAAACAGCCAAGGGGACAGTTGAAGGCAGTTTTCCATTCTCCCCCTCTTTAATTCTGACTCTATAATACACCTCTCTTAAGTCCAACTTAGTGAAAATACGGCCCTTCCCTAGTTGGGCTAGCATGTCCTTCATTAGTGGCAACGGGTAGAGGTTCTGAGATGATATGGCATTCAAGTTTTTGAAGTTAACACATAATCTCAGGGAGCCATCTTTCTTCTCTCTGAATAGTACAGGGCTGCTACCTTGGGTCTCACCGGTTCAATGAACCCCCTTTCCAAGTTCTTATCAATGAATTTTCTCATTTCCTCCATTTCCCTAGGGGACATTGAATATATTTGGGGCTTTGGAAGCTTCACCCCAGGTAAAATATCAATGGTGCAATCTGTGGGTCTGTGGAGGGGGAGTAATTTATCAGAAGATTTTTCACTAAAGCCCCCCCTGAGATCCCAATACTCCTTTAGAATTCTTTCCTCCCCCTCAATTCTCTCCTGCCCCCTGGCTGCCAATGTGGGGCCAGTAGTGTCAGAGTCAGGAGTCTCAACCTTCCTCTCAGGGGGTATGTTTGTGCGAATTCGTAACCAAACATCTCTCCAGTTAATGCGGGGGTTCCATCTACGAAGCCAGGGGAGTCCCAAAATAAGGGGTCAGTCCATCCCAGGTGCCACAATAAAAGTTATTAATTCTTGGTGGGTTCCCATCCTCATCTCTATTGGTTCTGTAGAAAAATGAGCAGGGCCGCCTCCCGCAATAGAACCATCAATTTGGCAAAAAACAATAGGGCTTTTCAAAGTCCTCAACTTCAAGCCTAGTTTCTCCACCATTTCAGGGCTTATCATGCAGCGGGAACAGCCTGAATCTAGGAGAGCTAAAAGTTTTTCAGTAGCGCCAGAAGATGGCACTCTCATCTCAATTGGGATAAGCATGGGGCCAGTTCTGGAACTTACCCAGCAATGAGACTCCTCCCCATCCGATTCGTCAGATGAGCTGGGGCTCACGCCTCCCTCCTCCTCCGGCTGGAAGTGTTGGGGAACATTCTCAGCAGCTTCCCTTCTCTTGCTTGGAGTTTTCACTGATTTTCCCTCTCTCCGGGGTGGGGAGGGGTGGGGCGGGCTGAGCCAATTTGATGCGGCAATTCACAGCACGATGGCCCTCCTTCCCACAGCGGAAACAAGTGAAAGGCTTGGCTTTGCCTGTGAAACCTCCTCTGCCCTCACTCCTGGGGCAGGAGAGTGATTTTGGGACTGCTGGGGGGGATTTCTCCACATCTCCCTCTTTCATGCACTGAAGCCTGGCTAAATCCAACTCCACATCTGCAGCGTTTTCATACCAAACTGTTAAACGACGTGGAAGGCATCTGTTTATGCATTGTTGGTATACTTTTTCATTCAATCCCTCAGCAAACTGATCCAGCAAAGCCTCTTCCAACCACCCCCTCATATAAACTGATAATTCCTGAAATTCCTGCACATAATCTGGCACAGTTTTGTTTCCCTGCTTAAGAGCCATAAATTTCAGGTGGCAGCGTCATTCGGTCAAAGGGTCATCGAACCTCCTTCTCATGGCTGCCATAAATTCATCAAAATTCCTCAGGAGAGTGGAATTGCATTTATGTAGGCCGACCATCCATTTGGCTGCTTTCTTCTCTAATGCCATTAACACCATTCTCACTTTAATTTCATTTGTCTCTAAATCAGGTCCATAGATTTCCATATAATTCCAGACCTGAATTATAAACAGTCAAGAGTTTTGGGGTCTCCATCATATTTTATGGTTAAGAGAGGGACCTTTGCCATCTGGCGTCGCCTGGGCCCCACCCTGCCCTTTGAATGATTCTAGCTACAGGGGGAGGCTGGTTCTGGGTTTTCTTGCGCACACACCCCCTCGGCCCCTTCACTCTCCCTTAAGCTACGCATTGAGTACCTTTGCTCCAACTCCTCTGTCAGCTCTCTTTCCACTGCTCTTTCTCGGCTTCGACGTTCAGTCCATGCCTCTTCAAGGAGTCTCATGGCATGGGAAATCTTGTAATCTTCTTCTCCAGTGCCACTCCAATCAGCTTTTCTTTGGTCTCCTTCTCGTAAATCCAGCATCTAATTCCTCAGGGTCCTCTTTCTGTCCCACACTCCAAGTCCATCTGGGACGGACGGCAGGTTCATCCACTCTCAGTTCGGCCAGTCTTTCCGTTAACGATGGTGCCACCGCTGCCCCCTCTTCTTCCTTCTGGTCACTTACATGCAAAGACATTCCTTTTCTTCTTGTGAGGGCACCCCCCTCGGTAGTTGTTAGCTCTGGGATGGGTGCGAATGAGACTCAGCTTATTGTCAGCATCGACTTCATTTAGTAATCAGGAAAGAAACCACTCGACTCCATTTGAATTGAAATCAAGTGTACTTTTACTAATTATAAACGAACAGTTGCAAAGCAAAGCTGAGTCTGGTTAATTAGGCACGAAAGCGGATAATATCATGTATAATTCAATCCCTCCCCTTGGCTCCCACATTCATAGTCCAATTATAATGCGCCCAACTGTCAGGTGGGAGATAACTTCAAAAGTCATCATCAGGATGGAATGCTGGACAGTTGGCCTTGGCTGGAAACTCCCTTATTCCACATGCACAGTAAGGTGGTCAGATCAGCGTCTAGAAACTTCCTCCAGCACATAATGATTCCCCTCCCAGATACCATGCCCCCCCTCCCCTTTTCAATGACAGCTGAAGCAGCAGCAAAGCAGAGGCTGACAATGACCTTCTATAACAAATTCATGGCTTTATACAGAGATACAGTAATATCAACACCCAACTCTGCTCACTGGGTAGTTTCAGATAACTGCTATTTGAGGAGAAGTTTTAGAAGTTACTTGCAATCTTGTGGTGAGTTTGCTGTTTAATCTGCTGGTTTTGCAAAAGGAGAAACTACACAGCCGTAAAATAATTCCTGTTGCTCAATGCAGCTGTGCTGAGCTGCTTTCCTGGCACGATTTGGAAGTTATTTGGTCACAGTAGATCAGATATGGATAAGAGAGCCAGTTTGCCTAGTAGTGGTTCAGGCACCAGACAAGAAATCAGGAGTTTCTAGTCCCATTTTAGGCATGAAAACCTGCTTGGATGAAATGAGGCCAGTCACTCTTTTTTTCCCTTCTTTCCTTCCTTCCTCCTTTCCTTCCTTCCTTCCTTCCTTCCTTCCTTCCTTCCTCCTTTTCCTTCCTTCCTTTTTTCCTTCCCTCTTTCTTTCCTTTCCTTCCTTCTTTCCTTCCTTCCCTAACTTTCTTCCCCCCTCCCTTTCTCTGTTGTGGGGAGTCGGAAGGAGCATTAGATCTGCTCACCGCCTTAAAAGTGGGATTTTTTTTAAAATGGCTTTTTTTTAAAAGTGATTTCAGCCGGGATGCCTTTAGTACTCACCCCATCTGTCCTCCCATCCTCCTTCCAAAAAGTTGATTTTAAAAGCCAGCGATCCGCACCCGCTTCTCCAGCGTTCCTGATTCAGGGCAGAGTCCGAGACAGGTGCCTGGGCGTGCCTTGTTCCCCCCTCAAGGCTTCGTGTTAAAGCCAAAAAGGACCTCCACAGAAATGGCTCCAGGAAGGCAGGGCAGGGAGGGACGCTGGAGAGCAGCTTTCGCCTACAGCCTTGGGGGGAGGGGAGTGTTTGCAACCCTGCCCTGCTTAGCGCCCCTCGTTGCTTGAAATGGGGTGCTCCATTTGGGGGGGATGCAGGAGGTCCAAATAAGAGGCGGGCTCAGCCTCCGCTGGGATGGAGCAAGCAGAAGGAAAGGCAAGAGTGGGTGGGGAATGGGACTTCACTGGCAGTTGCAAAGCAGCCTTCCACCGATTGCCTTCCCCCAATGCCCCCCAATCCTTTCAAAAGCCACCCCCATCGCCAGCCCCTCCCAACCGGATCCCCACCTGCCTCCTCACTGCGCTGCCGCCGGCGGAAAGCTGTTGCTCTCCCTACAGAAAAACGGCCTGCGTTGGCGCGCGCACACGCAGGAGGGGAGGGAGGGAAACCACTGCCCTCTACAGGCCACATTGTGAACGACACTTCAGAGAAATAAAAACATTTTTTTCTTCCTTTTTTAAAAATTTTATTTCTCATATATACATTCACAATTATACGCTCTCATAACTGTTATTAATAATATGTATTTGTAACAATTTTTCTCCCCTACAGTTGACAATATACTTGAAATTGCTTTCTTACCATCCCATAAACCCATCTTCTTACAACAATCCTACTTCCTCTTCCGTCCTTCCCTCCTACCTTCCCTGCTTTCTTCTCTCCTTCTCTCCTTCCTTCCCTCCTTCCTTCCCTCCCTCCTTCCCCCTTCCCTCCCTCCTTTCTTCTCTCCTTCTCTCCTTCCCTCCTTCCTTCCCTCCTTCCTTCCCTCCTTCCTTCCCTCCTTCCTTCTCTCCTTCCTTCCCTCCTTCCTTCCCTCCTTTCTTCTCTCCTTCTCTCCTTCCTTCCTTCCCTCCTTCCCTCCTTTCTTCTCTCCTTCTCTCCTTCCTTCCCTCCTTCCTTCCCTCCTTGCTTCCCTCTCTCCTTCCTTCCCTCCTTCCTTCCCTCCTTTCTTCTCTTTCTTCTCTCCTTCCTTCCTTCCTCCTCTCCTTTCCCTTCTCTCCTTCCCCTTCCCCTCCTCTACCCATCCCCTTTTTCCCCTTTCCTCCCCTCTCTCCTACTCTTACATTCCCTCCAATTCTTCCTCTACTTTTCCCTCTCTCCTATTCCTCTCCTTTCTCCTCACCTTCCTATCTTTCCTTCTACTCCTCCCTCCATCCACTCTATCCGTTGTTGTGTTTACATATTTTCCTCTTCAGGGGGTGACCTGATTCTTTTTTTTTCTAATTGAAAGTTATAAAAAAAGGCAAGATTTACAAAATACAAGATACAAAAAGAGATAAAGCTCTTTACATATTTACAGCGCAGATGGCGCTGTTCATCTCCCATAGTTCATCTCACCTTGCCTAGTATAAGACTAGGTTACTAATTCCATGCAGGTAATTATAATGGATTTTCCTATCAGATTTTCAAGTTTTTCCAACATTGTGGTCTAATGGTATTACTTGTAGGTGAATTCTCACCTCTAATACATTTCTACTCTCATTTGTCACTCAGTCTTTGTGTATTGTGTATTTAAGTTGTTACTTAGATCATTTTAAGTTAGTCAACTATCTCCTTTTATATCTTAATTCTCACTGTCTTATCAAGCCATTTGTATAATTTCTCCCAGACTTTGTAGAAGTCTGTGTCTTCTTTTTCGTTAATCCGCATTGTCAATCTGTTCATTTCCGCTATTTCTAAGATTTTATTGATCACCATTGTACTAGTGGGGGCATTTTCATTCTTCCAGCACTGCGCGTAAGCGATTCTTGCCGCCGCCCAGATATGGACAAGAAGATATTGATTAGTTTTACTTATTTTTGGATCTATTATCCCTAATAGAAACATTTCCGGATTGAGGCTTAATTTAGTCGACATAATTTCATTCAGCCATCTTAGCGTTCGCTTCCAATATGTCTTCGCCACCGGATACATCCACCACATGTGGTAGTAAGTGCCCAGTGTTATTTTGCATTTCCAGCATTTGGCCGATAATTTTGTGGAAATTTTTGCCAGTCTTGTCGGAGAGAGATGCCAGTGGTAGAACATTTTGTATACATTTTCTTTGTAGGCCATCGACTTCGTTAATTTCAGGTTCCACTCCCATACCCTTTCCCAGTCATCTAGCTCAATTGTGTGGCCGATATTCTAGGCCCAGGTTACCATAACTTCTTTCACTCTTTCTGTTTCCATTTTTTGAATCAGCAAACAGTTGTATATTTTCGAGATTAATTTCTCGTCTGGTCCTATTAAAATTTTATCCAATTCCTGGTCCTTGTCCTGAAAGCCAAATTGTGCTAGATCTGATTTGTATTTATTTTGTATTTGAAAGTATGGCCACCAATCAATATTTATTCCCATTTCAGCCAAATTTTCCCTGGAGTTTAGTCTATTTTGGTCATCTAACAGTTGTTTGTAAATAACATTTTTATCGAAATTTATCAGATTTGGGTATATCAGGGCTTCCGTCGGGGATATCCATTTGGGTAATTGGATATAGAATTTCCTTCTAATTTCAAGCCAATCATTAATCAGTACCCCTCTTAGATGGTGTCTTTTAAAGTAGTTGTGGACTTTGTTTCCCTCACACCATAAGTAATTGTGCCACCCCTATTGCAAGTCGTGACCCTCTATCGTTAGGATTCTTTTGTTGGTTAACATTACCCACTCCTTTATCCACATTGTTGTTGCTGCTTGATGGTATGTTTTCCATTCCAGTAGACCCATTCCACCTTGCGTTCTTTTATCTTGAAGATGTTTATATTTTATCCTAGGCTTTTTGCCGTTCCACACAAAATTTCGTACCGTTTTATCCAAATCATTATAAAATTTTTCTCCTAATTTGACCGGTGCCATTTGAAATAAATAAAGTATTTTTGGCAAGACATTCATCTTGATTACTGCGATTCTTCCCATCAACGAAATTTGTAGCTTTGACCAATTTTTTAAATCTTTTTGGATGTTTCGTAATAGTTTATCATAATTATCTTCTTTTATAGAAGAACATTTCGCAGATAGCCAAATCCCTAAGTATTTGACCTTTTTAGTTACCTTTATTTCCATTGCTTTCTCTAGTTCTTCTGTCTGTTTTTTGGGAAAGTTCTTTATAATCATTTTTGTTTTTTCCTTATTTATTTTTAATCCGGCCACACACCCAAAGTCCTCAATGTCCTTCATTAATTTCGGTCCTGAGGTTAGGGGGTCTTCAACAATAAAGACCATGTCATCAGCGAAGGCCTGTGTTTTATATGGTTCTGTTTTTATGGTCAAACCCCTAATTTCCTGATTTAATCTTATCTGATTTAGGAGTACCTCTAACAACATAATAAATAGTAAGAGAGCGGACACCCTTGTCTAACACCCTTTCCGATTTGTACCCTCTCTGTTAATTCTCCGTTAATTATAATGTTTGCTAGTTGCTGTGAATATATAGTTTCTATAATCTTAATAAATTTGTCGCTGAATTTCATCATTTTTAGTTGTGTGACTAAAAAATTCCAGTCTAAATTATCAAATGCTTTTTGCGCATCGACAAAAATTAACGCTAATTGTTTCTCAGATCTTGTTTCATAGAATTCCAGGGTGTTAATTATTATTCTTGTGTTGTTCCGAATGTGTCTTTTAGGGAGAAAGCCGTTTTGGTCCGAATTAATATTTTGATTTAATATTTTTTTTAATCTTTCTGCCAAAATTGATATAAAAATTTTGTAATCCGTGTTTAACAAGGATATAGGTCTATAGTTTTGAATTTTACTACTATCCACCTCTTCTTTTGGTATTAGGGTAATGAAAGCTTCCCCCCAGGATTTTGGGACCTTACCTTTTTGTAGTGCCTCATTAAATAATTCTAATAATTTGTCTTCTAAGGTGTTTTGGAGTTTTTTATAGATTTCCGACGGAAGCCCATCCGGACCAGGTGTTTTATTGTTTTTTTGTTTTTGAATGGCCTTTTTCAATTCCTCTTGTGTAATTTCCTTGTCAAGCATCTCTCTCATCTCCTCCGGCAAGGCTGGAATTTTCTGTTCTATTAGGTATTTTCTGATGTCTTGTTCACTAATTTCATCCCGTTCATATAGTTTCTTATAGTAGTTCTGTACGATCTTTTTCTTTTCCCCTATTTCCTGTTTCAAGTTCCCCTCCTCGTCCCTCAGTTGTTTAATAGTTCTTTTTGCATCGTCTTTCCTTATTTTGTGAGCCAGCCATCTCCCAGTTTTATTTGCATGTTCAAAGTAGTTCTGCTTCATTCTCTTAATGTTTCGTGCTACTTCCTCTTGAGAAATTAGATTTATATTCACTTTTTTTTAACAGCATCCTTTTTAAAATTGATTTTATTTCTTTTGGAAAATTAGGATTTTTGAACACGCCGCGAGACATGGGACAAATTATTAAAAATCATGACTGTCCCGCCAAAATCGAGATGTCTGGTCACCTTAGTATAGCTTCCTATATGCAGACCAAAAACAGTTCAAACCAAAACTGCAAAAGCAGGTATCAGATGTCACATTTACCCCACGTTTCTCAGGCAAGAGCTTAATGTTTTAACTAAGCAGGGAAAAAATGGTTAAAAGGAACAGAAAAACTGCAAAGCCCCCCCCCCCCAATTTCCTGCTTCTCTCACTCTTCCAAGGCAAAACGTCCTTGAGTAAAAGAAAGAAAAGTAACAACCAACAAAAGAGAAGACAGGAAAAAATGTTTAAAAGACTACATAGAAATCCCCCCCCTTTTTCTATTCAGCATTCTTTTAACAAAATAGTTTTCTCTGTTTCTTTCTGTCTCTTTACAGAATGTCACCACATTTTGCCATACATTTCTCTTCCACATCATCTTTCGTAGAACCTTTCTCATTTCTTTTTCCCATTTCCTTGTAAATACTTGCTATTGCCTTTCCACTTACTTCAAAACCAAAAAACCTGCAACTCACTGTTTCTTTGTAAGAAAGAAAATCCAAGTATTAGCCCCTTTAAATCTGGGGGTGGGGGTCAACACACAGGCATTCATACTAACTTTCTTTTACCATCAACATACTCACATATTGTCCTCTATTCAAACTGCTTTCATAAACAATTCCATATACAAATTTTTCATTTCCTGGTTTCTCTAGGCAAACCAATCAATATAATTATTTCAGGGAGCTTTTCACAAGCCAATGAGCTCAATTTTCCAAATCCTTTTTTTAAAAAAAAAAACTTCTTGTGTATTGTTATTAGAGGGTCTCATCCTCCTTCCAGGTGTTGGAAATGACTGCACACATGCATATACACATCCATACTATTAAGCAATATTTCCAGACTTGTGGAGGTTTTGTCCCTTTAAATTTTCACCTTTTCTTTCCTTGGACAACCTGTGGCATGTTCTCCAAGCAGTGAGAAAACTCAAGGAGTGATTCCAATAAAAAATGTGATTGGAGTCCCTAACTACTGCCTATCTGTTTCCCACTGCTTTAAGCCCAAACTGAGTAGCCCATTTAATTTGCCGGTTGGCCAAACATGTCACAATTTTGTTTTGTTTTGTTTTTTAGCCGCAGCTGCCTAATTAGGGCTATAGGTAAAGTATTATTTTTTTCAATTCAATCCCATTCAATTCTGCATTCAATTATTATAGAGACACATCAAATAATTTTGAACAAACATCACATCAAATTGGTCTAATCAAATTATCTGAGTGTGTTGTGTTACAACTACCCATTTAGACAGGTGTTACCTTTTTCTTTTTAATTACCTGCTAAATCCAGGATAGGAAGAACAATAAACATTTTCTTTCTACATGGCTTTCCATCACGTATGCAACCCCCTAATGAGGCCTAATTATTTTACAATCCAGAAGATTTCCATCTCTTCAGGATTAACTAATGCATTTGCCCTCCTTCACCAGAGAACTGAAAGAAAAGAAATCAACAAATAAACACCCACCAAATTTCTTTTAGGCCAAAAACCACTAGGGCCCTTAATAGGATTTCTTGGCCACTCAAAATAACAATATTGTGAGAAGGCAGCTGACCTTGCGGCAAAGCAGTACAGACAAGCAGCAACTCTGCAAAGTCTCACCAATTTCTTCAAGACTGGAGGCTCCACGGGGCCGAAAGTCACCTTGCAGGGAGTGATGAAGGTAGAGGGGATGCTTTGGTGGTTGTGAGGAGAGTGCAGTCTCCTTGACTACTCCGAACAAAACCCCTTGAGCCGGCAAAAGAGGACTGAACTGAAGCCGTGAAGACAGCTGAAACAGAAGTGAAGAAAGATCTTGTAACAGTGTGCTCAGTCTGGGTAAGAATTCTTCTAACTTTTGTCATGGAATTTTCAAAAAAGCACCCCCTTTGGAAAGTGGGGTTCAATGGAGGTAAATAGCGGCAATTAAAGACCTGGAGCTACTGTCAGATTTGATAAAGAAAGAAAAAATATTGTAATCAGAAGTAATTTTAAAAATAAAAGACAGACCGGATTGGTTAGTCCTTTAAAAATTAAATTGTTTCAAAATTCTGGATTATACTCTTACTATCACCTCAACTTGAAGAATTTTGGGAAACTATTGGAAACTATTTTTATTCTGAGACATTTTATTTGCAGCAAAAGTGGAGAGAATGGCAGTTGGACTTACCTGAACTGCATGTTTCGACGAGAAGTGTGGGAGGAGTAACCATTGGGTATTAACCTAATCTTGATTGCCTATTGGAGATTGAGGAAATCTTTGGAAGCCACACCTCCTGCTGGTCCGGTGGCTAGCCACTTTAACCGAACGTCTGAACGGTATCTGAAAGGAAGCAAAAAGAAACAGCCAATACCAATTCTTCCTAGCCGTTGCTTGAACCTGGACGTGCTCAGGCCCTGCTTCACGGTGAAGGTCACCATAACGGGTGGGAAGTGACTCCTCCCACACTTCTCGTCGAAACATGCAGTTCAGGTAAGTCCAACTGCCAGTTTCCGAAGAGAAGGTGTGGGAGGAGTAACCATTGGGACATACCAAAGTTAGTTGTCCTGGGAGGGAATGGACAGGCCTGAGCCCCCTTGCGTGTCTAGGGGGACCCTCCTGCCGAAGGCGGCATCCACCGAGGCGTAGGCGTCCAATCTATAGTGTCTAATGAAGAGAGACGGGGAGGCCCAGGCGGCCGCTCGACAAATCTCTTCTAGGGGAGCCTGGGAAGACCAGGCGGCTGAGGTGGCAGCACTTCTAGTGGAGTGTGCTGTGATACCCTGTGGGACCTGGAGACCCTGAGCCTGATAGGCCTGAGAGATGGCCACTCTGATCCATCTGCTGATGGTGGCCGAGGAGACCTTAGCCCCACGGGTGGAAGGTTGGAAGGACACGAAGAGGGCCTCTGATCGTCGAAAGGGAGCCGTGCGTTTCAGGTAGATGCGTAGGGCTCTTCTAACATCTAATTTATGCCAGGATTTCTCCCTCTCCCCGGAGGGATGGGGACAGAAATCCGGAAGGACGATCTCTAACCCTCTGTGGAAGGGGGAGTTGATCTTGGGCATGAAAGAAGGGTCGAGTCTGAGGACGACCCTGTTTTCTAGGAAGGTGCAGAGGTCTGCTCTGCTGGAAAGGGCATTGATCTCTGAGACCCTTCTAGCTGAAGTGATGGCTACCAGAAAAACGACCTTAAGGGTCAGGAGCTGGAGGGAAACCTCCTTCAGAGGCTCAAACGGAGCCTCCGTTAGAGCCTGGAGGACTGTGGGAAGATCCCAGGAGGGGAAATCGATGGACCGCTGAGGGTTTCAAATTCGCCGCCCCTTTGAGAAAACGCCTGAGAACCGGGTGTTGAGATAAGGGGGGAGCGTTCACCCCCCCTAGGACTGTGGAAAGAGCGGAAACCTGACGCCTAAGGGTGCTGGTGGCGAGGCCCTTCTGGTGACCCTCCTGGAGGAAGTCCAGAACCTGAGGAACCGAGGCAGTCGTAGGACAGATGTCTTTACCCCGGCACCAGTCTGAGAAGGCCACCCACGAGGCATTGTAGATGCGGGTGGTGGATTGTCTCTGGGATGCCTCTACCACCTTGATGACCTCCTCGGAGAACTGAGCCTGTCTCAGTTGTTCCCGCTCAAGTGCCAGACGGTCAGATGGAGCCACTCCGGGTCTGGGTGCTCTAGGGATCCCTGGTGAAGCGTCACCTCCCCTGCTGGTATCCTCCAGGGAGGAGCTGTGGACAGGTCCACCAGATCTGCCAGCCAGGGGCGGCACGGCCAAAAGGGAGCCACCATTATCAGATCTGCCCTCTCCGCTACCACCCTCCTCAGAACCCCGGGGATGAGGGGAAGGGGGGGAAAGGCGTAGAGAAGACCTGGTGGCCAGCTGCAGCGTAGGGCGTCCGTGTCCATGGCTCCCGGGGTCGAGAACCTCGAGACGAACTTCGGTATCTGGGCATTGTGCGGTGTCGCAAACAGGTCCACCGTTGGATGGCCGAACCTCTCGCAGATCCTGTGGAAGATCGAGGGATGGAGTTGCCACTCTCCGTTGTCGATCGTCTCTCTGCTTAGCCAATCTGCCTGATGGTTCTCTGTTCCGGAGATGTGCTCCGCCTTGATGGACGCCAGGTGTTTCTCCGCCCAGTGACCCAGGCGCAGCGCCTCGTCGCAGAGAGCCTTGGAGTGGGTGCCTCCCTGTCTGTTCACGTGTGCCTTGGCCGCTACGTTGTCTGTCAGGACTAGGATGTGTTGACCTCTAACCATGTCCTTGAAGTGTCGGAGGGCCAGGTGGATGGCCCTGAGCTCCAACCAGTTGATGTTGTGCTTTAGATCTGTTGGAGTCCACCGACCTTGGGCGATCTGGTTCTCCAGGTGGGCCCCCCAGCCGAAGAGGCTTGCGTCGGTGGTGAGCGTCATTCTTGGTGGATCTCTGAAGAGGCAGCCTCTGTTCAGAGCTGGGGACAGCCACCAGCGGAAAGATAGCAGCACCTGGGGTGATACTCGGATCTTGAAGGTCGCGTTGCTTGTCCCGGCCTTCTGATGTGGTAGCAGGAACCACTGGAGCTCCCTGGCGTGCAGTCGGGCCCAGGGGATGATCCCTATGCACGAGATGAACTTTCCCAGGAGCCTGGAAAGAAGAACTACAGGGACAGAGCGTGACTTGCGAACCTCATGAATCATCTTAACGATGCTGTCCTTCCGATCCTGAGAGAGGAACACCTCCCCCGCTACAGAGTCGATAATGGACCCTAGGTGAAGCAGCCTGGTGGAGGGCACGAGGTGGCTCTTCTCCAGGTTAATGGAGAACCCCAGGGATCTGAGAGTGTCGATGGTAGTATTCAGATCCCTTGCAGCTGAGGCAGAGGACCTGGCCAGGACGAGTATGTCGTCAAGGTAACAAAATAAACGGACAGGGAGGGAACGTAGGTGACCAGCAGCTGCAGCTAGCACCTTGGTGAAAGTCCTGGGGGCTGAGGCCAACCCAAAGGGCAGGGCTCTGTATTGGAAATGGTCCCCCTCATGGGAGAACCTCAGAAACTTACAGTGTTCCGGGGCGATCCTGATATGCAGGTATGCCTCTGTAAGGTCGATGGAGGCAAGGAAGTCGCCCGGCCGGATGCCCTCCAGGATGGATCTTAGAGAAGCCATTTTGAATTTACGGTATACCACCCTGGAGTTGAGTAACTTAAGGTCCAGGATGGCTCTCCAACCCCCCGAGCTTTTGGGCACTAGGAAGAGGTTTGAATAAAATCCTGACCCTTTCCCCCCCTCTGGGACCCTCTCGATGGCCCTGATGTCGAGGAGATGTTTAATGGCCTTGGCCTTAAGGGCCCTCTTGTTTGGGTCTGAGGAGGAGGAGAAGGTGCGGAACCTACTGGGAGGAAGGGAGCGGAACTCCAGGCGAAGCCCGAGCCTTACCGTCTGGAGAACCCACTCATCCGATGTGATACGCTCCCAGGCATCCGCAAACATGGAGAGGCGACTGCCGATGGGGTGATCCAGGGGCGGATCACTTGAATCTGCGGAAGGGACGACCACCTCCTCCACGAAAGGGCCGCTTCCCCTGGTGTTGGCCCCTGAATCTGTTCTGGAATTGTCTATCCCCCTGCCTCTGAAATCTGGGGTTTTGGTACCTCTGGCCTTGGCTGTCTCCTTCAGGTGGTCTGTAGGAGGTCCTCCTAGGGTACGGTGCATGGCGGAAATCCGACCGCTTGTTCGTTGACGGGAGGATCTTCCGCTTGTTTTTATCCTCCACAAGGAGAAGATCCAGCGCCGTCCCGAATAACTTGTCCCCGGTGTAATCCGCGCCGGTTAGGTGCCACTTCATTCGGGATTCCGCCTGCCAGTGACGTAGCCAGAGTAGTTGCCTAGAAGCAACTGAAGAAGACATAGCACACGACGCATACTTTACCGCGTCCAAGGTGGCGTCCGCCGAGAACTGCGTTGCCGCAAGCATCTTGGAGATGTCCTGCAGGAGTCGCACTTCAGAGGCTGGGGTCCTATCCCTCAGTTGCTCCAGCCACAGGACCGTGGACCTATTAAAAAAGGAGGCAGAGGCGGCCGCTCTGATAGCCCAGGTGATGGCCTGGAACGTCTTGCGCAGAACAATGTCTGCTCTCTTATCCTCAGGCTTGAGGCAATTAGCGGTGTCTCCTGCTACGACCGTTGAGGAAGATGCCAAGGTTGCGTTGCCAAGAGCCGAGGTGGCGCAATGGTTAAATGCAGCACTGCAGGCTACTTCAGCTGACGGCAGTTCTGCAGTTCGGCTGTTCAAATCTCACCGGCTCAAGGTTGACTCAGCCTTCCATCCTTCCGAGGTGGGTAAAATGAGAACCCGGATTGTTGTTGGGGGCAATATGCTGACTCTGTAAACCGCTTAGAGAGGGCTGAAAGCCCTATGAAGCGGTATATAAATCTAACTGCTATTGCTATGTATTGCCACCGGGTTATCCACTTCCGGAACCTGCAAGGCTTGGGCAAAGGCTTGGTTAAGATTATGAAACCTTCTTTCATTCCCCCCTGGGGTTGGAAAAGACCCTGGCTTTACACACTGAGATTTGAGCACCTCCATAAACATATCTGGGGTGGGGATTTCTTCCTTAGCTATGGGGGGCCTATGGAAGGGCCCCTTCTTCTTCTTGCTTTTGCCCTTGCCCGAGGACTCAGCTGCAGGTTGGGGATCCGAGGGTGGATCCAGATCAGCTGTGGCTACTGCCTTGCGTAAAAGGGAGCTGAACAAGGAGGGGGGGAAAAGGCCCGCTACGGTGGAATCCTCCTCCCCCTGGGGGACCTCATCCTCCGAAAACCCCACATCCTTTAGTTCCCCTTCCTCGAGGTCGGATGCCTCACTAGCCGTGGATGGGGAGGGAGACCTGGCTTCCCTTGCAGCCGAGGTGCTAGGGCAATCGCTCAGCCCTCTGGGGGGATCCTGGGGGGCCCTGCTCCTGGGAGCCTGTGGCTGCTGAGTTAAGCTAGAAGCCATAACCTGGGCCAACGCTCTGGCAAACATGTCTTGAAAGCTGCTGGTTAGATCAGGCAGCTGAGGCTGAAGCTCTGGTGGTTGGGAATATTCCCTGGGTTCAGGGGATAGAGGTGCTAGGCGAGGCCGGGCTGGGCTGGCTGCTCTGCGGCCAAAGGGATCCGCTCTCGAATCCAGTAGGGGAGCAGAGGAGAGAGGAGGAGAAAGAGAGCTGTGCCTTCTCAGAGATCCCCCTGGAGAGGCTGGGGATGGAGATCTGTGTGCAGCCCGGGCAGAGGCCCTGCGTGGGGAACGAGATCTGGGGGGGGGAAGGGCTGATGGTTGCCCTGTAGTCCCTGGCCGAGGCCCTGGTTGCTCTGGTTTCCCTCCTGGGAGATGGATTCCTGGGAGCCCTGGCTTTGTCCCTCCTAGATGGGGATCTGCCTCTGGGAGCAGGGGAAATCGCTCTAGAGGACCCTTCCTCTGGATCCGCACTCCCCGGGGCTCTGGGCCTAGAGTTTTTGCTCCTAGTCGCCTCCGCCATTACTCACGGTTTGTTGCTCACCCACGTGCTCCTTCTGCAGCCGGCTGTAAATAAATTCCCTTCCTAGGGATAGGCTCCGCCTCTCTCTGATTGCTTGCAGGCTCTGCTGCTGCCGGCAGGCAAGGCCCTGAATCTCCCCCCGGATCACCGGCGGGGCAGAGCAGAAAGGAAGCCTCTTCCGGCTTCCTACGGCCTCGTGAGTGCTTTCAGCATCGGAACGCTGTTTACACACTCCCACGTGCTCCTAAAATGGCGACAATCCAAAATGGAGGCAGCTGGTGCCGTCTGGAGTCTCCTTCCTTCCTCCGGTGGAACCCTCTTCGCAATCCTGGAAGGGTTCTGGGTTCTCCGGCTTCCCTGGACTCCTCCAATCTTTGCCTGTAAGTTTTTCTGTGATCCTGGGCCTTCCTGGAGCCTCCACCCCCTTTGGGAAAAACGGGTGGCTCTGCAGGCCTCTAATCGCGCGCTCTGGCAAGCCGAGGCTTGATGAGCAGCTGGAGCACAGCAGAAGGCAGGTGAGGTCACTTTAAATTGAAATCCCTTGCTGAGGCTTTTCTTGAGAGTAAAAAAACTCCTGAATCTCGGATAGAAAGAAGAGCAGGAAAATCATTCCAATCAGGCCGAGATTGAGGTTAAAGTGGCTAGCCACCGGACCAGCAGGAGGTGTGGCTTCCAAAGATTTCCTCAATCTCCAATAGGCAATCAAGATTAGGTTAATACCCAATGGTTACTCCTCCCACACCTTCTCTTCGGAAACAAAAGTAATAGTGACAACTGCTGGCCGTGGAAGGTAATATAGAGCTGGAAAAAAATGGGTGAAGTGAAAGTTGTTATGGCCAGGGTAGATTGGTTGGAATATACTAAATACCCGCAACTAATTATACTTGGGGCTTGGAGATAGACTGTGAAAACATTCATTAAAACCTTGATATTATAAATATATTGGATAGTGTGTGAGTGTGAAACAGCTTGGAGTTCTGAAACAAAGTGGAGACAGTTAAGGGACTAATTAATGGAGTGATTGTCTGAACTGCTCTAATTGTCAGGCCTGTAGTTATATCCCTTTTAGGATCTTTGCCTGCCACACTCTCTCTTATTTCATTATGCTGTTTCATTAGTGTAGTAGTTGGAAGAGGGGAATAGAAAGGAGTAGAATTGTGGAATGTGTTGTCATTCTTTTCCAGAAGGCCAAGGTCATCTTTTGTCTCTGCACCTCTGCACCTGACCAGAACCGGAGATGCCAACAATGGAAGAAGAAGAAGATTGGACCATGTGATGGATTTGTGGTTGTGGGGATAAGATCATGAACTTTCAACTGGCTGGGAATCCTAGGTAACTTCCAGAATTGGGATTCCACAGATGTGCTAAGATGTCTGACTTATTAAATTGGAACTTTAAGGATCATTTTGCCTTGGACTCTGATTTAATTCTGCATGATACTTGGAATGCTGACATTATCCCAATTCTGCTTTTAAAATAAATCACCAGCACCCCGGCAACGGGGGCTGGTGATGGGTTGCTGATTCCCAACGCTGACCTGACCGGGTCAGCATAAAATATCAGCAAACAATTATGAGAAAGCCTTTTGAGATAAAAAGCTGAGATGAGACGCTTCTCTTCAAATCTTCAAAGGAAGGAATTTCTGTTTCAAGGTTTATTGCATCTGGCAAGAGGCACAGCCTGAAGGGGAGGGAATGGAGGGGACGGGAGAAGCTTATTCTCCACATGACTAGAGGATGGCCAGAAGATCTGATGAAAGGAGATCCCAGCCACCCTCACACAGTCAGCTCCGATGGCTTTCCCGGAGCATTCCGGACAACTAAATGTGACTGCATACTACCCCTCCTTCTCCCCAGCCAAGGCTTGGGAAAACCCCTGGAGTGGAGATTTTCCCTCCTTCCAAATGGGGATAATTGAAATGAGCCAATGCCCTGCAACTGAGTTGAAGACAGAATCCCTAGCAAGATGGGATTTTCAACCCAGCCAGCAAGAAGGGATTTGGCCAGCATCTTTCACTTGCCAGCCACTGGAAATTGGGCTTCAGCTTATGAATGAAGCACTACCAAATTGGGCTTTCTTCCCAGAGTATGGAGGGATAAGATGTCAGTGGGCACCTCCTTGGCCATCAACATGGGAAAATCCTCCAAGCCAGCAGAGGGGGCCTTGGCACATAACCCCCCCCCGCCAGCCATTGTTGGTTGAGCTACAACCTGTGAATCAGGCAACTCCAGGATGGGTAGCTTGTTGAAACCAGTAAATGGGTCTAGCATAAGAGCATCCATGCAAGCTTTCTCTCCTCCTTTAGAGGTAGAAGGGGAAACACCATCTATAGTGATAGGAGGGGAATCACAATCTGAGGTGGAAAAGATTGTAAACTCTAGGTTGAATAGAGGTCGTTTGTAGTATTTAGTACAATGGAAGGGCTACCCTTTGTCTGAAGCCACTTGGGTGAAAAGTTGGAACTTAAAAGTGGAAAAGTTAGTAGAACAATTCCACGAGAAGTTTCCTGATAGGCCAAAGGGTCCCCTAGGGGTGGAAGTAGGTGGTTAATTTTTATATGTTAACTTTCATGTTGTTGTCTTTTCAGGAAATGTTTTTCTTTTGAGGAGAGGCCGCCTGAGAGCCCTGCATTTATATTCCTTTTAGAATTTTGGCCTGCCACACTTTCTCTTACTTAATTATGTTGTTTCTTTAAGTATAGTCAATTGGAGGGGGGATTAGAAGGAGTAGGATTTTGGAATGTGTTGTTTTTCATTCTTTGCTAGAAGCCAAGGTCATTCTTTGTTCTCCGCACCAGTACACCTGACCAGAAGAAGCTGGGCATGGACGCCAGCGTGGAAGAAGAAGATTGGAACATGTGATGGATTGTGGGTGTGGGTACAAGATCATGAACTTTTAACTGGGTGGGATTCTGATGTAACTTCCAAAGTTGGGATCTCACAGCTATGTGCCAACATGGCTGCTTTATTAAATTGGAACTTTAAGCATAGTTTTGCCTTCGATTCTGATTTGATTCTACATGGTATTTGGAACGCTGACATTATCCCAACTCTCCCTTCAAAATAAATCACCAGCACCCCTCCCTCATGGGGGTGGGGCTGGTGAGGTTTGCTGTTTCTCCAACACTGAACCACACCGGTCAGCGTAAAACATCAGCAAACAATTAGGGGAAAGCCTTTTGAGATAAGAAGCTGAGATGAGACGTTCCTCTGCAAATCTGCAATCCCTAGCAAGATGGGATTTTCAACCCCGCCAGCAAGAAGGGATTTGGCAAACATCCTCCACTTACCAGCCACGACTAAATTGGATTTTCTTCCCAGAGTGTGGATGGTTAAGATGCCAGTGGGCACCTCCAGGACCATCAACATGAGAAAGTCCCCCCCAAGCCAGCAGAGGGTCCCTTGGGCCAGAAATCCTCTGTCAGCAGAGGGGCCCTTGAGCCAGAAATCCTCCAAGCCAGCAGAGAGGCCCTTGGCAAATAAACCCCCCTAACCAGCCATCATTGGGTGAACTGCAACCTCGGGATGGGTCTTAATCCCAGGTCATGGATGGAAGGGATTCCAATTGGTACCTGCCCTTCCTCAGCAGATGGCACCATGGCAGACAACTGGGCAGTGGCCAACTGAGGGATTGATCTCCCCACTGGTTCCAGTCTCTCCTGCAATGCCCCAAAAGGTTCTTGCCCAACCTTCCTACAGAGAAAGGTTCTCAACAACGGAAGAAAGGATTACCAAGGGGTTAGCTACAGAATGGATGGTGGAAAATTGTGATGAGATGGTTCCTAAGTTTAGAGATGTAACTAGGTCCCTTTCCTCATGGGGCCCAACAAAATTCCACCTTTGCTGTCAACTTGGCCACAAAGCATCAGAGTGCTTGGCTCCAGCCCCATTGCTACAAATATGCGCACCAACCGCCACGACGGAAAAGAGAAGGCCCCAGATGCCACCAGAAAAGAGTCATCTGGCCCAACAACCTCTGGAAGAGGATCACCAACTTAAGGTGATGAAGAGTCCTACCAAGGGAGAGGCCTCGGAGGTGGAAAAGAGCAAACAACCTCTGGAATAAGATCCCCAACCTAAGGTGATGAAGAGTCCTACCAATGGTGGGGCCTCGGAGGAGGAAAATGCTGAAGAACAAACATGTGTCCCAATCATCATGGTGGTAAACAGAAGGCCCCAGATGCCACCACAGAAGACTCATCTGGGCCAACAACCTCTGGAAGAGGATCCCCAACTTAAGGTGATGAAGAGTCCTACCAATGGGGAGGCCTTGGAGGAGGAAAATGCTGAAGATGACCCAATAGTGAATGCACTCATTCACCCCTTTGCCTTCCAAGTCAACCTCTAAGTACCTGAGACGGGGGTTGAAGGGGAGGTTGAAGCAGTTGTGGACACCGGTTGCACTTGATGCTTAATCAGCATGTCGATTGTCAAGCAACTAGGCATAAGCACAAGACCTCTAGCCTGTCCCATTTGGGTTGAGAGGTAGATGGAACGCTAATTGGAGGGCCCCAAGCCACGCTAGTAACTGAACTGGTGAAGTTACAAATGGGCCGCCACTATGAGCTTCTCAGATTCATTGTGGCTCCAGAGATGCCAGGAAAAATATTCTTGGGGCTTTCATGGCTTGACAAGTGGAAGCCTATGATAAAGTGGGAAGACGGTGTTAGGAAATTGATGATTGTGTTTAATCCGCTACCACTGGTGGAGGAAAAGGGACAGCCAGTGATGATTAAATCCAAAAGCTCAGAACCTGCAGCAGAGACAAAAACCCCAGCTGTCCAACAAGAATCCAAAAACTTGTTGGGGGATGTTTTGTCGAGAAAACCGCAGCATGACAGTAATGGAAGCCAGGATAAGCTGATGACAGTTATGAAATTGGTGCTCCCAACAGACCAGTCTGGACTGCTATAATGAGTGGCCAGCCCTAACAGACCATGGGAAGAGGTCGCAATGGACTTCATCGTGCAACTCCCAGACAGTGAAGGACGGCCTTCCTTTGCGAAAGCCGCAGCCTCACATACACCGCATGGCCGAAAAGAGTTGTGGGGTGGGCAACGGTGGCGGCATCCTACAGTATGTGAGCCTGGGGCTTTCACAAAAGAAGGCCTTTGCGAAATCCGCAGCCATACACCGCGTGGCTGAAAGGAGGTGAGGTGGGTAGGCGGTGGGGACGGGAAACTAGCTGGAGCTGCCTGCCGCCTCTCTGTGCTCTGGGCGAGTCTGGGGATCCTTTGGGGTCTTTATTTCTCCTGATCCCTGAGCTCGCTTAGACCACATACCCACATGGCACTCGGCTGAGGCCTTTCTTGCAACCCCCCCACCCAGTCCTCAGCCTTGCCTGGCTGGCTAAGCCTAGCTGACTGCATTGTCCCTTTGTTCCTCCAGTCCATCTGCCTGTTCCCTGCATCCATCGCATCGGAGAGCTGCTGATTCTGCCTACTGGTAAGTGACCCGTTTTTTTTTCTTTTAGGCTTTTAATGTTTTTTTAAAATAATATTTTATTTATTGTTTACAGAATATTTTTAAATGTTTTTTTTAAATTTATTGTTGATAGAATATTTTTGTAAGTGATTTTTTTTAAAATGTGTTGTGTATAGAATATTTTAAATGGTTTTTTAAAATGTATTGTTGATAGAATATTTTTAAATGGTTTTTTAAATTTATTGTTGATAGAATATTTTTTTAAATGGTCTTTTTAAAATTTAAAAAGGCCATTTAAAAACATTAAATACACAATACATTTAAAAGTGTTGTGTATAGAATATTTTTAAATGATTTTTTAAAATGTATTGTGTATAGAATATGTTTTTCTTTTAAATTGTTTTTAGAGAATTTTTTTTATTGTTTTCAGAAAATTATTATTATAAGAAATGTTATTGCTTTTTGGAAATATTTTATTTGTGATGCAATATGTTGCTCTTAAGTGCGGAGGTTGGTACCTGGTGTTAGGCATGCCTCCCTCAATAACCAAGAAAGAAAACTCCTAACTCCATTGTTAGTGGAATTAAAATACTTTTACTGGCTATGAAAAGATAGCAGTGAAAGGAAAGCAATATTTGAGCCAGGAAGGCGTGAAAAAAATACATATCAAATGATAACCCATCCACCCCTCCAATGACCCCACCCCAGTGTCCAATCTGTAACTCCCTTAGGTATCATGTGGGGTGCATTTCCAAAAGGCATCATCAAGTTGGTATGCAGGCCTTGACCAAGTCCAAACACTGGCCATCAGCGTGCACAGAAGATGGTGAGAAGAAAACTCCCTTTTCCATTCACTCCTGTACCATTGCAACTCCAATCTTACTGATACTGGATTAATGATTTTCACAATGGGAAACAGACCCACATAATTTGGACCCAGATTCTTCTGGGTGGTTTGTAGAAATTTAGTGGACAAAAACACCCTCTCCCCAACCTGATACTCTTTAGGCTTAGCCCTTTTTTATCTACCTGTTTTTTGTGAGGATGGCTTTGCAAGTCATCGGCCAAAATTGTTGAAGTTGATTACTCCACTCGGACAAGGATAAAATTTGAGGTTTCTCTTGAGGCAATTCAGGAATCGGTACAAAATCCTGGCCAAACACAACTTTAAAAGGGGTCATTCCGGTACTGCTATGTACTGAATTATTGTACGCCACCTATGCATGTGGCAAAAGTTCAGCCCAATTATCCTGTTGATAATTGATAAAACACCAAAGGTACTGCTCCAGAACCGAGTTAGCCCATTCACAAGCCCCATTAGTCTCTGGATGGTGGGCGAAGCTTAGTCCCTGGGTGGAGCCAATCAATTTCAGGAACTCTTTGCAAAAGTGGGAGGTGAATTGGACCTCCTGTCCAAAATAATGCATTCAGGCACTCCATGTAATCTATATATGTGTAAGATAAACAATTTAGCCAATGGCTTTGCTGATGTGATCTTGGAACAAAGCACAAAATGGACCTGTTTGGAGAACAGATTGGTAATTACCCAAATGACAGTATTTCCAAGGCTTTCTAGCAATTCGACCATAAAATCCATCGATATCTCCTTCCACGGGGCCCCAGGTCGGGCAACACTTTGAAGGAGACCTTGGGACTTCCCTTGTGGTCTTTTTGTGGCTGTACATACAGGACAACTGTTGTTGTTTATTAGTTGTTTATTAGTTTGTATGCTGCCCACTCCCGAAGGACTCCGGGTGGCTCACAATAAACAGGGAAAGGGAAATAAGACAATACAAAGAATTTAAAAATGCACAACATTCACAATTGAGGCGGGGCTAGATATTTCAATAGCCCCCAGCCTGTCGGAACAGCCAGGACTTGGTAGCTTTACGGAAGGCCGGGAGGGTAGTAAGGGTCCGGATCTCCACGGGGAGCTCATTCCAGAGGGCTGGCGCAGCAACAGAGAAGGCTCTCCCCCGAGGGGTTGCCAGCCGACATTGGCTGGCCGATGGAACCCAGAGAAGGCCAAGCCTGTGAGATCGAATCGGTCTTTGGGATGTAATTGACAGGAGGCGGTCTCTCAGGTACCCAGGTCCGATGCCATGCAGGGCTTTATAAGTAATGACTAGCACCTTGAAGCATGTCCGGAGACCAATGGGTAGCCAGTGTAGCTCGCGGAGGATAGATGTAACATGGGTGTACCTGGGTGCACCCACAATCACTCGCGCAGCTGCATTCTGGACTAGCTGAAGTCTTCGAACACTTTTCAAGGGCAGCCCCATGTAGAGCGTGTTACAGTAATCCAGTCTTGAGGTGACGAGGGTGTGAGTGGCTATCTGAAGTGCCTCCCGGTCCAGGTAGGGTCGCAATTGGTGCAGCAGGCGAACCTGGGCAAAGACCCCTCTGGTCACAGCCGACAAATGGTGATCTAAAGTCAGCTGTGGGTCCAGGAGGCCTCCCAAATTGAGAACCCTCTCTGAGGGGCGTATAATTTCACCCCCCAGCCTGAGAGATGGAATAGTTTGCCAATCTTTGGGAGGGAACATCAATAGCCATTCAGTCTTGTCGGGATTGAACTGGCTATGTAGGACTCAATGTCTTTTTTCAGGGAAGGCCATCAAAATTGCCTCTTAATCGACTTCCTGTGGGCGTGGCCTGTTGCCGAGGAGGGCTCCACCGAGCTCCTCAGAGATCTGGTCTGTATATCTAAATAAGATCATAGATAGCACCCCTTTTTGGCTAAGAAAGGGGCAGGGAGGATAGCTCCGTAGGTTAGGGTCTATTCGTAAGCCACAGCCTTTTTCTTTTTTTGGCTGTGGAAGAGATTAGATCCAGCCGAAGCGGAGCCTTTATCTCCGGCCAGTTCTTCTCAGCTGCCTTTTTTTTTTGGCAGCCCCAGACAGGCTAGCCCCCCCCAGGACAAAACAAAGTTTTTTTCAAGCTAGAGTTGATACGGGAGGGTACCACCCCTGTGAGATTTATGCTTTTATTACTATCTTAAATACCAGCACCATTTGTCTTAAAGACTTCTTTGTTTAAATAGACTTTAAAATGGCGATTTCTCTCCGTGGATGATTACTGGATGTACTTAGCCGGGCTTATCTTCCTGCAGACCGCTCCTTAACAAAATAAACTCTTTTTCTTTGGAAATAGAGGGGAGCGAAGCACTGCTTACTTGTTTATCTATTATGGCACCCAGATCAAAGAAACGTCTTGCTACAAATGTGTCTAAAGAATTTAAACAATCTTTTTTGGAAACACAGCCTTTGTCTCCTACGCCCTCTACTGGAGAAGTTTTAACACAGGAATATCTCTTTAAAATATTTAATGCCCTTAAGCAAGAACTTAAGGAATTTGTATTGCAACTTTATGAGGATCTAAAATCTAAAGTTAATCAAATGAAGGCGAATACGTTTGCAGCCGTGTCTGCCCTGTCAGATTACTCTGCTGAAATAGAGAACAAATTGGAAAGTCTGGAGAAGGCTAATTTTGATTTGACTACCAATATTCAAATTTTACAAGAAAAAATTAGAAATAACGAAGAACAGCTTATGACGCTAAATTTTGATAGGAAGGCATTTTCAATAAGAGTCAGAGGATTCCGTGAAAAGGAGCAGGAGAATTTGAAACAGACATTTGCTGAAGCCTTCAGCCATGCGCTGGGAGGCCCGGGACTTAACTTTGATTGGCAGATTCGGAAAATCTATCGCCAGAACTCATTGATAGCGGAACAGCGACAGCTCCCGAGGGACATAATTATACATTTCTCTACAAAAGAATCTAGAAACGCGATTGTGCAAAAGTTTCATAATAACAATCTCCGAGTTGATGACCAGGACGTGATTGTCTTCAAAGATATACCTTTCCAAATGTTGAGAGCAAGAAGGGACTACGCCTTTTTAACTAAAGAGCTTAGGAGTCAACAGATTCGATACAGATGGGAGGCCCCTGCCGGCATCACGGTTACATTTGAGAATCAAAGATTTCGTCTTAACTCTGTTTCGGAGGCTCAAGATTTCTATTGTAGGATTCTGAAGGCGGGACTTCCTGACGCGCTTGGAAGAGAGGAGAGACAAGCGGAAGGAGAAAGCAAACGGCTGGCCATGCGGCTGCAAGATGGAGGGGGTAGCCCCTCCTCCCTCGGAGAAGCAGAAGAACGCAGATCGAGAATTTAGATACTTCAAAAGACTTCCTAAAGTTGAGGACTGAATGGGGGTTTGAGACCTCTCTCCGGTAGAAAAAGTGGACTAATTTTTATCAGAAGGGAAAGCTGGGTGAAACTACTTTGAGCTAGATTCTAAAGTAACGTTAGCATAAATCTGATAGTGGTTAAAAGAATGCGGAATGATTTATGTTGTTTAAACTTTGTTAGATGGGACTATTTTAAAATAGAAGGTTAACTGACTCTTGCTGAAAGCATTATTTGAATATGATCCATGCTACTTAACTTTTATTTGAAGGGAAAGTTGGTTGTAATAGTTCTGAGTTATTTTTCAAATAAACGCTAGTATAAATTTGATAGTAGTAAATATAAGACAAGCAAGAGATGAGGGTAAAATGCATGTGGAATGAACTACGTTATTTGTGGTAAATATCAGACAAGCAAGGGATGAGGGCAAAATTTACGTTGTTTAAAGCTTATTAGAACAGGAAGCCGCTTGGGATTATCTTAAGATAACTGTAAAAAGAATGTGGAATGATTTATGTTGTTTAAACTTTGTTAGAAGCGACTACCTTAAAATAGAAGGTTAACTGAATCTTGCTGAAAGTATTATTGGAATATGTGGAATGATTCATGCTACAAATCGCTCTGAGTTATATTTTAAACAAATGGTAGTACTACGTTATTTGTGATAAATATTAGACAAGCAAGGGATGAGGGCAAAATTTACGTTGTTTAAAGCTTATTAGAACAGGAAGCCGCTTGGGATTATCTTAAGATAACTGTAAAAAGAATGTGGAATGATTTATGTTGTTTAAACTTTGTTAGAAGCGACTACCTTAAAATAGAAGGTTAACTGAATTTTGCTGAAAGTATTATTGGAATATGTGGAAGGATTCATGCTACAAATCGCTCTGAGTTATATTTTAAGCAAATGGTAGTATAAATTTGATAGTGGTAAATATCAGACAAGTGGGGGATGAGGGTAAAATACATGTGGAATGAACTAAGTTATCTAAATTCTATTAGAAGGGGAAGTCGGTTGGAATTACAGAAATTGATTCCTGTGTAAAGTAATATCTGATCTACGCTGCTTAACTTTACTAAGAAGGGGAAATCGGGTTAGATTATTTTGAATTACTGTTTGAAAAAGGGGTAAAGAAAGATCATTTACGTTGTTTAAATTTTACTAGATGGGAAAGTTTGATTACTTGTCTGTAAAGTTATATTTGAATATATGGCATAAACTACGCTGCTTAAATCTTACTGGAAGGGATCATGAGGTTTAGGAAGGGAACGGGAGAGTCTACAGAAGGTCGGGGTAAATAGCAAAGAAGTAAGAGATGAGAATAAAATATAGATAGAATGATTTATACTATTTAAGCATAGATAAAGATGGGGGGCTGAGATCAACACAAAGAGTGGTTTCTTTTTTTCTTTTTTCTCTTTTCTCTTTTCTTTTTTTCCTTTTTTTTCTTTCTCTGCTTTTCTTTTCTTTTTTTTTTTGATATATTACTTTTATTTTTTAATCCATATGTATACAAGATATCTTAGACAGAAGGTAGTGCCAGGTGTGGACCCTGGGAAGTCGGGAGGATTAGGGATGGGGATTGTGGGGGGTGGGGTGGGGGGGTGTTAATATAGTTTTAATAAGAACAAGAATGTATTTATATACGGTGGTTCCTTTTTCTTTTTTTTATTATTATTATTATTATTATTATTTTCCTTGGTTTACTTTACTTTTATCAGATCAAACAACACTCGAATAAAGGCATACACCAAGGAGGGAGGTAGAGGGAAGGAAAAGGGAGGAGTAAGGAAGGAGTAAGGGGAATGTAAGGAGTAAGGGGAATGTAAGGAGGGTGTCTGGGGAGTAAGGGGAGAAGGAAGGCTTGAGGGGAAAGGGAAGTAGGAGGGGAGTGTTAGAGGGAGAAAGGAAAGTTGGAGGGGGTAGATGGGTTGTATGGAGGACGCAAGGGTTAGGTGGGGTTGTGAATGATGAGTTGTGTTTCCTTTTTACTTGTTCGTTTTATTCCCTTTTTCTTTTTTTTTCTTTTCTTATAGTAAATACCCTGTATATAAATGATTGCCAATGGAATGTGAAAATTGAATAAAATATATTTCCTAAAAAAAAAATTGCCTCTTAATCAAATGCAAAGTTTTTACAAATCCAAAATGACCCGCCATTCTCGAGTCATGGGCCCATTGAAGAACAACAGTTTTTAGGCTGCAGGGACATATAGCTTAGCTCCCACCCAAGCCAGTCCATCTTTCATGGTGCATTCATTAGAATGTTTTTTGAACCAGTCATCGGACTTGAGGCCTTTCTTAAGTTTGTCCATTAGGTGTGTGGTCACATCTAAGTCCACTGGGACTTGGCTCATAGTAACCATTGGGGCAGCCAGGTTCTTAGCCGGGATGATTGGACAAACCATGGTTGATCTGGTGCTGTTGTATTGGGGAAGCTTGGACAAAGCATTGGCCATAAAGTTCTTCCCTCCTGGGATGTATTTTAGGGTAAAGTTGAACCGGTTGAAATGCTGTGCCCAGCGCACTTGTTTAGGTGATAGCTTACCCGGGGTCTTCAATGCTTCCAGGTTTTTATGATCAGTCCATACTTCAAAAGGGTGTTTTGCCCCCTCCAGGAAATGTTGCCAGGTCCTCAAGGCCCATCTGACAGCAAAAGCTTCCTTTTCCCACATGGCCCACCTTTCTGTTTCTGTAAGCTTACGTGAGGTGTAAGTGCAAGGTTGCAATTTGCCTTCTGTGTTTGTTTGGAACAATACTGCCCACACTGCCATGTCACTGGCATCAGCTTGAACCACAAAATGGTGCATCCATGTCTGGGTGTTTTAAAACAGGCTCAGCAGTGAACAATCGCTTCAATTTCTTGAAAGCTGCTTGACATTCCATAGTCCAATTCAGAGGCTTACCCAGCCTAGGTTTAACCTCTCCTTTTGATTTTAGGAGATTTGTAATTGGCAGTGCAATGCTTGCGGACGAGGGGATAAATTGGCGATAGAAATTTGCAAATCCCAAAAAACTTTGTAGTTTCTTGCCGGTGCGAGGAGGTGCCCACTCAGTGACGGCCCGGACTTTTTCCGTGTCCATCTTGATACCTTTGTAGGAGATCCAGTATCCCAAATAATCAATCCTCTCCTGGTGAAAATTTGGCATAAAGTTCAGCGGCCTGGAGTTTTTTGAGAACCGAGCGTACCAAAGTCACGTGTTCATCACGTGTTTCTGTGTAGATAAGGATGTTGTCCAAGTAAACCAACACCCCCTTGTACAGGTGCTCATGCAAGACTTCATTTATTAACTGCATGAAGACTCCTGGAACCCCCTGAAGTCCAAACAGGAGTATACTTTAAACTGGAAGCACCCCAAAGGGCAGTTGAAAGCAGTTTTCCACTCATCTCCCTCTTTTATTCTGACTCTGTAGCATGCTTCCCTTAGGTCCAACTTCATGAAAAATTTCCCTTTACCCAACTGGGCCAACATGTCCTTCATGAGTGGCAGAATGTGTATATATTTTCCATGCAAATGCCATTAAGATTTTTGTAGTTCACCCATAAACAAAAGGAACAATGTTTTTTTTCCCTGAACAATATGGGTGCAGCCACCCGTGGTCTAGCCGGTTGTATGAACCCCCTTTTTAAATTTTTGTCATTGAACTTTTGTAATTCCTCAATCTCATGTGGAGTCATCAAATAAATCTGGGGCTTAGGGAGTTTTTCCTCTGGGAGGATTTCAATGCTGCAATCAGTGGTGATGTGAGGGGTGTAGTTTGTTGGAGGCGCTTTCACTGAAAAACTCCCTGAGGTCCCAATATTCTTTGGGGATTTTCTCTTCTCCTTCAATCTTTTCCTGCACTGTGGCAGCTAGGTTCATTTTGGCATTGGCTATGTGGGACATCCTCCCCTTCCCCTCAGGGGGTTTAGTGGAATGAATGTGCAACCACCTTTTCCTCCAGTTCACGTTAAGGGTTCCATTTCCATAGCCACGGTAATCCCAGTATGAGGGGTCGATCCATCCCAAGTGCCATGATAAAACTCAAGGTTTCTTGGTGATCCCCCATCCCCATTTCTATTGGTTCAGTTACAAAATGGGCAGGGGCACCCCCACTAATTGACCCATCCAGCTGGCAAAAGACAATGGGCACTTTCAAAGTTCTCAGTCTTAAACCCATTTTCTTCACCACCTCCGGGCTGATTACACATCGGGTGCATCCAGAGTCTAAAAGGGCCAGCATCTTCCCCTGGGCTCCAGTTGATGGCACTTTTAATTCTACTGGGATGTCATGGGGCACAATCAGGGACTCACCGAGTGGTCATCATCTGAATCAGTTTCACTTTCTCCCGTGGAAGAGGAGGGTTCCTTCCTGGAGGAAGGACATCAGCACCTTCCACGCCTTCCAGGGCAGTTTTACAGTGTCTCCCTAGCTGCCAGCCAGGTTCCTCCCTACCAGCCAGGATCAGTTTTGGCCCATGTCTAGCGTAGCAGTTGGGCTCCCAATGCCCCCCCTTTCCTGCTTTTGGTGCCTCTTTGGACCTCCCCCGCGTATGCACAAACAGCTCACGAAACTCCTGTGTGTACTCAGCCTCAGGCCTCCCCTTCTGGGTTAAGGGTTCCATCCTGCTTTTCACCTTTTGATTTAGGAGGGGGTCATCAAATGTTTCCTCAGGGCAGTCATAAATCCCTTGTAATCCCTCAGCAGGTGGGAATCATCATTACACAAGGCTAACATCCAAGCAGCCGCTTTGCCTTCCAAAGCCATAATAACACTTCTCACTTTGGCAACTTCTAATGAGAAATCCTCCCCATACTCTTGCATGTAATCCCAAACTTGCACTAAAAAAACCCCAGTTCTTTGGGATCTCCTCTGTACTTCATTCCAAGTGGAGGAATCTGAGGCATTTGGTGTCTTTGGGGTTTTTTCCCCCTCCTTGGGGGTGCATCAACTGCTGCTGCTGCTGTGGCCCCTCCCTCTTGCCCAGCTCCAGTAGCTGTTCTCAGGGACGTTTCAGGGCTAACCAGGTCTTCTGCTCCCCACTTTGCCTGCTCGGCTAATCCACTTTCCCTTTCAGCAAGAGTTACATGGATGTGTCATCGTTCACAAGCCTCCTGAAGAAGGTGTAAAACATGGGTCATCCTCTCTTTCAGCTGCCTGCCAGCCATCCTCTGGTTTTCGGCTGGTTGTGACCCTTGCCATTGTCTTCTCCTGCTTGCTGCAGGGGTTAGACATTTGGGTGCTCCCCCCAAAGAAGCTTTTAACTCTGGGATGGGTGCAAGGTCAGATCTTGCTTAATGTCAGGCATGCTCCCTCAATAACCAAGAAAGAAAACTCCTAACTCCATTGTTTGTGGAATTAAAATATTTTTACTGGTTATGAAAAGATAGCAGTGAAAGGAAAGCAAGATCTGAGCAAACAAATACATATCAAATGATAACCCATCCCCTCCCTCCAATGACCCCACCCCAGTGTCCAATCTGCAACTCCCTGAGGTGTCATATGGGGTGCATCTCCAAAAGGCATTATCAGGTTGGTATGTCCTACTTTTTTATTTTCTTTTTCTCAAAAAACTCTTCTTCTTCATCTGACAGGGCTAATCACAGCATTCTACACATAAACCAATAGAAAATCACATCATGGCAAAGGGTGGGCAAAGGGGGAACAGAAAGTTACAGCTGCATGGAATAGGGGGGAGAAAGGGCATGTGTGGGAGTAGCTGGCTCACATAGTTCATGTTAGATGAGGCTGCATAGTGAGTCCTGGCCATTTAGGCCGGAAAGATGTTTCTGGTGCGATGTTTCTCCATCCCTGTGTATGTGTGTTTCAGACAGCAGAAACTGCCCTGCACACACACACACGGAATGTTTTTGTTTTTTTTAAAAGGCAGCGTCTCCTTCTTCGTTGCTGGGCATGCGGAAGGGATCTTTCCCCATGAAGGGGTTGACTGTTCATGTAACTCCATGTGGTTGACAATGTGAATATTCTTCTGTGGAGCCAAGCTAGAGAGTATATTCTTACACATGGTTAATAAAGAGGGTACACATTGAATACAGCAACACAACAGTATCAGCAAAGCAACAAGGGTTATAACGGTTTTGGCAGTATTTCCCAACCAGCTAAAATCAGGTAACCAAGAGGTCATCCAATCCCACCAGGAGTCCAAGGCTTTGTATGTTTGTCCAACTGCTTGAACAGTATCATGTAATTTGTCCACACTGGTTTCAATTTGTCCGGACTGGTTCAAATAATGACAACAGGTAGCATTCAACCAAGCACATAGTAGGGGGATCTGCGGCGAAAGACGGGTTAGCCGGTCGGGGGAGTGGAGGGTGGAGGGTGCTCTGCTCTGTTCTCCAGGTCAGAGACAGAGACAGCCTCAAGCTGTGGTTCCTGCTGGTTGGTCATGGTCAGGCTGCTTCTGCGTTTGTGTAGGTGGTTGTATAGGTGGTTTTGGCAAATATGGTCTTACGTGCCGTCCTGGGATCCAAAGAACTTTGTTTTAGTTGGATTGCAGCGTAGTCCTTTCCCAGGTTATCAGGTCAGCAGGTCCTCACCACGTCAAGTCAGGCAAGCAGCGATAGTAGACAGGTGGACGGGAGGTGTCTGCAGTAGGTGGAGCTGCAAAATGACGAGTCGCTGCCGAGGATGGTGGGCTGCCGGTGTGTTGCACTGCTGGGAGGCCAGGGGGCGTTTTCCCCTATTGCCAATATATCTGTCCAGGGCATGTTTTAATGTCTGGTTGGCGCGCTCAGCCAACGCCTGACCCTGGCTGTTATAAGGAATGCCAAATTTATGCACAATGCCCCATAGGTTACAAAAGGCAGCAAAGGCTGTTTTTAATTCTTTTGGGCGTCCCAGCGATGCAAAGGTCCGAATAGAATGATTAATAACATGTTTGGTGGCTTCACCCCTTTGTGGGGATGCCATAATGTAACCTGAATACGTATCAATGGAAACATGTAAATATTTCCAAGGCGCAAATAGAGGATATTGGGTAACATGCATTTGCCAAATTTGGCAACACTCTGTCCCTCAGGGATTAACCCCCATAGGGAGAGGGTTTGCCTGCTGGCTACAGGTGGAGCACTGCTGAACAATGGCAGATGCCTCATTTGCAGTAATGCCAAATGGTTTTATGAGCGCTTTTTTATTCTGGTGAAAGTAAGAGTGGCTATCCCAAGGTGTGATAGCAGAACAAACATTGACATGGGGTGGGGGGGCTGATGCCGCAGCGTCAGCAACATCATTGCCCTCCTGGAGAGGCCCAGGGAAAGGCTGATGACTTCAGATATGGGAGACATGGAAAAAATAACAGCAAGAGGAGACAAGACTATGTAAAGTGAGAAACAGAGACGAAAGTTGTGAATCAATAGAAGAAGAGAGATAAGACTCATACAAAGAGGTTATAATCTGAGTCACATAAAGACTATCAAGAATTAAGTTAAATGGTTGTTTGTCAAATAACTGAAAGGCCAAGATGGAAGCAGCCAATTCATCTCTTTGAGCAGAGTTTTGTGGCTCTGTGAGCTGGGTGTGCCATGTACCATCCTCCTGCCAGGCACATGCTCCCATCGGCAAAGACAGTTATAGCGTCTTTGATAGGAAAAAGCTGTTGAAGGAGGCTTCCACTGGAGCGGAAGGGCTTTTGTAATTAGGGCTGCAAAAAGGGCGGGTTTCTGAGAAATAGTGGACAAGTGTCATGAGATCACATTCTTGGGGAATCAAATTTGGATTGGGGAGGCCACAGCGCTCCCACGGGTTGGAGAATTTTATTAACAGCCCGCAAATCATGCAAAAAACACCATTTACCAGATTCCTTTTTTATAACAAACACAGGGGTGTTATAAAGACTGTGGGATATCTCTTTCCTCTTCTTCTCTTCTCTCTCTTCACGTTCTCTTTCCCTCTTTTCCATTCTTCTGTCACTTTCTCCTTCTCCCTTCTCTCTCCTCTTCCCCCTCCCTCCTTCACTTTCATCACTTTCTCTTCACTCTCTACTGCCCAACCTGTCCCCATAAATTACCTACTAAATAGGCGCAGTTCCCTTACTGGATCCTTCGCTCACTCAAACACATACACACAAACATGTCCTCTCTCTATTGGCTTACATCTAAGAACTGTCCCATTTACCCTGAGAAGGGCTCTCTTAAAGTAACCTCGAGCCCCGCCAGAAGTTCTCACTACTTGGAGACTTCTTGTAAGATGCTTTCAAATTCATGAGGAAGATATGCAGGGGGCTGCTTGTAAGCCCTCGGAATCACCTCCCCCACACTACGAGGAGATCGCCTCTCCTGCTTGCCAGGCGATGGCCCTCTCCAAGGCCTCTCCAATTCCCCCGGCCTCTCCACCTCCCCCGGCCCCTCCGGAAGAGAAGGTTTTCCCTCTCCCTTCCGCCCCTTCCCCCACCCCGCAAGTGTGGCGTAGCGCTCTCCAAGACGCTCTGCGCGATGCTTTCAATCAAGGGGACATGGAATTAGCACAGGATTGTTTCCCCGTTTCCTTTCAAACCAACGCGGCTGGGGGGGTTGTGCCTACTCATAACTCAATCCCCTATAGGGTTGTTAAAGATCTTAAGCAAGCAGTTTCCGCCTATGGGGTGCAATCCCCATACTGCAAGGGACTGTTCCGAACCCTTTTGTCAGGCATGCTTCTTACCCCCTCTCAATATGCCATTTGGACCTCCGAATACCTTAGAGAGATTAACAAGGCGATTGCCAAGGGTCTGTCCAACAATGTTACCGCCCCTCAGCTAAGGGGAGGGGATGGGTTTGATACGGGGCCTCTGCAGGCCACGGCCCCACGGGAAGCCCTTGGAATTCTTTTCACAGATGTTTCACAGAGCAATTGATTTATAGGATCCGAATTGGAGTGGAGAAAAATGGTTTTGTGCATGTGTAAGTTTGTGTGTGTATGTGTTTGAGTGAGCGAAGGATCCAGTAAAGGAACTGTGCCTATTTAGTAGGTAATTTATGCGGACAGGTTGGGCAGTAGAGAGTGAAGAGAAAGTGATGAAAGTGAAGGAGGGAGGGGGAAGAGGAGAGAGAAGGGAGAAGGAGAAAGTGACAGAAGAATGGAAAAGAGGGAAAGAGAACGTGAAGAGAGAGAAGAGAAGAAGAGGAAAGAGATATCCCACAGTCTTTATAACACCCCTGTGTTTGTTATAAAAAAGGAATCTGGTAAATGGTGTTTTTTGCATGATTTGCGGGCTGTTAATAAAATTCTCCAACCCGTGGGAGCGCTGTGGCCTCCCCAATCCAAATTTGATTCCCCAAGAATGTGATCTCATGACACTTGTCCACTATTTCTCAGAAACCCGCCCTTTTTGCAGCCCTAATTACAAAAGCCCTTCCGCTCCAGTGGAAGCCTCCTTCAACAGCTTTTTCCTATCAAAGACGCTATAACTGTCTTTGCCGATGGGAGCATGTGCCTGGCAGGAGGATGGTACATGGCACACCCAGCTCACAGAGCCACAAAACTCTGCTCAAAGAGATGAATTGGCTGCTTCCATCTTGGCCTTTCAGTTATTTGACAAACAACCGTTTAACTTAATTCTTGATAGTCTTTATGTGACTCAGATTATAACCTCTTTGTATGAGTCTTATCTCTCTTCTTCTATTGATTCACAACTTTTGTCTCTGTTTCTCACTTTCTTCTGTCACTTTCCTCTTTTCCTCTTTGCACTTTCTCTCTTCTTAGTCTCTTTCTGTCTCTCTTTTCACTTTCTTCATTTACAACATGTATGCAGGACAGTTGGCCTTGACTAAGCCAAACACCGACCACCAGCATGTACAGAAGATGGTGAGAAGAAAACTCCCTTTTCCATTCACTCCTATCCTGGGAATTAGTTCTGCCAGGAAACAGGAAAAGGGGAGCCAGGCAAGCTATTTGTCTTAATGGGTGTATTTTAAATTTACCTTTCAGATGGTGTTTTGTCTTGTGGTTTCTGGTTCTGTGAGCTTCCTGGCACTGTCCTTTATAACTTCCCACAATGCCTTGATGGCTTTTATTGCAGTGGCTTTGTTTTTCCTGTCCTTAGGGTTAGGGGAAAAACTGGTTTCATCTGCAGTCTTTTGGGAGAAAACTGCTATTCTTTAGGTGTTTTCCTGGCGCTGTCATAGTTTGGGTGTGTGTGTGTGTTTAATGCCCGCAGTTATCTACACATTAATAATGATCAAGTACTAATAATATTTCCTTATACATTTTAGTGACCTTTCCTTACATAATTGGTGTTTTCTTTCATATATTTAGATTTCTAATTTCTGTTTCTGTTAATTAGCCATTGATAAAACAAACCCCACATGAAAAAATATTCAAAGCTGCCTTGATTTTAATTGTCAATTTATTCATTCCTGCACATTCTAATATTTATTCATTTTCATATCTTTGTTTTTCCAATGTTGTGCAAACACGATTCCAGCAGTTGTTAAAATCTAACTTCTTAGATGAAAGACTATATCTTTTCTGTTTGTTGGGGGACATCCTTCCTGAAAAGACTGTACATTGTTGTCTGATCAGTCACCTTTGAGAGGATGAACCAACAGAAAATAAAGTTGGTTTTCAATATATTAAATGGCTCATTTAATATACAGCCCTTTCATATGCAAATAGTATAATAATGCATGGAATGTGTGATGAAATGTTGATTTGTAAGTACTAATTTTCAAATGTAAAAATACAAAGATGCATAAAAGATGCGAACCAATACCGTAGGTTAGTTTTCTATTTCCTGAAAATTATCCCTTTCTTCTCTTGTGCCATTGGTGGCACAGTGGTTAAATGCAGCACTGCAGGCTACTTCAGCTGACTGCAGTTCTGCAGTTCGGCTGTTCAAATCTCACTGACTCAGGGTTGACTCAGCCTTCCATCCTTCCGAGGTGGGTAAAATGAGGACCCGGATTGTTGTTGGGGGCAATATGCTGACTCTGTAAACCGATTAGAGAGGGCTGAAAGCCCTATGAAGCGGTATATAAGTCTAACTGCTATTGCTATTGGTAAAAAAACAGAAGACTAATTCAAAGCATTTAAAAAGAAAATACATAATGACAGCATGCAAGTGTCAGCAAAAGCCTCCCCCTGACAGATAAGAGAAAGAGGTATATGACCCTACACTTTCAGAATCAACCAGAAAGAAATCCCCTCCCAGACTAAACGTGTGTGTGTGTGTGTTTCGTGCCTATACTTTGCAATAGATAAGTGCAACAGACCGATTGGGATCCTGAAATCCAACCGCTTCCCCTAAGGCAGAATGCTCTAATGTGCTTCCAGCAGCCCTTTGGGGCCAGTGGTCCTGTTCACGGTTATCACAAGAAAGCTCTGCTCCATTAAGTGGAGATTACTTTCAGGAAAACAATTCGCGGACTTGCCGCCTACCTTATGCCCTCAGAGCTTCAAAAACAAGTCACGGATAGATGCCAATAAGTGACGGGGACTGCAGGTTCCGGGAGATTGAAGCGCTCCGCTCCCCCCTCAGGAAGCAAAGTGGATACATAACTTTGAGAAAAGCATTGGCAACAAACAAATGCAAGTATTAGAAATAACAACTGAGATGGTCAAAAATCGAGTAAAAAAAGTAAAGAATTGGACATCACCTGGAAATGACCAATTGCATGGTTTCTGGCTCAAATATCTTACCAGTTTACATGCAATATTGGCCAGGCAACTGAATGAAATTTTACAAAATGGTCAAATTGATGAATGGTTGACAACTGGAAAAACATACTTGATTCAGAAGGATGCAACTAAAGGAACAATACCTGAAAACTACAGACCAATAACATGCTTGCCAACAACCTTCAAATTACTCACAGCCATTATTGCAGATAACATTATGGGTTATTTGGAAAGAAATAACGTCTTGCCAGTAGAGCAAAAAGGCAACAAAAGAAGGAGCAGGGGCACAAAAGATCAGCTCCTAATTGATAAAATGATATTAGAAAATTGTAAGAACAGAAAAACGAACTTGAATATGGTCTGGATTGATTACAAAAAGGCATTCAACTCATTGCCACATAGTTGGATCATAAAATGCTTAGAAACAACTGGCATTAGCAAAAATATTACATCCTTTACTGAAAAGGCACTGAAACAGTGGAGAACTGAGTTGGCAGTAGGGAATGAGAACTACGGCATGGTTAATATCAAGTGAGGAAATTTTCAGGGTGATTCACTTTCACCTCTTCTCTTCATCATCGTGATGATCCCACTATCAGTAATCTTTAAAAAAATGAAATTAGGTTACCAAACAGCCAAAGAAGCTGAAAAAATTTCGCATTTACTATATATGGATGATTTGAAACTCTATGGAAAGTCAGAAATAGAAATCCAATCATTGACAAACACAGTCCGAGTATTCAGCACCGATATTTCAATGCAGTTTGGCATGGAAAAATGCGCCACTGTATCCATAAAAAGGGGCAAAATCACTGCATGTGAGGGAATTGAAATGCCCAATGGCCAACTAATTAAATGTAATGAAAATGAAGCCTACAAATACTTAGGCATTCTGCAGTTGGATAACATCAAGAATGGAGAAATAAAAACTATTGTCAGGCGAGAGTACACCAACAGAGTCCCCTCTGAGGAGCTTTACCTTGTCGTGATGGAGGGGATTGTGCGCTCTAATGATCCTAAGGGATATGCTGAACAGGTGCAACCATATCAGACAGGTCTTAGGTGAAGGGCCAGACAAAATTTGCTCCACAACCCATTCAAATATGGTGAATATGGAAAAAAATGAAATTTATGCCGGCTGAATTGTTGCCTGGATAAACAAGGGTTTCGTTGGATGCTATGGCTCCTGGGCATTCTGTGCAAAATGAGCTACAGGGCTCAGCTCCCTCTGCTAGGCAACCAGGGCATGGAGCTGACAAGCTACTGGAAGAAAAAGTGAAAAAGCAAAAAATCTGGACTAGGGAAGAAAACATCTCTATTATCAAAGCTTACTATCAGTCTGAGCCAGCAAAACGTAGATTTCAAAAATGAATGTATTAGATTTGGAAGGTGAACCACATGGATTGTGATATCAGTGAACAAAGGCTAATGGACCAACGACGTATAATTCTAAGCCACAAATTTTTCACTATAGCAGAAATGGCTCGGATAGACTATAAGAAAGCTTTTGATTCAGTTCCCCATAGCTGGATCAAGAAATGCCTGAAAATCTGGCATTAGCAGCAACATACAAAAACTCATGGAAACTTCAATGAACCTCTGGAAAATGAAGCTTATAGCTAATGAAGAAGAACTGTGTGAAGTTGAAATTAAATGAGGCATTTTCCAGGGCAATTCCCTTTCACTCCTACTTTTTATACTCTCAAAGCAGGGGTGGGTTCCTCCCAGTTCGCCCCGGTTCGCGCGAACCGGATCGTTGGTGAACCCGGAAGTAAGTAACTGGCCCCTGTCGCTGCAAAGCGCCCTTTTCCCGGCATGTCGCAACTCGCTCGCTCGTTCCCCTGCCAATCTGCAGCTCGCTCGCTCGCTCCCCAAATGTACGCACTAAGCCCAGCCTGCCGCTCACTGATTGGCTGGAGTCCAGCCAATCAGTGAGCGGGCTGGAGGCAAAGCAAAGCTTTTTTCACACTTGACCTCCATTTGAAAATTCCCTTTGGCCTTCGCTTGCTGCTTCCCCCTCAGGTAAGCAACAAAGCCCCAGCAGCGGGACTTGGGAGGCTTCGGGTGGGTGGCGGCAGCCCAGCTTTTGCAAGGGAAGGCCTCCAGACCTTCCCTCATGAAAGCTGTGTGCTCACGTGCACTACGTGGCCGAAGCCGGGGGGGCAGCGGTAGCAGTGGTAGCGGTGGTAGCAGCGGTAGCGGCTGAAGGTGGGGGGCAGTTGCCTAGCTTTTGCGAGGGAAGGCCTCCAGGCCTTCCCTCGCGAAAGCCACGGGCTCGCGTACACTACACGGCCGAGGGCAGGTGGGAGGGCGGTAGCGGCGATAGCGGCGGTAGTGGCGGTAGTGGCGGTAGTGGCGGTAGCAGTGGTAGCGGATGAAGTGGGGGGGCGGCAGTCTAGCTTTCGCGAGGGAAGGCCTCCAGGCCTTTCCTTGCGAAAGCCGCAGGCTCACGTGCACTACACGGCCGAAGCCGGGGGGCGGCAGCCTAGATTTTGCAAGGGAAGGCCTCCAGGCCTTCCTTCGTGAAAGCCATGTGCTTGTGTGCACTACACAGCCGAAGGCAGGGGGCAGCGGTAGCGGCGGTAGCGGCGGTAGCGGCGGTAGCGGCGGTAGCGGCGGTAGCGGCGGTAGCGGCGGTAGCGGCGGTAGCGGCGGTAGCGGCGGTAGCGGCGGTAGCGGCGGTAGCGGCTGAAGTGAGGGGCAGCTGCAGACTCGCGTGCACTACAGGGCCGAAGCCGGGGGCGGCGGCCTAGCTTTTGCAAAGGAACGCCACGGGCTCGCGTGCACTATGCAGCCGAAGGTTGGGGATGGCGGTAGCAGCGGTAGCGGCTGAAGGTGGGGGCGGCAGCCTAGCTTTTGCAAGGGAAGGACTCCTGGCCTTCCCTCCCGAAAGTCACTGCCTGGCGGTGAAGGCGGCCTACCTTTCACAAGGGAAGCCCCCCCGCCCCTCCTCTCTAGCTTCACCTGGCAGGCTTCCCTAGCCTTGTCTGAGGGTCCAGTGTCTTACCTGTTCCTGCTGCCTGCCTGCTCCCTGTTGCATCCATCCATTGTGACGAAGATCCATTCATCGCATGGGAGTGCTGCTGATTCTGCCTGTGGTAAGTGACCCTTTTTTATTTTATTTTTTAAATGTATTTTAAAATAATATTTTATTTAATGCACAGAATTTTTTATAATAGTTTTACTTAAAAGTATTGAGTGTAGAATATTTTGAAAAGGTTTACTTTAATTTATTTTGGATAGAATCTTTTTTTAAATTGTCTTAGACTATTTAAAAAAAGATTCTATCCAAAATAAATTAAAATAAACCATTAAAAAAAATTCTATAATCAATACTTTGAAATGTATTGTGCATAGAATTTTTTATAATAGTTTTATTATATTTTATTGTGTATGGAAGATTATTAATGGTTTCATTTTAAGTTATTGTGTGTGGAATAGTTTGAAATGGTTACAGTGTAAATTATTCCTGGTGGATTGAACTAATGGTTTCAGTATGGCTGGTACAATAACTTAAAATTGTTACAGTGTAAATTATTGCTGGTGTAATACTTAACAATGGTTTTTAAGGATTTCTTTTATTTATAAAATATGTTTTTTTAATTATTCTTTGGGGAATTTTATTTTTTAATTGTTTATAAAATATATTTACTACAAGAAATGTTATTCCTTTTTGCAAATGTTTTTTTTTTGGATGCAATATGTTGCTTTTAAGTGTTCAGACCAAGTTTATGTGTCTCAAAGTGGCTGCTTTTCTATGGGCAGGCCAGGTCTCTTGCAAGGCAGTTTTGCCAGATTTAGTGTCAGCCTCTGATTTGTTGCTGCTTCGGCTGCCATTGAAACGGGGAGGGGGGCAATGTATTTGGGAGGGGAATACTAATTGTGCTGGAGGAAGATTCTGGAGTTTCTGCTGCCTGTCTTACTGCGCATGCGGAGGAGGTTTCCCGCCAAGGCCAACGGCACCAACATTCCATCTGGGTGATGCCTTTCGACGTTATCTCACACCTGACACTTGGGAGAATTATGATTGGACTGTAACTGGGATGCCAAGGGGAGGGGAATGGGTTATTCTATATATCATTTGCTTTCGCGCCTAAATAATCAGTTTTCGCTTTGCTACACTTCTAATCATTTATAATTAGTAAAAGTACACTTGATTCTATCAATGGAGTCTCGTGGTTTTCTTTCCTAATTACTCAATGGAGGAGTGCTGACATTTAGTGTTTTTCACCCTCATTGTTTAGGTAATTCTGAGATGGTTGATGGTTCTGTAAGTGCCTGTCCTTTATAATTTTCCACATTGCCTTGATGGTTTTTATTCCAGTGACTGTCTTTCCTGTCCTTAGGCTTAGGAAAAAAAAACTGGTTTCATTGGCAGTCTTTTTTTGGGGGGGGGGGTGATTCTTATTTTTGGGTGTTTTCCTGGCACTGTCATAGTTTGTGTGTGTGTGGGTGGGTGGGTGTGTAATGTCCCGCAGTTATCTATGCATTAATAATGATCTAGTAATATTAATAATATTTAGTAATTAGTAATATCTAGTAATAACATCATCTTAGCCACTCCCACCAGGTCACATGGGTGGCAGCCTGGCAGGCCACTCCCATCTGGTCACATGGGCGGCAAGCCACTCCCACAAAGGAGCCACGCCCACAGAGTAGGTTCGAACAATTTTTGAAACCCACCCCTGTTTTTCTCCCAATTTCCAATTTTCCCCTAACAACTGATGGAATGGAGTTTTTTTTAAGTCTAGGTTGATTCAAAAGAAGGTGCTACTACCTTTAGTAGAGCTTGGTCTCTGGAGAGCCTGAATAAACCTGCAGCCCAAATGAGAATTTGGCTAAAAATCTGAAGCATGTAATTTTAGGATAAGACAATTGGGTAAGCCTTAACAAGCTGCAGGGACAAATCAAGAATTAAATATAGGTTGCAAAGGAACAATTGGTAGGGGAGTGCTGAAAATTTAGGATTTTGCATCTGACATCCTTATGGGAACACTTTATTATGTATTGTTTGAGAGTCGTGGGTATGTACCAGAGGTGGGTTTCTACCAGTTCGCACCTATTCGTTAGAACCGGTTCATCAAATCTACTGAACCGGTTAGAAGAGGTTCCACCAGTGGACCCGGAAAGCAGGCCACACCTACAGAAGAGATTCCAAAATTTTTTGAAACCCACCACTGGTCCTTGGATATGATTATTCTACACTATCATGCTCATATTTATAAAACTCAGTGCCTCTGTGAAAAGTAAGGATGACTACTGCGTTTGTCATGCAATCAGAACATTGCGTGTGTTGAAGTTGTTTTAACGCAAACCAAAGATGCCTTTTAAAAAACAAGTTTACATCATATTCTTATGCATGCCAGTGCTGTGTGTGAGGTAATTTAAGGTGGTTCTGACAAGTGTCGTCGGCATCTTCATATCCGGTCACATGGGTGGCAAACCACTCCCATCCGATCACATGGGCAGCAAGCGACTCCCACAAAGGAGGCCACACCCACAGAGTAGGTTCGAACAATTTTTAAAACCCACCATTGTTTCAAAGCTACCACTGACAATCATTTTGAAGAAGATGAACTGTGGATACGAACTTGCAAAGAAAGGACTGAAAATCTTGCACTTGGTGTACATGGATGATTTGAAGATGTTTGGTAAAACAAAAGCTGAACTGAATTTATTAATTGAAAGCACAAAAGTATTTAGCCAAGACATTGGTATGCAGTTTGGAATTGACAAATGTGCAACAATGGCAACCAAAGCAGGCAAGGTCATAGAAGACGATGGAATAGAACTTGAGAATGAAAAAATGATAAAGGCAGTAAAACCAGAAGAAGGCTACAAGTAGTTGGGGATTTTAGAGACCTCTGACTTAATGTATAATAAAGTCAAGGAATTAACTTTAGCAAAGTACATTCAACGAATTCGCAAGATATTAAAGTCCAAATTGAGTGGAGGAAACATCATAAAAGCCATAAATACCTGGGCTATACCTGTGATTCAATACTCTGCAGGAATAATTGACTGGACCCAGATGAAGGTGGACAATTTGGACAGAAAAACAAGGAAGCTTGTTACAATGAATCATGCTTTGCACCCGAAAAGTGATGTTGACCGATCATATCTACCAAGAGCAGAGGGTGGTCGAGGACTCCTACAAGTAAAACAGACTGTGGAAGAAGAAAAACACAGCTTGAATGATTACATCCAAAAAAGTGAAGAACCAATGATTAAGGAAATAAATAAAGGAGGCCTTTTAAAGACAACTAAGTCAAAAGCTGAATATAAGAAAGAAGTAATTGAGAAGTGAGCTGAAAATTGGAAAAACATGCATAGCCAATACTTGAAAAGTATTGAAGGAAAAGCAGACCAAAAGCTAACTTGGAACTGGTTAAGATCAGGAGCACTGAAAAAAGAAACAGAAGGCTTTATTTTGGCAGCTCAAGAACAAGCCTTAGCCACAAACTGCATGAAGGCAAAAATTCAACATGTTACCACCAACAGCAAATAATAATGAGAAAGATGAGACAGTTGACCACTTGATCAGTGGGTGCAGCAAAATTTCACAAACTGACTACCTACAATGCTATGACCGCGTTGCTTAGATCATTCACTGGAAATTGTGCCAAAAGTTTGGATTTAAGTACAGCAAAAACCACTGGGACCATCAGCTTGAGAAGGTTTTAGAGAATGAGAAAGTCAAGATCTTGTGGGACTTCAGAATTCAGACTGACAGGCACCTGGCCTACAACACACCTGACATAACAATGGTTGAAAAGAAAAAAGTATGGTTCATTGACATTGCAATACCTGGTAATGCATGAATTGAAGATAAACAGCAAGAAAAAAATCACAAAGTACCGGGGCTTGGAAATTGAAGTTGAGCGACTGTGGAAAAAGAAATCGTTTGTTGTCCCAATTGTAATTGGAGCCCTTGGAGCAATACCTAAAGGCTACCTCACTATTTGGAAATTTTAAATTTATTAGATTTGAACATTCTGATTCTACAAAAAACCACCCTACTTGGAACAGCTTATATCCTCCAAAGTTACCTTAACAGTTCCTAGGTCCTTGGTTAGGACTCGAGCTGTTGAGCTACCAACCAGCCCCAAAGGCTGTGAATTTCACCAAAGAGTAACATAATAATAATAATATAACAAAATTGGATCATTCTTTGATTTTACTGTTATGCTTCCAGAATTCCATCTTTTCCACATGGCACTTCTTACCTGCTCTGTTATCCAAGTTAGGAAACCACAATCTTTCCAAAGTTAACCAAACCACCTGCTTTTCCCTTTCTCCAGCTGCTCCCTTTGTGGGAAGACAGAATCACGAATCCAGACTCCACTCTCACTTTGTACTCAGAATACATATCACATGTCCCATCAATTGTGGTCTCTCACACACAGAGCCTACCTAACTTCCAAGGCAATACTTAAGCCCAATTTTCTTACCTTGGTCTGTGCTCAGAGTTGCCCAGTTCCAGCATTGTTATGGTTGACAGGACTCTTTTTACTATTATAGTAAGAGCCGTAGTGGTGTAGGGTATTTCTGCTGATCACTGGCTGCCAGCAGTTTGGCAGATCGAATCTCACCAGACTCAAGGTTGACTCAGCCTTCCATCCTTCTGAGGTGGGTAAAATGAGGACCCAGATTGTTGAGGGCAATATGCTGACTCTGTAAACCCCTTAGAGAACTCTGTAAAACATTGTGAAATGGTATATACGTCTAGGTGCTATTGCTATTATTTTCTTTAATCTTCGTACTGAGTTCTACAGACACACGGGAGTCACCAAGCATTCACGACATAGGACATGTCTTCCCAGTCAGTGTTCATTTTGCAGTTCCTGCAGCTGTCTGGAGAATCCCGGACAAGCCCCCAAATTGTGGGATTTATTGTCTAGTTTAAAAGTATTGCAAGCCAAAACTTATAAAAGAAAACAATGGTAATTTTAATTACTACTTTGCAAAGTGGGTGTATCATGTACACACAGGTACAGTGGACACATCTTAAGCGATCAATATACTTCCTTTATATTCCCTATCACCATCGCAGGTTTACCTCCCATCTTTTTCTCATTAGTTGAGTACTCAAGCCATCACAATCTATCCGAGGAGCCTAAAATGAATATATTTCCCCTGTCCCTTATTTACAATTTATCTCTAATAACTATTAGTTTTTAGGGTTTGTTTCTAGTTGCCAACAAATTGTAACTAAAACCGGTTCTGAACATAATAAGGGCCTTTCATCCCTTTGTTCCTACATGCAGCTTTAATCTCAAGCAACATTTATGAGATAATACACAGTGTATTCCTTTCAAAGATTAGTACGTCCTTCTACAATTTCTGTAAAAACAATACTCCTTTCTACTTTCCCACACAAGGATAGAAGGAAAGGCCTTCTATATGTAATCATATACCTCTACAATATATTGGTAGGAGGTTCCACTATTGAAATTGTTTCATTTTTTATTTTTAAAATTTCATTTTCAGAAAAACAGAAAAATTGTGAAAGCATTCTTTCACAGATTGGGGCTATGGGGTAGATACCAGATAAGGCATCCCTTGGAAATTAGGTTTGACAGCTGTGAAGCTTGTGAAAAGGACAAATTGAAAGTCTCTTACGCTATGGGCTCAGCTGGTCTGCTATAATCTCCATGCCTAGAAAAGCTTTTTCATATCTTTTCTTGTAAGGCATAACATAGGAAGCATCCTTTAAAAAAGGAATGACTTGACTCTACTTGATTCTGATTTTCTAGTGCTCAGGTTTCCTTTGGGAAAGCGAGATTAGGCAGGAAAAATCTTGCTGATTTGGGGAGAGTTCCATTCTCAAATTAACATGTATACCATGTACAATGGAAATGTTTTGCAAAGAAGAACTTATAATGTTTATCTTCCTATTGTCAAACTTTACATTAAAAGGTAATTGAAGGGCATGAAGGAAATTCTATGTGTGCAAGATTTATCACCAGCCAAATGTCCTTGCTCTGAGCTGAAAACAGTATTACTTTCTTCACTAAGAAACTGCCACTGCAGCTCTCTCTAACATTTATTCAAGTCAAATTTATAATATGTGGTTCATCTCTATTTTTTAGGATAGTTATAGATTTCCTTTCAGGATGTGGATTGCTGCTGCTTTTGTTTTACTTTATTTTTTGGTGCTTTTTTCAAAAGAATTTTTTATTTTTTTATTCTCTTACATATCATTTTAAGTATACATTCACATGATTGTTATTCTTCTTAACATTTATCATTCTTATATATTTATTATTTCATTTAATAGGTTATAATATACAGTCTAGGTTGCTTTATTTACCATCCCTTCCTCCTTTTGTAATACCACATTGTTTTCCCTTTCTTTTCTCCTTCCGTCCCTTCTCTACTTCCTTCCTTTCTCCTTTCTTTCCCCTTCCTTCTTCCCTTACCTTTCTCCTACTCCTACTCTTCCTCTTCCTACCCTCTCTCCTTCTCTTTCTCTCCCTTCCATCCACCTCTCTTACCTCTTTCTTCTTTCCCCTGTCTTCCCTTCAGTCTCTCCTCCTCACTCCCTTTTTTTTCTTTCTTTTTTTATTTTTTTATTTTTATTATACAGACAACACATACACACACACAAAAAAAACAAGGATAAAAGCATCATCACATACAGCATGTGTTACAGGTGTTTTAACATCCATATTCTCGAATAACATTTACCATCACAGATTTTTCATCTAGTATAACTAAATACCTCACTTTCATTGTACAATATATGTTCAATTACAATTAGTATTATTTTTTCCAATAAATCATAATTCCCTTACATTCTTGATTGTCTATTTGATAACAATATACCTTTATATAATCCCCATGTGAAAGAAAACAAACATTTATATTTATATATCACTATTTTCAATTATGCATAGTTCCACCAATCAACTATCAGGTATGCTTATGTTCACTGTTACTCTTGTACCTCATACATTCAAACAGAAATCTTATTCCTTCATTTTTCAACAAAATATTCTAATTAGTCGCTACATATATATATATATATATATATATATATATATATATATATATATGTATGTATGTATGTATGTATGTATGTATGTATGTATGTATGTATGTATACGTATACGTATACGTATACGTATATGTATATGTATATATATACACATACCATTTTTTAATTATTCCCTTATTAAAATTATTTATCAACAAGATATCATTGTAATATGTTCTTAAGGTTATACATTATATCACCAATCCTCTATCAAGTATACATAAAGTTATTGTTATCCTTATCCTTATCCTTCTTAAAGCAAAAAATTCTAAAGTATTCAATTCATAGATGTATCAGTTTTTCATTGTATCGTTGTTAATCTATTTCACAGCATAATTGTGTTATCATTTAACTCCTTCAGTTAAAACATGAGTAAAGCATTTTTCATTTCCAAGTTTTTTCCCCAGCCACTGATAAAACAAGTCCCATATCTTATAAAATTGCTCGTCCTCTTGTTCTTGGTATTGTTTCATTTTTCCAGTTTTTTGCAAATCCGATTCTGGCTGCTGTTAACACGTTTACAATCAGATATTTTAAGTCTTTAATATAGATTTCTGGTATGATTCCCAATAAAAAGACCTATGGTTTAAAGTCTATTTGTTTGTGTATCATCTCCAACCACATGTGGATTTTAGCTAATATCTTTTAGCTTCAATGCAAGTCCACCACATGTGGTAATATGAGCCCGGTATCTGATGACATTTCCAACACTTTTCTGATTTATTCTTGGAAGTAATTAAAAAACTATACGGATACTTTTTGGAGGTTAAATTACAAGAAGAACAAGTTAAAGAAATGATGATAGCTTGGGGGAAAATTTTTAGGTATGGGATTGATTTAGAGAAATGGCAGAAACTGTGGTCTCAAAACTATAAAATGACAATGTCTACTGCATATAGAGAAAATTTGTATAAGATGTTTTACAGGTGGCATCTACCCCCAACGAGAATTGCAAGAATCTCCGTTTCTTTTTCTATTGTTGTTGGTGTATATTTCAAAACTCAGTTTACGTTTCCTTGGGATAGTATTTCTGCCAATCCAAATATAATTTAGTATCATTTCTTATTCCCTTACCTTCGCTAATCTACCGTAGTTATATTCCCCCCTTTATATCTCGTTCTTGAATATATACTTATATATTTAATATTATCTTTTCTGTTTTCCCCTTCTCCCCCCCCCCGCCTTTTCCATTTAAATAGTGCATCGTCTGGACACTTTATCTTCTCCCTACTTTCTTTTCTAGCTTGCTTTCTCTAGCCAATCATAAAATCTTCCTCATGTCTTGAAGTACTCCAATTCCTCTTTATCCTTTATTTTCATTGTCAACCATTTCTGCCCAATCTAATATCTTTTTTATTATCTCTTTGTCTGCTGGTAACTAATTTAATTTCCAATTTGGGACAAATACAATTCTCGCTGCTGTAGTTACATGTATACTCAAATAAGTATCCTCTTTCTTGAATTTCTCTGGGATAATACCTATTAGAAATATCTCTGGTCTAAATTCTATTTCTTGTAACATTTTTTTAACAATGCTCTTATTTTAGTCCAACATTTCCTTGCTTTTGCACATGTCCATCAAATATGATAGTATGAACCTATTACTTGTTGACATTTCCAACATTTCACTGACTTGTCTTTAAATATCTTTGCTAATTTTCCCGGTGAAATGTGCCATCTGTAAAACATTTTGTATAAGTTTTCTTTGTAAGCTGTTGACATGGTTAATTTATAATTCCTTGCCACTTTTCTAGTTCAATCATGTGGCCAAAATTCTTTGCCCAAGTTAACTTTGAATATTTAACCATTTCTTTTTCTAGCATAGTTCTTAATTGCTGCTGCTTTTAAAGAGGGCTGGAAGCAAGACCCTTCTCTCCATATTGTCAGTCCTTCTACAAAATGGAGGCACTGTTTAAATACAAGGTGGCTGCTATGATAAGTGTCACAAGATATTAATGTCAAGCTTCAAAGCATGCTTATGCTGTTGCTCTGGTTGCCAACAAACTAGGGGGGAGGGAAGGGGGGAAATGGAATATCGGTTCCAGACATGAGGACAGCAAACCTTGGAAATCAAGGACATTTTAGCAGGTGGCAAAGATCCTCAGAAGTATTTTCTCATAACAATTCTACTGCATTTAATTGGACAGTGTGACTTACACCAAGATGGGGAGGGAGAATTCTATACTTTAATTATATGGGATTGTATGGGAAATAGCCAGAGTTGATTTTGCCTTAATCTGTATCAAAATGATGTACTTTGCCTAAAAAGATTGGACTGTCTTGTTTGCTCGGTTGAGTTCATCAATCAGAACCTTGAAAACTAATTTATCGGACCGGAAGCTGACGTCGCAATGACATGACGGTCAATCTAAGGGCTCTGAGGCCGCTGCCAAAATTCCAGTCACAGGACGGTCCAACTAGACCTAAACATCCTGAAGAGATGGTGATAGGAAGGGGCATATCCTGCCGATCCCAGAGACACCTGTGAAGTCTCTGGTGATCCAGGAATAGCTCTAGGAAGCAGCCGTTAAGGCTCACAAAACTGCTGACAGCTTCAGAAGTGAAAGTGCAGGAGAGAGTGTGTCATTCATGGTGAAATTTTTACTTTTTTTCTGATTTATGAGATTGATGAGAGAGAGAGTAAGCGGTGAACATAAGGTGAAAGTTTTTCCCCTCCTTTTTATTGTTGGAAGCCTGACTGGACTTTCTAATCAGTGCAGTGTTAAATGAAGCAGGCTTTTTTTCTTTTCGTTTTCCTGCCTTTTACTTTTTGGACCGTTTGATTACTAAGTTCTTTTATTCCACTGTTTAGGAGACTTTTTTATATACAGCATTTCTCATTTGGCTTTTTACTTTTACTTTTTTTCTTTTTTCTTAATAAGGCAGAGAACACAATACAGAGAGAGAAAGTTTTGGATAAGTAACACTGCCACCTAGAGGCTTTGAAACTTTGTTTTTATTTTTTGTCTGAATGAATGTTTGGAAAAGATTGCTCTCCAAGGTTACTGGCTCAGCCAGGACTGATGGGAGAAGAGTTATTTACACAGGTGCTCATTCTGAAATTCTCAGTCCTTGAAATTCTGCCTGGAGAGAATAGATAACAACTGTAAGAGTAAACCTGGAGTGATCTTGAAAGGCTTTCATTTTATAAAAGTTTTGAATTTATTTTTCTTTTGTTTAGAGAGCTTTAACTTTACAAGAAGCCTTGAAACTATTTTTCAAACTATTTTTCACTAAAGTAAATAAATAATTATTTATTTAAAAATAAATAAAGACAAAACAAAGATCTTGACAAAGAATATGTCAACAAAAAGAAGAGTTGGGAGAAACATGGAGATGCACGTTATAAACAAGGTTAAATATTTGGGGATATATTTGACAGCAAGATGCAGCGCTCTTAAAGACAATAATTACTATAAACTCAAACAACAGATCATGATGGACCTGAAGAAATGAGAGAATCTACAACTTTCGATGATAGGGAGAATATCTACAATTAAAATGAATATTCTACCTAGAATTTTATATCTGTTCCAGATGATTCCAATTAGAATAGGGAAGGAATATTTTGATGACTTAAATAAAATAGTGTTGAAGTATATATGGCAGGGGGGGGAAGCAAGAATAAAAATTGTTACAAGATGCAAGAACAAGAGGAGGATTGGGCCTGCCAAATTGGAAACTATATCACCAGGCAGCAAATTTGATGTGGGTTAAAGAATGGATAACACTAAGGAATATCAGATTATTGATTCTTGAAGGACATGATCTATTGTTGGGATGGCATGCATTTTTATGGTACAAGGGAACTAAAACACAGGAGTATTTTAGAAGACATTACCTAGGAGAGGCTTTGCTACTATATTGGGAGAAGATTAAAAGACAATATTATTTTAAAAATCCAATCTAGCTATCAACTATCGAAGCTTTTTCATATACAATAATATACAAAAAGGAACAAACAGTGATGGTGTTATATTGTGATATAATATAATATGTAATATATGTAATATATAATATGTGATATATTGAATACAGAGAGTGAACATAAATCTATGCAAGATCTGGAAAAGGAAGGTATAAAGATCAATTGGTTTTCATATGTGCAAATACAATCTAGATATGACAAGGACCGTAAAGGGGAAGGTTTTTATGATAAAATGACTGATGATGGCTAGATAAAATTTTGATGGGTACTGATGAAAAAGTAATTTAAAAACTTTATTGACACTAAGTTAGAAGAAGAACAAGTTAAAGGAACTATGATAGCTTGGGGGGGAAATTTTGGGCATGGGATTGAATTAGAGAAGTTGCAGAAATTGTGGTCCCAAAATTACAAAATGACAATGTCAACAGCATATAAAGAAAATTTGTATAAGATGTTTTACAGGTGGCATCTACCCCCAACGAGAATAGCAAGAATGTTCAAGAATAAATCAGAAAAGTGTTGGAAATGTCATCAGACACCGGGTTCATATTACCATATGTGGTGGACTTGCGCAGAAGCTAAAAGATATTGGACTAAGAGCCACATGTGGTTGGAGAAAATGACACAAAAACGTATAGACTTTAAACCAGAGACTTTTTTATTGGGAATTATACCAGAGATATATATAATAGAGACTTGAAATACTTGATTGTAAATGTTTTAACAGCAGCTAGAATTGTATTTGCAAAAAAAAAATGGAAAAATGAGAAAATACCAACGCAGGAGGAAACTATTCAAAAAATTATGGAATGTGCAGAAATAAGTAAAGTGACATTTGAAATTAAAGAACAAGAAGAGGAACAATTTTACAAGGTTTGGGATTTGTTTTATCAATGGCTAGATAAAAATCATGGTAATGGAAAAAGTGGGAAAACTTTTTATATTTTAGGAATAATAGAATGATATATGCAATACTATAAAGGTTTAGCACTGTTAAACAGATTAGAACGATGTAATGGAATAATGTTGTATGTATGATTTCAATATATAGAATATTTTGTTTAAAACATAGGAATAATAATTGGGGTTGAACTATTGAGGCAAAATGATGTTGTATGTATGGATTCAATATTCAGAATATCTTGTTTAAAATTAAGGAATAATAATTACAGTTGAAAAATTGACATTTAATAATAATGTACTTATGTTTAATGAACAATTTGTGATTCGATATATAATTGTAAGTGATGACCATGTGAAGGACGCACAAAATCTTGAAACCAAATGACACACTATATGAAATGGAAGAAGGTTGTATGTGTTTTATGGTTTTTGTTCATTTTTGTTTGTTTAAAAATTAAAAAAAGAAAACTAATTTATCAAAAGGCAAACCTAGTGAGGCTCCTCCCTGCTGCTTTCTCTAGTTGCCCATCCCACCATCCCAGATAGGTTCTATCATAGGGGTCCTCAAACTATGACCCACAAGCCAGATATGGCCCACTGAGGCCATTAATCTGGCCCACGTGCGATCATGAGGCTGCCCCACCCACATCGCCCCCACCTACCCTCTGGCCCACCTTCTGGAGGTGGAAAAGGCCAAAAATGGAATGTGTGGAGGCACCAGGAGGCCAGAAATGGGCCCGGTTTTGGGTGGCAGAATAGTTCTGGAGGATGAGGAGGCCAAAACCAGGCCCATTTTTGGGCAGCAGGGCGGTTCTGGAGGTCGAGGACGTCAAAAATGGACCCATTTTTGCCCCTAGCTTCCAGAGAGAGAGGGAGGGAGGGAGACACACACACACACACAGAGAAGTCCCGCCTCCCCCCCAAGGCAGCCACATCCTTTCACTAATCTGCTTTCCAACCCCAGGAGCGTAACAAATTAACAAACACCTAGTCACATGACCACTTAGCAATACCCTACCAGCCAACTCCGCTGGCTGGTTGGGCATAGATACCAATTAAACAGTTAACAAAACCAGAACAAATAGACACAGGAACTAGCCAGATTTCTGAGCCTGCTTCTTTTCAGAAACAGAGATCAACATTTTTCCTTCCAAACAAAGTTGAATAGGGAAAATTATCCCATCAATAAACACAGGATTAAACATCACCAAGCACAGAATTGAACTTCATCAAAAACCAGTTTCAGACCAAAAGTGAGAATTCAGTCACGTTTTAATGTCAATCTTTCTAGCTAGCCAAGAAGCCTTGCTGAATGTCACTCATCTTGGTTCCTTGTCATTAAAAGCTTTTTTCCGGCAGCTCTGCTTCATAATTCAATTATTTCTTCAAAGTGCTGATCATTGCATCCCAGCTGGAAGAACTCCAACAGGGGAGTATTTCCTCCCAACAACAGTGTAACAAGATTAAAACAACCCTTCCCCTTTAAGAAAGTCACGCCCCAACAAAGTATCAGCAAAGAAAATAAAAAAACATCCGGAGTCAGTAAATCTAGGCATACTGCCAAGAATGTAATTGGAGAGGTTCTCCAAATTGCTTAGAAAATTAGCTACCAATTCTAGTGAATAGGTTGAATCCCACCTCTGGCTTGTTCCCCATTTCTATAGAGTAGCTTGCCTGCCAGTTTTAGAGGGGTATGGTTTTCTTCTCAGTAGTTCCTTAATTTGAAATTTTTATTAGTTTAACAGAATATAAAATACAAAAATACAAAGAAAAATTGAAATAATGGAAAAATAGGAGAGGAAGAGGGAAAATGTAAGGGAAAGGGGAAAAGGAAAAGAAAAACATTGATTTCTGACTTCTTTTGGTGCAGTAGAATAAGGTAATAATATACAACTTTTTAACCTTTACACATATATACAAGCAATTTCTAAAACAACAATTCTATCTAATCAGAAAAGCTCAAAATCAAAGCTTTATTTTTTCCACTTCATGCACAAAGTCCAAAGGCTGTTTCCAAGTAGAAACAAAATTAATTGTATTCTTTTCTTTAACCAAAGCAGTCAATTTCACCATCGCTGCTAACTCCATCAACCTTTGCAGCCATTCATCCAAAGTATCCTTCCATTTCTATGCATAAAGTATTCTTAAAATTAACCACATATCATACTCAGTCAAACAGTATGTGATAACTTGCTACAAATTTTCTTGGAAAACAGGAACATCCGACCGAGGCAAAGCCACAATGCATCTGTAAGAACATCCACCCAGGACCATTCGTCCAGGGAAAAGCTACAAGTAAACAAGATATCTGTTACTCTGGAGAAATTGTCACAATGACCCCCTAGAGTAAAGAAATGACTATAGAAATGATTAAAGACAGTAAGGGGGTGGGGAGAGCTTCTTAGGCATGGCGTGCATTGTGTAGGAGGCACCAAGGGATAATCTGGTAGGACATCACTGGATTGATTTTCAAGCTGTTACCCCAGAGGACGTGGACAAGGCCATGAGAGCTGTAGGTGCCTCCACATGTGTACTGGACCCGTGCCCCTCCTGGCTGGTTGTTAACAGCAGGGAGGTGACACGGGGCTGGATCCAGGCGGTTGTTGCCGCCTCCCTTTGGGAGGGGGTCTTTCCCCCCGCATTAAAGGCGGTGGTGGTGAGACCCCTCCTGAAGAAATCATCTTTGGATCCAGCCGTTCTAAACAACTATCGTCCAGTCTCCAACCTCCCCTTTGTGGGAAAGGTTGTTGAGAAGGTGGTGGCTTTCAGCTCCAGCGGTCCTTGGAGGAAACCAGTTATCTAGATCCCTTCCAGTCGGGCTTCAGGCCTGGCTACAGCACGGAAACCGCTTTGGTCGCATTGATCGATGATCTCTGGAGAGCCAGGGATGGAGGTCATGCCTCCATCCTAGTACTCCTTGACCTCTCTGCGGCTTTCGATACCATCGACCATGGTATCCTTCTGCGACGACTGCGGGAGGTGGGGGTGGGAGGCACTGTCTTACGGTGGTTCTCCTCTTACCTCTCGGACAGGTCACAGTCGGTGTTAGTCGGAGGGCAGAGATCGACCCCTAGGCCCCTAACGTATGGGGTGCCGCAGGGTTCGGTCCTGTCCCCCCTCCTCTTTAATATCTACATGAAACCGCTGGGGGAGATCATTCGACGGCACGGGATAAAATACCACCAGTATGCGGACGATACACAGCTGTATCTGTCTGCCCCGTGCCAACTCAATGAAGCGATGGATGTGATGATCCAGGGCCTCGAGGCTGTTAGGGACTGGATGGGGGTTAACAAGCTTGTACTCAATCCAGATAAGACCGAGTGGCTGCTGTGCTTCCCTCCTACTAATTGGCCAAGTGTTCCATCTCTCAGGCTGGGGGGTCAAATAGTACGCCCCTCAGATAGGGTCCGCAACTTGGGAGTCCTCCTGGACCCACAGCTGACTTTTGAACACCATTTGTCAGCTGTGACCAGGGGGGCATTTGCCCAGGTTCGCCTGGTGCACCAGTTGCGTCCCTACCTGAACCGGGAGGCTCTCACAACAGTCACTCGTGCCCTTGTGACCTCTAGGCTGGAGTACTGCAACGTGCTCTACATGGGGCTGCCCTTGAAGAGTATTCGGCGACTTCAGCTTGTCCAGAATGCAGCCGCGCGAGCGATCGTGGGTGCGCCTCGATTCACCCACGTAACACCTATCCTCCGCGAGCTGCACTGGCTGCCTGTTGATCTCCGGGTACGCTTCAAGGTGCTAGTCGTCACCTACAAAGCCCTTCATGGTATTGGATCTGGGTACTTGAGAGACCGCCTACTGCCAATTACCTCCACTAGACCAATAAGATCCCACAGACTAGGCCTCCTCCGAATTCCATCAGCCGGCCAGTGTCGACTGGCAACTACACGGAGGAGGGCCTTCTCTGTGGCTGCTCCGACCCTCTGGAATGAACTCCCCGTGGAGATTCGTACCCTCACCACCCTCCAGGCCTTCCGCAAAGCCCTTAAAACCTGGCTGTTCCGACAGGCCTGGGGCTAAAGACTTGCAGCCCCATGGTATGATTGTTGTGCTTTTTTTTTTTTAACGGTGTATGGTCTTTATGTTTTGTCTGTTTTTCCCCTCCCTTGAGTTGTGAGCCGCCCTGAGTCCCTTCAGGGAAAAGGGCGGCATACAAATAAAGTAAAATGAAATGAAATGAAAATGTATAGCTTGAGTATTGTTTCTTGCTCTTATTGTTCTCAATCTAACTTGGAAAGAGGCTGCCTTTTCAAGCACTTTCAAAATAAACTTTTGAATTGTAAACCAGACTTGTTTTCTGCATTGTGAGGATTTTTGGGTATTACATCTCATAATCTTGGCACTCAATGTGGGGCTTGAGGGTCTCAATTGGGGTTCCCAATTGGGGGTGCGAAAGGCAGGGCCAGCTGTCAGACCGAGCGGGTGTGCGAAAGGCAGCTCCATAGTGCACAGCCAATTTCCAGACATCTGGTGGGCTTTCATGGCCAAAAGGGGGTCTTGGAGGGACACCTGAAAAGTTGATATTCTGCTGATTGCATACAGATGGCGGCAGGGGTGGGTTTCTCGCCCCGTTCCAACCGGTTCGGTTGGAATGGGGCCGGCGGCATCCTCGTGCACGCGCGCAGTGCATGCATGCGTACTAGTGCCTGTGTGATGCTCCAGCTGCTCCTGGAGGATCGCGCAGGCGCTGTATGCATTCTGCGCATGCGTGGAAGTGCAGAACTCGTCAAAACCGGGTAAGAAATGTGGGCGGGCGGATGGATCCTTCGGCGTTCCCAGAAGTTACTTACTTCCGGGTTCGCCGACCAACCAGTTCGTGGGGACCGCCGCGAACCGCCTGAAACCCACCCCTGGATGGCGGAGAGTGGAAGTTTGGAGCATGAAGCAGGAGAAATCCCTTAGAGATCAGACAGAGAGAAGATGACCAATAATGGCTGAACTGAAGGGCTGACAGCTGGACAAAGTAAGGAAGAAACAAGCGGAACAACGGTGGACTGTTTCTGGCCACAATTAGTTCCAATCATTGAAGTTAAAAGAGG